>NC_066580.1:25378781-25708781 GCF_024323335.1 Lathyrus oleraceus | reverse complement strand
ACAGAGACGTTGACGCCTATCTCTGCCTTCGCACGAGGGCACACTATGTTGGATCCGACAGATGAGATTGACTTTGATACCCATATGCAGGACGGTGGACTGGGTGATTGATTATGTTTTTGTTGTACTTTTGGTTTTCTTTATGTATTTTTGTTTTTTAGGTTTATTCAACTTTTATTTTATTTTTCTTTGATGTAATCACCTATTATAGGTTGTCTTAATCTAATGAATTTGATTTGGTTTACCTCCATTTTCCTGTTTATTTCGTTAGATACGTGACTATGTCTGGCTATTGGGTTTCTTGACCACTTACACCAAATACTTGGGGCGTCCTCTCTTTCAGTCCCCTGACTGTAGATACTGTTGTTTATGATTGGACGCACTGGTTAAGATTAACATCAGAACCACGAGCATGAACCTTGAAATCAGAGGTATGATAGAACAAGTCAGCTTAACCCGTCCTGGTGAGATCATAAAAAGCCAAACACTTATCATCATATGTGAGATATCAGGTATGTCTTTATCAATCTTGGTTTGCGTACGTTCTTTTGTTATTATTAGCTGTACGAATACACACACTGAGGCATGTTTTTGTTTATCACCTAGAGCCTTTCTAGCCATCCCTTTATTATTATTATTATTATTATCCATTGTTTTACCCTGTTGAGCCTGTTAATCATTTATTGCTGATATACCCATTTTTTTTCTAAAAGCCATGACCTTGTACCTATCCTACCCTGTTCATAGTATGTGAGGATTGATTTCATCTCTACGTTTCTATCTAAGTTTGGGGTTGCTGTTGGAATAACAACCTTTAAGTTTGGGGTAGCTTTGCAGTACGTGAATAGTAAGTGAATGTAGTATAAAAGAAAGAAAAAAAAATAAACGAAAAAAAAAGAAGAGAAAAAGAAAAAAAAAAGAAAACAACAACAACAACAACATGAAAAGAAAGAAAGAGAAAAGCGAGAAATAATAAAAGAACAGCTTTTGAAAGATGCTACATTCACTATATATAAAAGGAAAAGAGGATTGCATAACCCTACAGGAATAATAGAAAAGAAACGTAGTGAGAGAATGATTTTATGTACTCTGAACCCAAAAACCTTTGTTCAAATTTCATACCCTACCTAAACCAAAACCCCGTTACAACCCAAAAGAAAAAAAAACCCTTGTTCCAATTTCATACCCTACCTAAACCAAAGCCCCGTTACAACCCTAAAAGACCTCAAAAAGTGTGTGTGATTGTACATGTTGATAGGATGAGAGAATTTATTCAAACTTCTGATTTGATATTGCATATTGTGATTTGAGAGTGATAACACTTTAACCCAGAGAGACTTGGTGAGAGTGTGATATAAGCTGACAGGTAAAGTCATATCTCTGAGGGAAAGAGTTTCTAGCTCGTTGGTTATTAGGAAGAATCAGAAAACCTGAAAAACATCAAGAGGTCCAGTGCGAAAGATTTCAGCAGTATTGTGGTAAGAACTGTTTTACAGTAAGTTTGGGGTGACATGATCTTTGATGGTAATAAAATGTTACTTGAGGACAAGCAACAAGCTAAGTTTGGGGTTGTGATCAGTCACCATTTATGCTAGACATTCCACTATTTAACCGTAAATAAGTCAGGTAAACTGTGTAAACTGAAGCATTTTTAGTTGGATATAAGCTCAATTCTATAATATTAAGTGTGTTGTTACTTATGAGAGTCTTGAGGATATTTTACACTTTTTGGTATGTTAGCAGGTAAAAAAACTAGTTTGGAAGCTCAGGGAATCAAACGTCAGATGCGAAATTGAGCCCGAGCAAGAAATCGGAAGAAAAAATCATTTTTTGGAGAACCTGCTGTCCATACGCGTATGGCCTTACATGATACGCGTATGGACCTGCCCAGTACGCGTAGCATACGCATATGACCAGAGGGATGGAAAATCAAGCAAAATAGCAAGCCTCTGGTGATACGCGTATGGGACTGGGCAGTACGCGTACCAGACTGGGCAATACGCGTACCAGCCTGGGCAATACGCGTATCAGAGGCTGTCTTACGTGCAGTACGCGTATGGGATAGCTCAGTACGCGTATAGAGCACAAAATCAGGAAAAGTCCAACTGAATAGCTATTAAGAGGGCAGAGCACGATTTTCCGGGGGTTGGACGATTTGGAGAGAAAAGAGACGCGTTTTGAGAGCTGGAGACTCTACGATTATCAAAGGATTCATATGTTCAAGAGTTTTCCGACGATTGAAGATTGATTCCTCACGAAATTCTGTAATGACAACAATGTTAATCTTTGTTTTTATTTCGATTATGAGTAGCTAAACCCCCTCCATTGCTAGGGGGGTGACCCTGATTCTGAATGTGACAGATTTGATGTTTATGAATGCATTGATTATTTCTTCTTTTCCATTGATTTGTTCTTATTACTGTTCTTTATGCTTTATTCGTCGGACCAACGAATGATGATTAATATGAATAGTTTAAGTTGGACAGCGATTATTCATTGATCTGGATAAGAACTTTGGATAGTAAAAGTAACCTAGGACTAGGGATTTTCTATCTGACTGGTAATTCTTGATATTTGAATGCTTGAGTATGAACTTAATTATTTATGGACATAGTAATTAGGTTACATAATCAAAGGTCTTTTCACTAAGGAATTAGGAATAGATGATCTGGAGGACCGGACTTAATTGGACAGGAATACTGTCTAAACCTTCATAAATTATATCTGTTGCAAGAAGTTTCATTCACCAAACCCTAGCAATCTTCTCTCATTTGTATCTCGCTCAACCTTTTTACTTGTTTTATTTATCTGCAATTGGTAGTATAATTAATAACAACACAAAAACCAAAGGCTTTTGTCTAATTGAAACAATCTATAAACTCTGTGTCGTCAAGCAGTCCTTGAGATCGACAAACGGGGAATTTCCGTTTTATTCCTACAGTGAGAAAAATAGTACACTTGCTATTTTCCCATCACGTACAATAAACAAAAAACAAAAGACCTAACAAAAACCCTATCATAAAGGTTTTAATCCTATCACGCACCCCTCAAACATGAGGTGCGAGTCTCTTTAGATAGCAATGTCATTTTGAGCTTTTTCTCCTTGGGTATATGATATGATCTCGTCCAGAATAATAACTGATATTGTTGAATTTAATTTGTTCCATAAAAGTCTCCAAGAAAATATATGATGGTTTTAAATTCAAATTCAAATTTAAATCTCCATTTAAATTTATTTGATCTTCAAACAACTATAAAATAAATCACACAAATATTTCTAAATACCCTGCAACAAATCTGAATAAAACAATTAGAAAGTAATGCACATAACACCTACAACATTGGCTTGCTGACAAGAGCCAGATGTTACAAACATGCTAGGACATTTGTTCACACATGTTTCCTTCTTTACACAAGCATTTGAGGCCAGATGTGTCACACCAGTTAGAACATCATATCCAATATGTGTCCATATCATGTTGTTTTGCATAATGTAGCCAATCCAAAAAAGAACAACAATTTGTCTCCAAAGTTTCTTCAAGGAACCATTGATGTTATCCCAATATACCATAAATTGATAACTAAACTCGAATTTTTGGTTATCATTTAGCTATCGAAAGGAAATACCATAATTCACTACAATTATTGTTTGGTGAGTTCACTGCAGTCATCTATATATGAACTACTCCTTTCATCCCACAATGAATGATCCTTTTGAAAAAAAAATGTTCCAAAATGAATAACCAATTTCAATTTACAATGCAATATTTATTTCTTTTTCCCATTGTACCCTTTAATCAATACTATTTTCTTCACTCCCAATACTTGATAATGAATACTTTGGTAAGAACAATCTGAATGTAGAGAAAAACAAGAAAGGGGAGTTTGAATTATTTCCACTGACAATAAAAACTTTTAGCAACACTACACGCACAAAGATAATAACAAATAACACAAGTTTATCATGATTCACTTGAAAATCAAAGCTACTCCAGTCCACCCGGCCAAGGTGATTTCGCCTTTAATAAGGACTTAATCCAATAATCTAGGAAGATTACAACAAACGTATAAGAGTACAATAATCTCTTAGCCCTCTCAAGTTTACAAATTTCACAAGTCACTTGAGGAATTTACAACAACTATTGAGAATTACAAGAATGTGTTCGGTACTTCTAGATAAGCAACATCAACACAATTAAAAACAATGATCAATGATCACACTTAGAGCAACAACTCGTGTGTGATAACTAAAATATAAAATAACAAGAATTTAGTATATGATTCAAATTGGATATGAAAAATTCTTGTGTGATAGCTTCGTGTCTTTGGTATGATGATAGTTGGTCCTTTTTATAGTGCTGGGAGATGATAACGTTTGAGGGAATATTGATGGTGATATCTTGCCAAAAATGGGACTTCATGACATTAATTTTCGTGTCCTTTCCATAGCAGTCTTGGAGTGTGTTCAATATTATCTATATAGAGATTCATACCATACTTGGAATACTTCTTTGTTAAGTCACTGATCTCGATTGGTCAAATGATCTGTTGGGTGCGAATCAGAGAGAGCGGAAATCAGTGTCTTTTCTCAGATCTTGTATTCTTCAAATAGTTCTTTGTTGTGATTTCTTAAGATAGTCCTTTGTTGTGTTTTCTTCAGATAGTTCTTTGACTGATCTTCAGATGGAGCATCTTCAGAGTCTATAGACGTACATTCATCAGGGTATTTAGTTTCTTGATAGTCTTTAGATTCTGTATGTGATTTTCTTGGGTATGCTTGTGTTCAACGTCAAATAGGATTTCTTTAACTCTGAGTCAGCTGTTCTGGACTTTGTGTGATGTCAGATGTTGTTTTATCAGATTCATTTTTCGTTAGAGTCATGCACTTAGAAAATTTATTAGGGTACCAAATTGTTTCACTCCTTGTTATCATCAAAACTTATAGATAAACTGCAGAACCAAAATCTTGTTATAACAATCTCCCTCTTTTTTATGATGACAAAAACTTTAGACTGTTAATGAAACAATGATACTTCATAATATGGAGAGGAGAATAAATTAGAGTTAGATACATTGATACCCCCCTGGGATTAGAAAGCTCCCCCTAAATCTGATACTTAGAGAGTTTATAGTTTCTTACTAGAGCCTCTTATGTTGCTTAGCTTGTTTCTCAGAAATTGATTTTGATACTTCATATAAGAAAACTTAGACTGCATAATATTTGAAGTATTAGGATGTAAGGAGTGCATTATGAGAGTTAAATATTTATTTCATCAGAAGGCTGTTTATTTATATCTCCCCCTTTTTTCCAGACTCAAAAAGAACATAACAGAGAAAAACATGTAGAGCAAAAGTAATTTTCATTAGATGATATGATAAAAATACAAAGAAGAGGGCCTAAGGTGCCTAAGGGTTTGGAGGAAGAGGCATCCTCTGAAGTAGCTGGGTGAGAAGGTTCTGGATGCTTGAGTTGACTGAATCTTGCTTGTCGAGTCTGGCTCTTACAAGTTGTTGTTCCTTCTGAAATTCTTCCAGAGTCTGGGGCACCAACGGAGCAATGTCAGATGTCGATGACTCACCTTGAGTCAGAGCAACTTTAGTAGATTTTATAGCTTCCTCTACAATAATGCGTGCTGCTTCTTCATCGTCAACTTTAGCTTTAACTTCAACTTCAGCAGCAGTAACCTCAACGGTAACTTTTCCCTCAACTTCCTTTCTCTCCTACTCTCCAGCTTCCAACCTATCCTTTTCTTCAGCTTCCCGTCGTGCTTTCTCTTCAGCTTCCTTGGCCAGACGTGCCTCTAGTCTCTCCTCAGCTCCTCTGATATAGTCATTTCTGACTTGTTCAGATAGTCCTTTTAACTTGAAGACCTAAAATGTCATCCATTTGAGAAATCCATTCCAGTGAGTCCTTACTTCAGAAGGATTGTCACTTAGACTGGATGGTTTAGACAATGTTCTGAGCTTCACAAATGAGCATTATGAAAATAAAGCAAATGACTCTTCCAGGGTTGAGAAGATAGGTTGAGGTTCAGAGGTTGGATTTATGGGTTCATAGGGAATTGGGGTGGTTTCAGAAGGTTCAGTGGGAGGTTCAGAAGTTGGTAGGTTTATTGAAGGTGATGGAAGAGGTGCGGAGGGAGATGTTGTAGGTTCAGAGGTTTCTGGAACATATAAGGCCTGTTCAGAGTTTGTTGTGTCTTGGAGTTAAGCCAAGGTTGGAGAGGAAGGGTCAAGAATTTCTGGCTGATCAGATTCGGAGGAAAGGTCGTAGTATGGAGTGGATGAGGGAGGTGAAATGGGTTCATTAAAAAGTAAGGCCTCAGATATAGGAAGTGTTGTGGTGGTGAGGTCAAATTTTTGTAGAGTGGGTGAGGATGTGGTTGTTTCAGAGTTGTGAGGTTCAGAGGGAGTTGGGATGAAGATAGTGGGTTCAAAGGGAGTATATGTAGAAGATGGTTGAAGTAGGGAGGAAGAGATTTTCTTAGATCCAGAATAGAAAGGAGCTTCAGAGAGAGATGACTTACTTGGAGCGGAGGAGTCCAGAGGCACAAGCAGCTTCTACGTTGGATGTAGATTCTCCAAGCTTTAGAGTCTTCTTCTTTGACTTCCTCTCAGAGGGCTCTATCATCCTATTCATAAAGTTGGGTGGCTGCTCTAGGAGTCAGTCCACAGATAACTTTGAGATGTTCACACCTTGAGATTCCAGATCCTGGAGGTAATGAGAAATGACCTCCGGGGGATCTATCTTGGAGAAAAGATACATTGCATGAGGTATCTTCCTCTGATCCTTCAGAGCTGCCCAGGATGTGTCTAGAGTTGGCTTGACTAAGACTATGTCAATGATCCCCATGCTGTTAAGATTTTTGGAATTCAGAGGCTTCCCAACATCCACAGTTACATCTTCCATCATGTTGATGGAGATCAGATGGTCCACCATCCCACTTTCTATCAGGACGTCAGAGATGAGCCTTTCTAGAGGGATGTAGTTTCTAGGCTTCATGTGGTTTCTTGTGTCCCTGACTGAATCTCTCAGATAATTGAAGAGTAAGGAGGGCATATTCAGCTTCAATCCCTTGTGGAGGCAATATAGGATACACTGCTGATCCGTATTGATGTAGTCAGATGAATTTGAAGTTGGACGGTGGTGGATGGTGCCGAAAATAATCTTCAACCAGACCCTCAGATTCTAGTGAAGTTCCTTATTCTTGGAGGTTTTCCCTTCTGGATTCTGTTTGAATATAGTGGGGATTATCTCCTGGGATATGTATTTTGGCCTAGCGTTGATGTTATAGATCCTTCTGCTCCAAGTTTTCTCCATGTCCAGAAGCTTGGCTATGGACTTTTCTGTGATGACCATTTTGACTCCCAGGACGTAGGAAACAATACAATGGTCATCGTAGTCTGAAAATCTATAGAATTCCTTAACAAGGAAGGTGTAGACTGGACCTTAGAGTCTCTGGAAGTAATTTCCCCATCCTTGTTTCTCTAGTTCTATAGTGAGATCAATGCCGCTATGCTTTAAGTTGTCAAAATCCACTAGTGATTCACATAGAACTTCCAAATTTTCAAATGGCGTGGCAAGGTTAATGTGAGGGGGACGATCAAGAACGTGGGGTTCCTTGTAAATAGTTGTTGAGGTTGTAGCAATTTGAGTAGCAGTTTGTTGTGGAGCTTCAACAAGTTGTTCGGTAGCTTCCATTTGCTGAGAATAATTGTAAACTTGTTATTGTTGAGAATCCATTGACTTGGAGAAGATGAAGATTATTGTTGTTGATGAAGGTTGAAGAAGTTGTAGAGAACCATAATCACAAGAGGATTTGTGTAGGTTTAGGAGTGAAAAGTGTGAAAGTGAGAATTGTGGAAAGTATATATACACAACCATTTAGCATGCAAAACGACAACATAATAAGGGAATAGGAAACATCAAAATTAATTAGTCCAGAAATTTGAGTTGACATGCTTTAGGGAGAATTAATTGCAATTAATGATGATAGTCTAATCTCAAAAATATGCACACTGCTCGAGGAGATCTCAACAATTTGGCTCTTGAGTTCTGAGCTAGACAATTGTCTAGAAGATCCAAGACCACATGTTTGAGAGACCACATGTTGATGTTTCTGACATCAAGAATACCAAAGGGTTTCTGATTCAGAAGGATTCTAATCCAGATAACGTCTAGCTGGTAGAAGTATCAGAACCAGAACCAGATGACCAACAATGATTAAGTTAGGTCCTATTTTAACAAATCAGAAGAGACACACGAGTTCAAAATCATTCTGGGCAATCTGCCATGTTTATATGTTTCAGAATGAAGGAAAAACGATCTTCAGCTAAGGGTTTTATGAAGATATCATCCTATTGATGGTCTGTATCTATGAATTTTAAACTTATTACCCCTTTTTGAACATAGTCTCTGATAAAATGATGTTTAATTTCTATGTGCTTCGCTATGGAATGTAAAATAGGGTTCTTACTTAAACATATGGCTACAATATTATCACAAAAGATAGGGATGTTACTCTCAGATATCTGAAAGCCTCAAGCTGGTTCTTCATCCAAAGCATCTGAGTGTTGCATAGTGAAGCTGAGATGTATTCTGCTTCTGCAGTTGAGAGTGCAATGGTTGATTGTCTCTTGCTAGCCCATGAGATGAGGTTTCCTTCCATAAATTGACAGTTCTCAGATGTGCTTTTACGTTCCAATCTGTCTCCAGCGTAATCTGTATCACAATACCCATAAAGCCTACACTCTGATGTTTTCTTATACATCGGACCCAAGTTAGGTGTTCCTTTCAGATACCTTAGGATTCGCTTAACAACAGTTAAGTGAGATTCCCTTGGATCTGAATGGAATCTGGCACAAGGACACACGCTGGATAATATATTTGGACGTGTAGGAGTCAGATAGAGGAGAGAACCTATCATACCACGATAGAGTTTCTGACAAACCTTTTGACTTACCTCGTCTTTCTCCAGAATGCATGTGGGGTGCATGTGAGTCTTTGCTGGTTTTCTTTCTAACATTTCAAACTTCTTAAGAATGTCTTTTATGTATTTGCTTTGATATACATAAGTAACATCTGTTGTTTGATTGATTTGAATTCCCAGAAAGAACTTTAGTTCTTGCATTAGACTCATTTCAAATTCATCCTGCATTAGCGTAGAAAATTCTTGACAAACAGAGGGGTTAGCAGAACCAAAAATTATGTCATCAACGTATATCTGACAGATCATAAGGTCGTTTATGATGTTTTTACAAAAGAGAGTGGAATCGACTTTGCCTCTGATAAAATTATTTTCGAGAAGAGAAGAACTTAGTCTTTCATACCAAGCGCTGGGTGCTTGTTTCAAACCATAAAGAGATTTTTTCAGTTTAAAAACATGGTTTGGACATTTTGAGTTTTCAAAACCAGGAGGCTGGTGAACATACACCTCTTCAGAAATATATCCATTCAGAAACGCATTTTTTACATCCATCTGATATAGTTTGATGGTGTGATTTACAACAAAAGATACAAGTAGACGAATAGATTCTAACCTGGCGACTGGAGAAAAGGTTTCATTGTAGTTAATACCTTCTTGTTGACTGTAACCTTGTCCCACCAATCATGCTTTATTTCTGACCACTTCACCCTTTTCATTGAGTTTGTTTCTATACACCCATTTGGTTCCAATCACATGGGTTCCCTTGGGTTTTGGTACAAGATCCCAGGCATCATTCTTTACAAATTGATCAAGTTCTTTTTCCATTGCCAGAATCCATTCTTTGTCTTGAAGTGCTTCTTCATAGGATGTTGGCTCTATCACAGATACTAGTCTTAGAAGTGTTTCTTCAAAACCTTTGAATGTTGATCTTGTTATGACAGGTTCATTTTTGTTTCCTAGAATCAATTCTTCAGAAACATTTTATCTATTTCTTGATCTTTTCTAATTGATTGTGACTTTAGGTGGTGCTTCTGACGTTCCCTTTGCTGCTGCTTCATATTCTTTAGTCTTTTCATCAGAACCTGCAAGTGTTATCTCCAATTCTGCAAAATTCTCAACTAGCTTTGACTTTTCAGAGTCAAGCTTGTCATCAAATTCAACATGTATTGATTCTTCCACAATTTTTGTTTTTGTATTGTATACTCTATAGCCTTTAGAGCGTTTTGAGTATCCTAACATAATATATTTTTGTGCTTTAGAGTCAAACTTGTTCAGATTATCTTTAGTATTTAGGATAAAGTAAGAACATCCAAAAGGATAAAAATAAGAAATGTTGAGTTTTCTTCCCTTACATAGTTCATAAGGATTCTTCTCTAGAATAGGTCTAATAGAGATTCTATTTTGAATATAACACGCTGTATTCACAACTTCAACCCAGAAGTGTTTAGCTACATTTGTTTCATTGATCATGGTTCTGGCCATTTCTTGGAGAGTCCTATTCTTCCTTTCTATAACTCCATTTTGTTGTGGAGTTCTAGGACAAGATAAATCATGGGATATTCCATTTGAATCAAAAATCTCTTCAAAAAATTTGTTTTCAAATTCGCCACCATGATCACTTCTAACTCTAATGATTTTAGAGTCAAATTCATTTTGCACTTTTGAGCAGAAACTAGTGAACACGGAATGTGACTCATTCTTCTGTCTTAGGAATTTTATGTTGGTGTAAGCCCTAGAGGCCAACACTTTTGGTACTTGTATCAAATTATTTATTAATAATAAAAGGTTTTTTCTTTATTACGTTTGTTTAATAAAGTCCTTAGGATAGCTAGTCCGTTTAATGTATCAAGTGTGACTTGATCATGAGATCACATTAAACATAAGGACACTATTCTTAAAGTATCCGTAGTCGGACTTTATTATGAAGTGGGATAACATTAAAGCATTAAGACTATTATGTATATAGACTGATGATCACATCTCATGGATCATGGATAAGGAGTTATCAAGTCTTAAACATAGGTATGAATGTTAAGAGTAATATTTATACTGGATTGACCCGCTATGAGAATACTATATAGAATGTTATGCAAAGTGTCATAAGTTATTCTCATGGTGATAGTGGTGTATACCACCCTTCGACCTGAAACCACTATGGACCCTAGACGTAGAGTCGAGTGCTTTATTGCTGATCAAACATTGTCCGTAACTGGATAACCATAAAGACAATTGATGGGTACTCCACGAAGCATGCTGAGGGACATGAGTGACCTAGATGGAATTTTCCCATCCTGCATAACAGGATAAATGTTTATGGGCCCAATATTGAACTGGACAAGGATGACACGGTCTATGCCTTGTGTTCAATATAGATATAAGGGCAAAAGGGTAATTATGCACATAAGTATTATCACAGAAGGTTTTATCAGATCACATGACATTTTCGTGTCTTGGGTAGCAGTGATGTTTTGCTAGATACCACTCACTGTTTATTATGTTAAATACGTGATTTAATATAATTGCCAATGCCGCGAAAACCTACAGGATCACACACAAAGGACGGATTGATGAGAGATAGAGTAACTAAGGAACACCGTAAGGTACGGTACACTTAAGTGAATTGTAGAACATCGTAAGGTACAGTGTACTTAAGTAGAATACAAAATATGTTAAGGTACCACACGCTTAAGTGATTTTGGGCATATTATAAGATATGAGCCAAATACACTTAAGTGGACTTTTTAGCTTGAAGCCCACACAAGTGGTTCTATAAATAGAACCCTCGTGCAGAAGCATTGGTTGCGGTTGCATCTTCGTTTTCTAATTCTCTCTCTCTCTCTCTCTCTCTCACTCAAAGCCTTCATTCGTACCAGCTAGCACTGAGATTGAAGGAATCCATTTGTGTGGACTGAGTATAGGCGTTGTCGTCGTTCAACTTTCGTGATCGCTCCGTAGATCTGCATCAAAGGTTTCGATCGTCACAAGAGGTAAATATTCTATCACTGATCATGCCCATTCGTAAGGATCTCTGAAGGAGAAATTTTAATTTCCGTTGCGTTTTGGATCACAATTCTCCTTCATTTTACCCATGTCCAACGACTATAATCATCAACAATGACAAGTCCACACTTCTTACCTTTGACTGATGCTGTCTTAACAGGTCCAAATAAGTCATGTGTATAAGTTCCAGAGGCTTAGAGGTAGAAACAACATTTTCATTTTTGAAAGTTGTTCTAGAAAATTTTCCCTTCTGACATGCCTCACAAAGAGCATCTGAAGAAAACTTCAGCTTAGGTAGGCCTCAGACTAACTCAAGTTTATTTAGCTGAGAAATCCTCTTCATGCTAATGTGACCCAAGTGTCTATGTCACACCCATTGCTCTTCATTTACAAAGCCTACGAAGCCTACGAAATCCTCCAAAGCCTACGAAGCCAGCGTCTTTAAGTTCCAGGCTTGGAACAAATTCTTTCTTCCCGTCATGTGTCGCGAGCATCCAGAGTCCAGGTACCATGATTAGTGTTTTAACTCGGCTGCATAAGATATCTGCAACATATACTATTTTATCTTTTGGTACCCAAAATCTTTTGGGTCCTTTATGATTAGTTCTCCCAGAGTTTCTGGAAACTTTGGGTTTTCTGGCATTATTAAATTTTTGTGTTTGTGCATGTGTAATGATAAGAAAAAGGAGATTTAGGGTTGTCTTCTGTAGTGGGTATTAACTTATCTTCATTAGAGTCATATCTAATTCCTCTTTTATTATTGTGACTAACACCATAAATCATAGAAGCCATTTTGCTTCTTTCAAGGCCATTGTTCAGAAATTTCTGAAAAGCTTTTTCATATTTATATATGATGGTGTCAGAAGTTGGTGGAGCTTTGGAAAGATTTTGTTCAAGTTTTAAACATTTTTTGGTTGAAAATTCATTTTATTTTTCAAGGATAAAATTGTTTCCTTTAATTTCAGAAACTTCTTTCTCAAGCTTATCACACTCTTCAACAATTTCTTCATGAGCCCTTTTTATGATCTTGAATTTCTATCGAAACTTCTGATAAGAACTTAGAGATTCTGATAAACAGGCTTCTAGATCAGAATGAGAGAAATAAAAAAATACCTCTTCAGAGTCAGATTCCTTTTCTGATGAGCTTCCATATGTGGTAGCCATGAATGCAACATTTTCCTGTTCCTCTTCAGAGTCAAATTCTGAAGCGTCAAATTCAGAGTCATCCCAGGTTGTCATGAGCCCCTTAATTTTGAAGGAGTTTTTCTTGAATCCTTCTTTTTTGTAACTATCTTTCTTGAGCTTTGGACATTCATTTTTGTAGTGTCCAGGTTCTTTACATTCATAGCAGGTTACCTCTTAGTTTGGTCTGCCTCTGGAAGTTGACTCTGGACGATTTCCCTTCTGTCTGGGTCTTCTGAAGTTGTTATTCCTTTTTCTCCAGAGTTGTTTGATTCTTCTGGATAAAAGAGATAACTATTCTTCATCATCAAAATCTTCCTTTTCAGAGTCATCATCATCTTCTTCTTTAACTTGAAAGGCTTTGCTCCTTTCTGGCTTTCTTCTTTCTGACCCGGACTTCAGAGCCACTGATTTGCTTTTCTTTTGAGGTTCATCTTCCTCTAGCTCTATCTCATGACTCATGAGGGAGCTGGTGAGTTCTTCAAGGCTTATGTTGTTCAGATCCTTGGATAACTTTAAAGCAATAATCATAGGTGTCCATTTATTTGGAAGACTTTTGATTATCTTTTTGACATGATATGCAGTTGTGTATCCTTTGTCCAAAACCTTGAGTCCTGCAACTAAAGTTTGGAATCTAGAAAACATTACCTCAACAGCTTCATAATCATCCATTTTGAAGGCTTCATATTTTTAGTTAAGGCCAGAGCCTTAGTCTCTTTGACTTGATTATTGCCTTCGTGAGTCATCTTTAGGAAATCAAAGATATCTTTAGTTGTTTCCCTGTTGGTGATATTTTCGTACTCATTGTAGGATATTGCATTCAACAGAATAGTTCTGGCTTTTTGGTGATTCTTTAAGTCACGCTTCTGATCATCGATCATTTTGCTTCTTGAAATGACAATACCAAGAGCAGATACGGGTGGTTCATAACCATTTGTAACAATGTCCCATAGGTCAGCGTCATAGCCTAGGAAGAAGCTTTCAATTTTATCCTTCCAATAATCAAATTTCTCTCCATCGAACACTGGAGGTTTAGCGTTGTAGCTATCTCTTTCATTGGTGTTAGTCATGATGTTTTTCTCACACTGGATATCTCTACACTATTAAGTGTTTGATTCAAAAATCAATAACAGAGTCGAAGCTCTGATACCAATTGAAGGTAGAGAAAAACAAGAAAGGGGGGGGGGGTTGAATTGTTTTCACTGACAATAAAAACTTTTAGCAACACTACACGCACAAAGATAATAACAAACAATACAAAAGTTTTGTAAGAACAAAAATTGTTCTACAACAGATTCCTTGATTTTGATGATAACAAAGGATGAAACCAAAAATGGCACCCTAACGAAAAGTTTCTAAGTGTGCAGGGTTCTAAAGATAGAAGAAATAAATCTGATGAAGTCATCAGATGCACAACAAGATCAGATACAAATTATCAAGTATCAGAAGCATCTAAAGTGGAATCTCGTTTCAAGAAGCTCTGACTCTGGACAAAACTGCAAAGTATCAGAAGCATCTGAACATGAAGCAAAGTCTAGAAGCTCTGACTCTGAACAAATGCCTTCTGTAAACTCTGAAATTTATCAGCGCTATCTGAACTCTCAAGAAATAACATCAGAAGCCAGATCCCAAGATTCTCCAGATACATGAAGACTCTAATCAGATTTGTTAATCATGATGAAGTAACGTTTAAGCCAAGTTAAAGTTCTGCAAATGGATTTCCTCAATTAGAAAGAGACGTTAATCTCCTCTTCCAAGAGAGAAGATACTACTTGTGGTAAGTAGTCACTTCTAAAAGAAAAAGTCTCCTGCAGAAGCTATTTATGGAATGGCGTAATTACATCTCATTATCCAGCAGATTTAACTCTACTTCAACTCTATTTCAACACTACTTCAACTCCTATATAAATAGAGAAGAAATCAACTTTCAGTAAGCAAGAAATCAACTAGCCAAAACTATACTGAATTATTTCACGCTCAAGAAAATCATCTTTGCTCTCAAAGAATTTCACTAAGCTTTTGCTTATTAAGTGAAAAATCTGTTCTTAAGTTTGTAATACTTGCTTTACTAGAAGCACTCTAGATTACATATCTTGTATCTTTTATTTGTTTGATTTCCTCAAGTGACTCTTTGTAGTCTGTAGACTTGAGAGGACTAAGAGATTTTCTTCTCTCTTAGGGGTTGTTTGTAATCTTTCAAGATTAGTGGATTAAGTCCTTGTTGAAGGCGAAATCACCTTGGCCGGGTGGACTGGAGTAGCTTTGTGTTATAAGCGAACCAGTATAAAATCATTGTGTGATTTTCATTTTGGAAAAACGCTTATTTTTCAAACAATTCAAACCCCCCCTTTCTTGTTTTTCTCACCTTCAATTGGTATCAGAGCTCCGGCTCTGTTATTGATTTTCAAATCAAACACTTAACCGTGTAGAGAGATCCAGTGCGAGAAAAACAAATGGCTCACTCAAATGAAAGAGATTCTTACAATGCTAAACCTCCTGTTTTTGATGGAAAAAAATTTGATTACTGGAAAGACAGAATCGAAAGTTTCTTTCTGGGTTATGATGCTGACCTCTGGGACATTGTCACAGATGGATACAAACCTCCAGTCTCAAATGGAGCTGAAGTTCCCAGAAGCAAAATGTCAGAAGATCAGAAACGTGATTTCAAAAATCACCACAAGGCCAGAACGATACTTCTAAATGCTATATCATACAACGAATACGAAAAGATCACAAACAGAGAGACGGCTAAAGATATACTTGACTCTCTGAAGATGACCCATGAAGGAAACTCCCAAGTCAAGGAGACGAAGGCTCTGGCGCTGATCCAGAAATATGAAGCCTTCAAGATGGAAGATGACGAAGCTATAGAAGCTATGTTTTCCAGATTCCAAACTCTTATTGCAGGTCTTAAAGTGCTAGACAAAGGATACACGACTGCAGATCATGTTAAGAAGATTGTCAGAAGTCTGCCAAAGAAATGGAGACCAATGGTTACTGCTCTGAAGTTATCAAAGGATCTGAACAATATCAGCCTTGAAGAACTTGTTAGTTCTCTCAGAAGCCATGAGATAGAACTAGAGGAGGATGAGCCTCAGAAAAGGAACAAGTCAGTGGCGCTGAAGTCCAGACCTGAAAGACGGAAGTCAGACAAAACTAAAGCCCTTCAAGCAGAAACTGCAGACACTGATGACTCTGAATCTGAAGACTCTGATGATGAAGAAGAACTGTCCCTACTAACCAGAAGAGTTAAGCAACTCTGGAAAAGGAGGAACAACAACAACTTCAGAAGATCAAGACCCAGAGGGGATCGATCAGAGTCAACTTCAAAAGGTAAACCTAACAAAGATATTACCTGTTTTGAATGTAAAGAAACAGGTCATTACAGAAATGAATGCCCCAAGCTGAAGAAAGATAACTCTAAGAAAGAAAGCTTCAAGAAAAATACCTTCAGAACAAAGAAGGGATTAATGGCCACCTGGGACGATAGTGAATCCGAATCATCAGAATCTGACTCTGATGAACAGGCCAACGTAGCTCTTATGGCTACCACACCCAGCAGCTCAGATGAAGAATCTGAAGAGGTATTTTCTGAACTTTCTAGATCTGACTTAGAATCATGTTTATCAGAAACTCTTACCTCTCTTCAGAAATTAAAACAAAAAGTTAAAGACATTAAAGGCCTTCTTAAAGCAAAATCTGAAGTATGTAGTAAACTTGAGACAACAATTCTAGCACGAGAAGATACAATCAGATCTTTAACGTTAGAAAGAGATGGAGCTAGAACAAAAAGCTTAGAATTAGAAAAAGCGTTGTCTCAAGCACCACAAACTTCAAACGAAACTATTTATAAATATGAAGAAGCTTTTCAAAAATTTCTGAAGAATGGAATAGATAGGAGTATTATGGCATCCATGATTTATGGAGTAAGTCAGAATAATAAAAGGGGAATTGGGTATGATTCTGAGGAAAATAAAACCTCTACCAGTAACCAGCTTAAATCTCCTTTTTCATATCACTACACACACACACAAGAAAACAAGTTTAAAAATGCTAGAAGACCCAAAGTTATGAGAAACTCTGGGAAAACTAATCTAAAAGGACCCAAGAGATTCTGGGTACCGAAAGATAAGATTATCTATGTTGCAGATATCCTATGCAGCAAAGTTCAGACACCAGTCATGGTACCTGGACTCTGGATGCTCGCGACATATGACGAGAAGAAAGTCTATGTTCCAAAGCCTGGAACTTAAAGACGCTGGATTTGTAGGCTTCGGAGGAGATCAGAAAGGAAGGATCAGAGGCTCCGGAACTATTGGTAATGGTACTCTTCCCTCCATATCTGATGTTCTTTACGTAGAAGGATTAATGCATAACTTGTTATCCATAAGTCAATTAAGTGATAACGGTTATGATGTAATCTTTAATCAAAAAACATGTAAAGCCATTAGTCAGAACGATGGCTCTGTCCTTTTCACAGGCAAGAGGAAAAACAACATTTATAAAATAAATCTTTCTGATTTAAAAGATCAAAATGTTAAATGTTTAATGTCAGTTCACAAAGAGCAATGGGTATGGCATAGACGCTTAGGCCACATTAGCATGAGAAAGCTTTCTCAGCTAACTAAACTTGAGTTAGTCAGAGGCTTACCTAAACTGAAGTTCTCTTCAGATGCTCTGTGTGAAGCTTGTCAGAAAGGAAAGTTTTCAAAAACATCTTTTAAAAAGAAAAATGTTGTTTCTACCTCTAAGCCTCTGGAGCTTCTTCACATTGACTTATTTGGTCCTGTGAAAACAGCATCAGTCAATGGAAAGAAGTATGGACTAGTAATCGTTGATGATTACAGCCGCTGGACATGGGTAAAATTCCTAAAGCACAAGAGTGAGTCTCACTCTGTATTCACCAGTTTCTGTTCTAAAGTGCAAAAAGAATTTGACTCTAAAATTGTTAGAGTCAGAAGTGATCATGGTGGAGAATTTGAAAATAAAGATTTTGAAGAATTATTTGACTCTAATGGAATATCCCATGATTTCTCCTCCCCTAGAACTCCACAACAAAATGGAGTTGTAGAGAGGAAGAATAGGACACTCCAAGAAATGGCCAGAACCATGATCAATGAAACAAATGTAGCAAAGCACTTTTGGGCAGAAGCTGTAAATACAGCGTGTTATATTCAGAATAGAATCTCTATTAGACCTATTCTGGAAAAGACTCCCTATGAACTGTGTAAGGGAAGAAAACCCAACATCTCATATTTTCATCCTTTTGGATGCATTTGCTTTATATTAAATACTAAAGAACATCTGAACAAGTTTGATTCCAAAGCACAGAAAGGTATTATGTTAGGATACTCAGAACGCTCTAAAGGCTACAGAGTATACAACACAGAAACCAAAATTGTGGAGGAATCAATTCATGTTAGATTTGATGATAAGCTTGACCCTGAAAAGTCAAAGCTAGTTGAAAAGTTTGCAGATTTAGAGATCACTCTGGTAGAATCTGAGAAAACTCCAGAAGCAACTGTCACTCCAGACTTTGAAGAAATTAAATCTCCAGAAATTCCAAGGAAAGTTAAAAGTCGTATTAACGTATCTGAAGATTTGATTTTGGGAAACAAAGATGAACCTGTTAGAACCAGATCTACCTTCAGAACTTCTGAAGATATTCCTCTGGGACTAGTGTCTCTGATTGAGCCTACGTCCTGTGATGAAGCTCTTCAAGATAACGATTGGGTGGCAGCTATGCAAGAAGAGTTAGATCAATTCTCCAAGAATGATGTCTGGGATCTCGTTCCTAAACCCAGAGGCACTCATGTCATTGGAACCAGATGGGTTTTCAGAAACAAGCTGAACGAGAAAGGAGAAGTTGTCAGAAACAAGGCTCGACTGGTAGCTCAAGGTTATAGTCAACAAGAAGGTATTGATTATAATGAAACTTTTGCTCCAGTCGCGAGGTTAGAATCTATTCGTCTTCTTGTATCTTTTGCTATTAATCACTCTATCAAATTATACCAAATGGATGTCAAGAGTGCATTTCTAAATGGTTATATTTCAGAAGAAGTGTATGTAAATCAACCTCCAGGTTTTGAAAATTCAAACTTTCCAGAACATGTTTTCAAACTTAAAAAATCTTTATATGGACTAAAACAAGCCCCCAGAGCTTGGTATGAACGTCTAAGGAATTTTCTTCTGGAACAAAATTTTATCAGAGGGAAAGTTGATTCTACACTCTTCTGTAAAAACCATAAAAATGATCTCGTGATATGCCAGATTTATGTTGATGATATTATTTTTGGTTCTGCTAATATCTCTGTTTGCAAAGAATTTTCTAAGTTGATGCAGGCTGAGTTTGAAATGAGTTTGATGCAAGAACTAAAGTTCTTTCTGGGAATTCAAATCAATCAAACTCCAGAAGTCACGTACGTCCATCAAAGTAAATACATTAAAGACGTTCTGAAGAAGTTTGACATGACTGAATGCAACTCTGCAAAAACTCCTATGCACCCAACTTGCATTCTGGAAAAGGAAGAGGTAAGCAACAAGGTTTGTCAGAAGCTCTATCGAGGTATGATAGGCTCTCTTCTCTATCTGACTGCTACTCGTCCTGATATTCTCTTTAGCGTCTGTCTTTGTGCCAGATTCCAATCAGATCCTAGAGAATCTCATTTAACAGCTGTTAAGAGAATTCTTAAGTATCTGAAAGGAACTCCTAACCTGGGCCTGATGTATGAGAAAACATCAGAGTATAGACTTTCTGGTTACTGTGATGCAGACTATGCAGGAGATAGAATAGAACGAAAAAGCACATCTGGAAATTGCCAGCTTCTGGGAAACAATTTAATCTCCTGGGCTAGCAAAAGACAGTCAACTATCGCTCTATCAACTGCAGAAGCAGAGTATATCTCAGCATCACTGTGCACAACTCAGATGCTCTGGATGAAGCATCAGCTAGAAGATCTTCAGATATTTGAGAGTAACATTCCTATCCTTTGTGATAATACTGCTGCTATTTGTTTGAGTAAGAATCCTATTTTACATTCCAGAGCCAAACACATAGAAATTAAACATCATTTTATTAGAGACTATGTTCAGAAAGGGATAGTAACGCTGAAGTTCATTGATACAGAACATCAATGGGCAGATATCTTTACTAAGCCTCTAGCTGAAGATAGATTTCTTTTCATCTTAGAAAATCTGAACATTAAAAATTGTCCTGAATGAAGTATGGCTCTGAAAAATATAAAATAAGATTCTGATAAAAACAAATATGATTCTGCCTCTGACTCTGATACTTCTACATTGTTAAGAAGATATCTGAGTTAGAAATCTTCAGAACCAATCTCTTGGTATTCCTGAAGATCAGATACATTAAACACGTGGAGCTCTGAGCGTCAAACCTTAGAACTTCTAGACAGCTGTCAAGAAATTCAAAAGGCAGACGTTTGAGTTTTTCCTCGAGCAGTGTGCAAACTGTGGGATTAGACATTCATTTATGAGCTGTAATCATTTTTCCCCCCAAGCGTGCCATTTTGAGTTTTGTGTCTAACGCTTTCTGAGATGTCGTTTTGCATGTGTTTACTTAGAGTATATAAACACTTTCTCTCACATTTCACACTTATCACTCTCACTCACTCTAAAACCCTAAACCCTCTCTCGAAGTTTTCTCTGCAACTCTTTCAAATCTTCATCTTCTTCATCTCAATGGATGCTCAACAACAACAACTGTTCAACTACTCACAGCAAATGGAGTCAAGTTCCACCGCTCAAACATCTTCTGTTCCAACTCCAACCGTCACCGGTGTTTCTATAACCCCCGTTTATCAAGAACCTCACATTTTGGACCGTGAACGCCACATTCATCTTGCAACCCCCTTTGAAAGTTTGGATGTACTGTGTGAATCGCTGGTAGATTTTGAAAACTTGAAAAGAAACGGTGTTGATCTTACTGAAGATCTTCGCAAGCAAGGTTGGGAAAACTACTTCAACAGGCTTTATGGTCCCATTTACCCTCTTCTTGTCAAAGAATTCTGGAGACATGCTGATGCAAATGACCAGTTCATTGTTTCTTTTGTTCTGGGAGTGAAGATTGTTATCACTGAAGCTTCAATTGCCTCCCTGCTGAACATGGAGACTACTGGAGGAAAGAGGATTTACAACATTCCTCCTAGGTCAAAACGCATCACTGAGGTTATCAACCCAACTATCTTCAAGCCAAACGCTGAGGGAAACCCTTCTAAGAACAAGGAATTGCATCAGAACCTCCGAGTATGGTTGAAAATAATTCTGGGAACCATTCACCATCGCCCAGCCTCCAACTCCTCTGATTATATAAATGCTGATCAGAAATGCATTTTATATTGCATTCAGAAGGGTATCAAGATCAATCTCCCTGTTCTTCTTTTCAAATATCTGAGGGATTCTGTCAAAGACACCAGAAACAGTTTGAAGCCAAGATCTTATATTCCTCTGGGGAGATTGCTTTCTGACATCTTCATTGAGCATGGCTTGGTAGATGATCTGGAGAAGACCAGATGTATGGATGATCTGGCAATCGATGTAGGGAAGGCTTTAAATGCCAGAAACCTCAAGAGCATGGGAATCATCAAAGAGATTAGAGTCAAGCCAACTCTGATTACATCTTGGGAATCTTTGAAGGATCAGAGGAAGATGCCTCATGGCCTTGACAGGTTCTTCAAGAATGAACCCAGAGATGCCATTGCTATCTACCTTCAGCGTCTGCTGGATGAAGGTATTGATGTTTCTGACTTCAGAATTGAAGACTGTCTGGATTCAGAAGAAGATCTTGTCAGATACAAGAGAGGTCTTTCTGAGAGGAAGATAGCTGATGAAGCAAGGAAAGCAAAGAAAGCCAGAATTGAAGGAGCTTCTGGAAGCGGATCTTCAGCTCCTCTGCAAATCTCAACCAGTAAGTCTATTCCTCCTGCTACTTCTGTACCTATAATGGCTTCTTCTACTCCTCTCCCAACACCTCCCATCTTTACAACCTCTGACATTCCTCCTTCAACCATCAGAACCTCACAACCTCCACCTGTTTTAAAAATTGCACGTAATTTCATACCACCCTCTGAACCTAAACAACTATATCACCACAGCCCTTCCTCTTCATCATCCTCAGCACCAGAATCACCCCCATACAATAGTGTTTCTTTATCATCATCAGAACCTTCTGACCCTAAATCCCCAACAATAGCTGAAATTTATGCTAGAAAATTCGCCCCACAAACTCAAACACAATCTGAAGTAACCTCAACCCTCCGAACTTCTCTTCCACAACAAACAACCACCATCTCCTTTGAAAATCAAACTTCCCTTCCACCACAAACAACCACCATACCCTCTGAAACTCAACCATCTGATCCCTTCACCTCTAATATCACTCCACCAATTATTCCCGCTGTACCTGGACCAGACTCTGACCCATTAGACCTAAACCCACTCTATGCTTCATCCCCCAGTCTTCAACCAGAAGCAGATTCTGAACTTCAAGCAGAATCTGAACCTCAACCAGAATCAGAAACTGAACCTCCCTCTCTAAATCTCAGCCCTCAAAACTCTCCATCTCATTCACCTGAACCTGAACCTGATCTTACCATACCTACCCTTGAGGAGGCCATTATACAGGTTGCAGAAGCTTCAGTCCAGAAGGTCAAGTCTCTGGCTAAAAACTCTGAAGTTAGTGATGATCCTAAATCTGTTAGGACACACTGGAACAGAGTCATTAGTTGGATGACCTCTGAGTCTTATAGGCTGAAGAGTATCTCTGAACAAGTCAGAAATGGCTACATCAGAGATGCTGAGGAACGGCTCCAAGAGAGATTAGAGGAGGAAAGATTGGCTAGGGAAGCTGAAGAAGAAGCAAGAAGGTTAGAAGAAGAAAGACTGGCAAAGGAAGCAGAACTTCTAAGGATTAAGGAAGCTGAAGCCAAGGCTCAGGCGGATGCAGAAGCCCAAGCTGCTGCTGAAGCTGAAGCTCAGCAGGCTCTGACTCAGGGGGAGTCTTCCTCTGCGATCCCTATGATTCTTCATGCTCTGAAAGAGATCAAGCAAGATCAGAAAGAAATCAAGCAAGATCAGAATGAGCTCCGTGCCAGGATGGACAAGCAAGATGCTTTGAATGAAAACATCCAGAATATGTTTGCCATGTTGCTTCAGAGACTTCCTCAACCTCCAAACCCTTAGGCACTTAGGATTTATTTTGTTTGCTTGCCTAGTGTTTTTGCTTCTGTCTTCTTTAGCTCTGATATTCTCTTGGATCTGATGTTTTGAATGCCTTTGTGCCTTTGTGCTTCTGATTAATGAAATGTGTTTCTCTTTATTATCTTGTTATTTTTTTTTATTATATCTACCTTTTTGATTCTGACAAAAAGGGGGAGAAATCATTAAATATCTCTGATGAAAATTTGTCTAAAACCTTAAGCACTCTGCAACATTTGTAGAAATAGCTCTGATAAAAATAGCTCTGATTAAATAACTCTAACATTAAATTTAAGAATTTGCAGAAAGTTTCAGAAATCTCATTACTTGAAAAGCTCTGGTAAGAACTTCTGAACTCCCTAGCACTAACTCAGGGGGAGCTTCTGTCTATCTGATCTTATTTTATTCATGTTTCATCTGCTATTTTAAGTTGTTTTGTCATCATCAAAAAGGGGGAGATTGTAAGAACAAAAATTGTTCTACAACAGATTCCTTGATTTTGATGATAACAAAGGATGAAACCAAAAATGGCACCCTAACGAAAAGTTTCTAAGTGTGCAGGGTTCTAAAGATAGAAGAAATAAATCTGATGAAGTCATCAGATGCACAACAAGATCAGATACAAATTATCAAGTATCAGAAGCATCTAAAGTGGAATCTCGTTTCAAGAAGCTCTGACTCTGGACAAAACTGCAAAGTATCAGAAGCATCTGAACATGAAGCAAAGTCTAGAAGCTCTGACTCTGAACAAATGCCTTCTGTAAACTCTGAAATTTATCAGCGCTATCTGAACTCTCAAGAAATAACATCAGAAGCCAGATCCCAAGATTCTCCAGATACATGAAGACTCTAATCAGATTTGTTAATCATGATGAAGTAACGTTTAAGCCAAGTTAAAGTTCTGCAAATGGATTTCCTCAATTAGAAAGAGACGTTAATCTCCTCTTCCAAGAGAGAAGATACTACTTGTGGTAAGTAGTCACTTCTAAAAGAAAAAGTCTCCTGCAGAAGCTATTTATGGAATGGCGTAATTACATCTCATTATCCAGCAGATTTAACTCTACTTCAACTCTATTTCAACACTACTTCAACTCCTATATAAATAGAGAAGAAATCAACTTTCAGTAAGCAAGAAATCAACTAGCCAAAACTATACTGAATTATTTCACGCTCAAGAAAATCATCTTTGCTCTCAAAGAATTTCACTAAGCTTTTGCTTATTAAGTGAAAAATCTGTTCTTAAGTTTGTAATACTTGCTTTACTAGAAGCACTCTAGATTACATATCTTGTATCTTTTATTTGTTTGATTTCCTCAAGTGACTCTTTGTAGTCTGTAGACTTGAGAGGACTAAGAGATTTTCTTCTCTCTTAGGGGTTGTTTGTAATCTTTCAAGATTAGTGGATTAAGTCCTTGTTGAAGGCGAAATCACCTTGGCCGGGTGGACTGGAGTAGCTTTGTGTTATAAGCGAACCAGTATAAAATCATTGTGTGATTTTCATTTTGGAAAAACGCTTATTTTTCAAACAATTCAAACCCCCCCTTTCTTGTTTTTCTCACCTTCAAGTTTATCCTGGTTCAGTTGAAAATCAAAGCTACTCCAGTCCACCCGACCAAGATGATTTCGCCTTCATTAAGGACTTAATCCAATAATCTAGAAAGATTACAACAAACGTCTAAGAGTACAACAATCTCTTAGCCCTCTCAAGTCTACAGGCTTCACAGGTCACTTGAGGAATTTACAACAATTATTGAGAATTACAAGAATGTGTTTGGTGCTTCTAGATAAGCAATATGAACACAATTAAAAACAATGATCAATGATCACACTTAGAGCAACAACTCGTGTATGATAACTGAAATATAAAATAATAATAATTTAATATATGATTCAAATTGGATATGAAGAATTCTTGTGTGATAGCTTTGTGTCTTTGGTATGATGATAGTTGGGCCTTTTTATAGTGCTTGGAGATGATACCGTTGGAGAGAATATTGATAGTGATATCTTGCCAAAAATGGGACTCCATGACATTAATTTTCTTGTCTTTTCCATAGCAGTCTTGGAGTGTATTCAATATTATCCATATAGAGATTCATACCATACTTGGAATAATTCTTTGTTAAGTCACTGATCTCGATTGGTAAAATGATTTATTGGGTGCGAATCAGAGAGAGCGGAAATCAGTGGCTTTTCTCAGATCTTGTATTTTTCAGGTAGTTCTTTGTTGTGATTTCTTCAGATAGTCCTTTGTTGTGCTTTTTTTAGATAGTTCTTTGACTGATCTTCAGAGTCTACAGACGTACATTCATCAGGGTCTTTAGTTTCTTCTAGTCTTTAGATTCTGTATGTGATTTTTTTGGATATACTTGTGTTCAACGTCATATATGATTTCTTTAACTCTGAGTCAGCTGTTCTAGACTTTGTGTGATGTCATATGTTGTTTTATCAGATTCATTTTTCGTTAGAGTCCTGCACACTTAGAAAATTTATTAGGGTACCAAATTGTTTCACTCTTTGTTATCATCAAAACTTAGAGATAAATTGTAGAACCAAAATCTTGTTCTAACACGATCTTCTCTCTTTTTCATTTATACATTTTTTTAGTATGTGTAAATTGGTCAACTATTTTTCTCATTGTAGATCGGAGGGAGTAGTAGAAATGTTAACAATATATTGCGAACCTTAGTTTATTTGGTTAAAAATAAATAAATAATACAAGATGGAGACAAATATAGAGAACTAGGTGCATGAAATTAAATTCTCAAAAGGACCCTTGTTTTTTCTAGTTATAATGAAGACATATCCTTATATTGAAACATACTATTGTTTATAGTGTATTAAATAATATTTAGGTCCGAGGGAGTTTTTTTGAGTTAAAATCTTCTTCATTTTCTTAAAATGTTTTATTTAAAGAGGTATAAACATAAATTCCATAGTGAAATTTAGATTTATATTTTGTGGCTATCTCTATCCAAAATCATCCATTTGTTTAAGGAAATGAAGATAATTATTTCAATAAAAAAGAGATTCTAAAGAAGTTATCCCATTATTTATATGAAAGACACTTAAATAATAAAGTCAAGTGATCTATTAACAATTGTTCTAGGGCCTTAAACCTTATAAGGTTACTATAAACGCTAAAAGGAAGATACGATTCAGGTACATGCAATTCTAATTCCAAACCTCACACTTACAACCCCAACTACCATTGAACCTTTAGTTGTCAACGAAGTGTGAAAAGGAATATTTGTCCTGGATCATTCGACACCTTGTATGGGAAAAATCTTTAACATTTCTATTGTCTTTCATTTCAATGGTGAATTCCAATAGCATGCAAGCCAAAAAAAACTAGTATATGAGGATAACATCAATATTTCCTTGAAGAAACTTTGGAGTTAAATTAAATCGATCCAAAAATAGAATGATCGCGCAAGATGACTGATGCGAAGAAGGAAAATGAGGTAATTTGTATAAGTATTGAAAGTAATCTAAGATGGGATGGGGTGAATTAAATTTATTGGACTTTCTAAAAAAAATCAATTTTATGAGCGATTGCAAGTGTTCTTACTTTTCGGAAACTAAACGAATGACAAAATGCATAAAGTAAGTGCTCAAAAAATAAAAGACACCAAGATGTATACTAGTTCCCCTTTCCAAACAAGGGTATGTCTAGTCCCTTCACATCGCATGAGAGATTTCACTATGTTAGAACTTGTACAATCCTCACACGAAGGTCACTCATACACTTATCTAACATACAAGAAAGCACACTACTTTCTTTTACACTTTGAATAAAAAGCACGCCACTTTTTATCTCAAACAAAAATCACTTAACACTTTGTGATCCACAAAAATAAAATGTTGTAAAGAAGAAGATTTGAATATGTATCAATTCTTGAGAATTGATCTTTCCTTCAATGTATACAATATACAAGAGTAATACTTAAGTGCTCATTAATGAATGAGTGAAACTTTAATGATATTTAAAAATTTTAATGCAGAAAGTTTCACAAAAATTATGACTCAAGTAACTTAGTTGAAAATTGAGAGAGTATTGAATTTGAAATTATTGAAGGAATAAATTTTGAAGTTCAAAAATATTAGCTATTTATAGTATGGAAAACACCCTTTTGAACCAGTATAGAATCATCAACCATTGTCATGATTCATAGACCAAGTTTGGAAAATGTTAGAACGTTGTTTTTCATGAAAAAGTGACGTTGTCTCAGTGGTAACCGATTAAAACATTATCATAACCGGTTACAGCTGGAGCTAAATAAGATTTTTTAAAATATTTGTGGTTGTAACCGGTTGCAGGGTTTGGTTAACCAATTACCGCTGAGGAGGTTTTCCCAAATATTAAAATTCTTTTGTCTGTAACTAGTTTATATATATATATATATATATATATATATATATATATATATATATATATATATATATTTGGTTAACTGGTTAACGCTGAGCAGATTTTCCCAAGTATTAAAATTCTTTTGTTTGTAACCAGTTAACATATATATATATATATATATATATATATATATATATATATATATATATATATATATATATATATATATATATATATATATATATATATATATATATATATATTTGGTTAACTGGTTAACGCTGAGCAGATTTTCCCAAGTATTAAAATTCTTTTGTTTGTAACCAATTAACATATATATATATATATATATATATATATATATATATATATATATATATATATATATATATATATATATATATATATATATATATAACCGGTTAGAGCTGATAGAAAATGTGAAAATCCGTTTGTAATCAATGTTAACCTAAATGTTTAGTTTCAAAAACACTTTAGAATGTTTAGAGATGAAATATGCAGATTCTCTGAGCAAGTAATGTATTATTCTATGCATTATTGTATCATATACCTTATGCTTGATCAAATCCTCAAAGTCCATTTGTCTCTTGTTGATAACTTGAATTCCAAGACTTGTAGCAAGAGAAACTTGAAAGCTGACGATCTATCTTTTTCCTTCTTGGTAATGCAATTGATCTTGAGGCATTGTCTTCATCAAAACACAAAACAATGTTGGAGAATCTTGTCTTCACACTCCCCCCTTTTTGATGATGACATCCAATGCTACTTGAGATGTTGAAGTTTATTTGATGTTTAATTAATTTCTCCCTCTATCTTAGAGATCTCTCCGTTGATTTATCCATAGGGAGATTTAGGACACTTAACTTTTTCTGCAAAATGGTAAAGTACATAACATAATACATACAACATATATTCTTCCCGTTTGTCATTATAAAAAATAAGGGAAAAGACAAAAGAGAGAAATATGCACATAGATCAATAAAGAGTCATATATAAAAACATAACAATTCATATTTAAACATAATAAAACATGTCTTAATGTTACCTAACACAAACTTCATAAAAACAAGACAACACAAACTTAATGAGACATAAGCATGAAAGGACATAACAAGACATAATTAGGACACAAAAAGACATAATACAAGACACATGCGACATATAATCACTATCTTCTTCCATCTCATACCCACTATCCTCGAGGTTTTGGTTTTGTTTGATGTTGGCTATTTCGAGGTGACGGTCACGGAAGCCGGTTCTGAATAAATTTTCAATGGAGTGCATCTTCTCATATAGTATCTCATTAGAAACACTTCCTTCAGGTAACAGAGTTGCTGCATAAGAAACAACCTCTTTGTGCTTAAAAATACCATCCTTGTCTTTAAAGATTTCCAAGTTCTTATTTGATGCCCATATGTTTATCTCATGCTCCTTAGCAATCATTTTAAATCTTGACTCTCCATGCAAATTAATTTGACAAAACTGAATAATCTTAGTAACCAACCTTGCATAGGAGAGCTTCTTTTGGTGGAACATGTGGTGCATTATGACATAAGCCCAATTCCCTTGTAACTTCTTCTTCACTGCATAGATAATTTGCATTTCCGTATCATTTATTTGATAATGATTTGAGTGTTTAGGCATGAGAATGTATGCAATGAAATAATGAAGCATACGATCGCTTACCGACAGATTTATAGTATACAAGATTTGACGGTTGGAAGCCTATCTAGCGTTTTGAGCTCTTTTAGCGTAGATTTCTTACTTAGTCAATCTACTAGTGATGTAATAGTATCCATTCTTCTAATAATAAGTGTCGTACCTCAAAAAATGAGAACACGACCTCGCGAAGCGCAATCATACGCTCGCGAGATGGACTTAACATAGTCGCCACCTAACTTTATTTATTCTCAAAGAGGGAAAGAGAAAATATCAATAAAACTCTTAAAAGAACGAATAAGATATGGTCATCGCAACCAATATCGGGGTTCGAGAGTTGTTTACGTAAGGGGAATATATTAATACCTCTCATGTTCGTTGTACTCAAAGGGAATCGTTTAGTTAGTATCGAATTGAATGTAGCTTATGTTAGTTTCTAATCTTCTATTTATTTGGATAGAAAAAGAAAAAGAATAAAAATGTTTTTGAATTTTTGTTAATGAGAGATGACCTAAAAAGGTTTTTATTTTTAGTGGGCATGACAAGATTTCACAATCCTTCTCCTACGTATCTCCAGGTGGAATAGATAATTCAAGGCTTACATAGTTCTAGGTAGAAAATATTTTCTTTGTTGGTCAATTTTAGCAAAATCTATCTTGTATTAATCGACAGAAAACATTGTTTTATCCAAAATAGGCGAGGAGAGGGTGTTTGCATCACATTGAATGGATTTCTAGATATCAATATTCACGGAAAAATGTCACTTATCTCAACTCAAAGATTGTTGATGAAGCATTGTTTTTCATTATCTTAAGACAAAACGTCTTTCGTTTATGAATTTTTTTTAAGATCGCACGACGGCGAGAAAAGAGAGTTTGATTGGTTGGATGTTTTTTATAGGTGAATTACGAATGTTTGATGAGAACGATATCTAAGCCTCGGGATCAATCATTCTGAGTTCCACCGGAATGCTAGATTTCAACGGTCCTTTTTTCATTCAAGGATAATTTAGAAAATTGTTTGATAGATAGCATACGATTGATAAGAATTAACTGTTCAAAGAGTTACGCCATAATGCTTGTTCCCAACAACCCTTATTTGTCCAAGTTGCTTTAAGTGTTTTCAGAACAAAAGAAAAGAATGAACGATTAACTCAAAATGCGTGACTCAAGACCGATCATTCGAGGTTTCCCATCGGAATGTTAGATTCCAACGGTCCTCTTCTTTCATGTTTTTTAAGGAATAAGAAATTAATATTGCATTGATTTAAGAAAAGACACTCAATGTTGATCGATGTTTGATTTGTGTAAGCTTGAAAATAATATGAAAATAGTTTAAGTTTGTGAGATTTTGAAGACTAACTTGATATTAATCAAGAGCTCATTGTAAGAAGGCCCGAGAGTAAGTCATGGTACTAGAATCAAACCGAAATTAAAAACGACTAAATTTAGCTCCAAGATAACTTAAAGTGGACTCATGTATGAGTCACACCATAAGTCGAACAACTGAATCTATGCGCCAAAGATATTTTCGAAAGCTAAATTGAATTTAAGCTCTGAAATCGCAACGCAATGATAAACCAAGCAACAAACTAGCCCATTATTATTATTACAGCAGTGTCATAATTTTTTTACATCAACTCAAAATAATAAAAAAAATAAAAATCTAAACACAATACGCACGCATTATACACAATGAATCTGCATTACTACATAATTGAAATAAAACTAAAATAAAATAAAATAAGAAAACAATATTAACTCTCTCTCTCTCTCTCTCTCTCTCTCTCTCTCTCTCTCTATTATAGTTTTTCAATTTCTTTTCACAATCACATTTTTTAGGAATTTCCTCTTTGTACAAAATTACCCATTTTGGGATCATTTATCAATAAAATATGTTCCCCAATATGTGCTCAATATTTTACTTTTTCCGCTTTGTTTGCGAAATGTGACTTTTTCTCAAAAAAATGATATCACATTGAAAATTTCTTGATTAAAAACAACATTTTTCAAACAAAAACTTTAAGGGAAAATAAATATCAAATTACTTCTCTTTCATAAGTATCTAAAGGTAACCAAAAATATGTTTGGTATCCACGACCTGAAAGCGCCATACAGTCCCATGGATTTGGTCAATCAATTTCTCCCCCAACGGAAATCCTCAGGCATTGCACCCCGTGTTTGCCTGGATATCAGAAATTCCAAATATCCGGTACAGAGAAAGTCAACACATTTGCCCAGACTTTCAAGCCCAATCATATCTCACCTTAATCAATAACAACGATATTGATTAAGATTGTGATATTGATTAAATTGTGTTTCATGTTGATGTCTTGTAAATAAAAGTTTGAACAAAGTTATAAATAAGAAGAAAATATTATTCTAGTGAAAAATAAAAATATATTTATCTAATACTATTTTATCTCAATATGTTTTAAATAAAAATTGAAGTAAATTATAATACGATATTTATAAGTAGTAGAAAATAGTTAAAATATAAATATTATATTAATAAAATGAAAAAAAGTAGTGTTTAGAATTGAAGTAAAATAAATAGGGTTTATTGTTGAAAGAAAAAAACAGAGACAGTTCCAGTTGTGGTATATTTGATGGAAAGGCAAGAGCAGTGGTGTAAATATAGAGAGTACTAAAGTGTGACGGCACAACCATCCATCAGCGGGGATAGCTCAGTTGGGAGAGCGTCAGACTGAAGATCTGAAGGTCGCGTGTTCGATCCACGCTCACCGCATTTTCTCATCACTTTTTCCGTCTTTTTTCTGCCATCGCACGGTATAGCTTTTGTTTCCATTCCTACTTACTAAAACTCAATTCAATAATTCCATTGTCGTCCAGCGGTTAGGATATCTGGCTTTCACCCAGGAGACCCGGGTTCGATTCCCGGCAATGGAACTATTTTTTCTATCCTCTTCTTCAATTCTCTAAACCTTTATCAATCAATATACATTATTTCTTATTCACACATTTATATAACTAGCTAAATAAATCTCTAAACAATTATTCTTAAATTGTAGCTATAAATTATAATATACACACTTTTTAATCATTATAAATTTATTCTACACAAATTTTATTCCTTTCTATATTAATAATATATATAACATTCTAAAATCTAATAGCATAAACATAATTTAATATTTTTTATTTTAAAAACTAAAATTACTTGTACAATAATTTTATGAAAATTTTAAAATATAATTTTTTTAATGCATACTACAATATATATATATATATATATATATATATAATATATATATATATATATATATATATATATATATATATATATATATATATATATATATATATAAACTTTGATCATTTTACAAGGATAAATAATTTTTAATCATGTCTACCCTTCAAATCAAATTACACGTCGGACAAAATAAAAAACAAACTATTACGATTTATTCTTGTGCTAATAGCATCCCCTCTTAGATCACTTTTTATTAGTACGTTCTTGATTTCAATGAGCAGAGTCTTTAATTCACTGACAGAGGTTATCACTTTTCTTCCATCGTCCAATTCTACCATATTCACATTTGCTTTATTGTGCGGAGGCATAGGATTGTTGTTTACATTCGGGTCGTTGGGCGCGAACGTAATTGCCTTTGAATCAATTAAATCTTGGACTTTGTACTTTAAAGCTTTGCAATTCTTGATGGAATGTCCAGGAGCTTCGGAATGGATTTCGCAATGGGCATTTGCATCATAACCGGGAGGAAGAACCGTTGGTGGAGGTCCTAACTCCCTTAGTTGTATAAGTGATTCTCTTAATAAGTATGGTAGAATATGGTTGTACAACATAAGAACCGAGTGAAACCTTCTTTCAGGCCTTCTTACTCTTTGTCATTGTTGTTGATACTGTGGTTACGGTTGTTGTTGCTATGGCTGATAACGTTGCTGACGTTGTTATTGTTGGTAGCGTTGTTGTTGTTGTTGCTGTTGAGGTTAAACATGAATAGTGAAAGGTTGTTGTTGAATTGGTTGAACGATGACCACTTCTTGATATGGAACTTGATATGTTGGAGTCCTTGTTCGAACGACTACTGTTGCATTGGTCTCGCCTTCTCTTTTCTTTCCAAGGGATAAAGGTTTCTTTGCTATGCCCATTTTGATCATGTTCTCGATCCTTTCACCAGCCAAGACCAAATCAGAAAAGCTGGAGGATGTACTTCCCACCATTCTATCAAGGTATGGGCCTTGTAAGTTTCCCATGAACATGTCTATCAACTCTCGTTCTAACAACGACGGTTATATTATGGCTGCTAGCTCCCTCAATCTCTGAGTGTACTCGTTAAAGGTTTCCTCAGACTTTTGCGTTAAATACTGCAAATGCCTGCGGTTTGGCACCATATCAGTGTTGTATTGATAATGTCTGAGGAAAGCTTCAGCCATCTCTCTCCAAGTACGAATATGAGTACCTTCCAATTGCATGTACCAATATAAGGATGCCCCACTTGGTGAATCTTGGAAAAAGTGCATCAAGAGTTGATCATCATTGGAATATGCAACCATTTTCCGACAGTAGGCTCTGATGTGGGTTCTAGGGTCATTGGTTCCCTTATACTTCCCAAATTTTTCCTCAAGTGAACATGAGGAACATCAGGACATCCAAAGTGTCACATTAACCGTAGCCATCATTTTAACCATTCCAGTATACGCCGATAGTCGCGATGATCTATTGCTACTTACCTAAGGTACACTAGATCCGGGTGTAGGATCTTTCACTCAAAAATACCCAAGCAATCCCTTAAAAGTAAATCAGACAATTTGGAATAAGTGATCTTGTTTTTAAGGTAACCTCTCTTTTTAAAGTGTCCCCAGCAGAGTCGCCAGTTCTGTCATACGGTGAACTGACTTGGGGTATTTTGCTTTTTATCGCAATGTCGCGGATAGCAAGAGTCGCCACCGACTTTTCTTTTATCCAATAAGGAAAGGTGGAAAAGAACAGGAAAGACCTCAATAGATTTTGGGTTCGGGAGGTACATTATACAAAGGGAAGGTATTAGCACCCTTTGTATCCATGGTTATCCATGGGCTCTTAATTGCTGGATCACTTATATTTTTGTCTGAAAAGTGTTGGTGAATTGTTTAAAAATGTTTCGAAAAGAGAGTTTAACTTTGTAATGATTCTCGTATGAATGTATACAAAGTATTTATCTCGTTTGATTTTTGAAAAAACAGTTTAGAAAGATATAACTTGGTAATGATTCTAGTATGAATGTATACCAAGTGGTGATTTTCTAGGACTTGCAAAGTGTGAGGGGTGGAAAATGTTTTAGGTTATGATCCAGTAATTGAGAGTTATACCTTCCTAAGGTCGTTATGGGCATTTCCTATCCTTATGAGGGTAAAACTGTCCTTACTATTGAGAAGTAAGTAGTTTTATCCTTTGGATGTAAAAGGGTCATTGTAGGGTCATCGATAGGTCATTGAAGGCAACAGTTGTAAGGATACCTTAGCATTCGAAGGGACGATCATCATTTAACCGTAGGCTACACCGAAGGGTCATCGAGGGACAAAATCATATATTCGAAGGCAACATCCGAGGGACTATGATTTATTTTAAAGGGACATGATGATTTAATCGAAGGGTCTTTGCTAAGGGTATCCCCACATTCGCGGGACATGACCGTAATACCGTAATATCGTAAGGCAATAAAGAGAGGTCCAAGATCACATATTTAGAGGCCGTATTTTACAATCGATTAGGTAATTAGGATGAATCTCCACATTAAAATTAATACATTAAAATTAATACATTAAAATTAATTAGGTAATTTAGGGTGAAACTCCACAAGGGTATCCCACAAATAAAGTGGAAGACCTAGACAGCAATCTTTTCCTGGGAAAGGTGAACCTTTACAAAATTCAGCAAACGGGTTAGAGTACCAAGTCAGGATGCAATCAAGGATTGCACCGCAAAAGAAACCAGAACAGCAGTAGGGTCAGATAAACAATGCATGGCTATGATAAAAACATGACAGGTTAGCAAAGGACAGAACAGAAAAATCAGCGACTGTCCCGGTCGCCGCTGCCTCGCCTAGCGAATACTCGCTGCATGCTCGCTTAGCGATGTGCTAGCGAGCGGCTGCGGATTCTGGTTTTGATAACAACATAATGTCAGCAAGCTTCACACCTTATAGCATCCATTACAGAGATTATGTGGTTAGACATTCAGGTGTTCATGCATACTTAAATTCATATGTAAAACTTAAGATAGTTTCATAAATTCAATCATGATACCATATGCAAATTAAGAACATAAGGTAGTAATAGCAATGCCAACCTGTTTGTAATCGAATTGTAACCTTGAGTTGGCCGATCGGATCGAATTGAGCGGAAGTGACCTTGCTGCCGCCGGCTTTTCCTTCAGGGTTTCCTTTAGGGTTTTCCGTCTGTGAGCGCTAGGGTTTGCTTGCTAGGGTTCTCCTTTCATCCTTTTTTTCGTCCTCCTTTTCATTACTGAAGTGCTGGTATTTATAATGCTCTTTTTTTGTGGCCTAATGGGCTCAGAGTGAAGCCCAGAATTTTCTGTTATCTGTCAGCTTCGCTAGGCGAGCGTGTAGCGAACGTGTAGCGAACGTTCGCTAGGCGAGCGTTCGCTAGGCGAGCGTGTAGCGAACGTGTAGCGAACAGGCCAGTTTGGGCCATTTTCTGGATTGGGCCATTCGTGAGCTGGGCCTTCGTTCCTTTAAGATCAGTGTCATAAAAATGAGTCGGAGTGCCCTGAAAAATGTCTTGAAATATTAATGGGTAAATTTTGGGGTATGACAGCTGCCCCTGTTCAATATTCTTGAACCGAGAGAGTTAGAATGGTATGTGTGCCATTCGTGGTCTGGAGGTGGAAGATTATTGAACACTTAGAACGCCCCAAAAATTTGCACTTGTCAATTAGTTAGTCTTGATGGAGATGGGCTTAAAGATGCCATCCAGGAAGTTTGATGATGAGAGCTTCAGATTGTGTCGTACGTTAGACGATATCTGAAGACATGGGTGTCATACCGGGTCATACGCTAGACCGTATAGTGAGTCATCCATTAGGCTGTCGACTTCGCTGGGGAGTCAGAGTGTGTTATACGTTGCTGGGGATAAGGGATCAGAATGGATCATACGCTAGACCGTATCTGAATAGTAGAGTGAGTTGTTCATTAGGCGGGTGACTTCACTGGGGATGAAAGATCGGAATGGATCATACACTAGATCGTATCTGAGTTGCAGAATAACCCGTCCGTTAGGTTGTTTCTGATGACGAAAGGGGTAGTCATATGCTAGACTACACTTCAGAAATGTACCGTACGCTAGGTAGCATCTGAGGGAATGAACATCCAAACGGTTCGTACGCTAGACCGTCTCTGAGCAGAATGAGCCGTCCGTTAGGCTGAATCTGATGATGAAAGGGGTAGTCATATGCTAGACTACGCTTCAGAAATGTACCGTACACTAGGTAGCATCTGAGGAGATGAAGGTCTAACTGGGTCGTACATTAGACCGTATTTGAGCAGAATGAGTCGTCCGTTAGGCTGAATCTGATGATGAAAGGGGTAGTCGTATGCTAGACTACGCTTCAGAAATGTACCGTACGCTAGGTAGCATCTGAGGACTTGAAGGTCTAACTGGGTCGTACATTAGACCGTATTGGAGTAGTTGAAGGTCAGAATGGATCGTACGCTAGATCGCATCTGAGTTGAAGGAGTCATGTGTTAAGCTGAATCAGAATGAACCGTACGCTAGGCTATATCTGATAATATTTGCTGTAGGTTGTATTTGCAATGAATATCTGAGGTGGGCTTATAGATGCCATCGTTAGGAGTATGTCAGAATGAATGTTGACATGGAGTATATCTGGAAGATGTAGTTAAATCTTGAATGTAATTGATAAAGATGTCCGTCTGAATGGATCTTCATTTTGAATGTATCAGGGGAATAATTACCCTGAAAAATAAAGTTAGCTTCATGCCATGTCATGATGCATGAGATGTTTTATGCTTTCGAAAATAACTGCGAACGATGTATGCATGCGTATGCTGTGAAATGATGTAATGAATGAATTATGCATCTGAAGAGTTCTTCCAGAGGACTCTACTGGGGAAAACAAATCTCAATCTTCTGGTTGGGAGATACTGGTATCGATGACCCTTTCTTAGCCGGGGATGCTTGATTTCTGTCTGATGGTAGAAATGTTCAACAGAAGCCTGGCTGGGGGTGGAAGAGATGACCCATTTGTCTAGTAATGCCACTCTCTTCTGGGAATGACTGGCTTTGCTGGGGAATAGGATTAGCAACGGATTCATTGGAAATCATGATTAGACCTTCTCCTCGATCCTGAAGCCTAGTAGTAATCGCTATTTCTATTTTATGCACGCATTTTTGGTAAACATCGATCATATCCAAATGCATATATTAATTCGAATTAAATCAATGGACGTTTATGCAAACAAAACAGAGAAAGTAAAACAAGAGCATTTTTTTTTAAACTAAAATTATATTGATTTCGAAAGAGGGCCTATAAACAGGCAATTTGTGTACAAGGAGACAAAAATCCTAGTAAGAGGAAATTGTCAAGAAAACAAAGAGAAAGCTATGCCGAAAACGTCCTATTGACTTTAATTCCACTACTGCCATTATGTCTTCAAGCCTCTCATCTCCTGCTGTCGGATAGAAGTGATTAGCTTGTTCAGTCCTTTGAACTTGGATGAAGCTGTCTGAGAACGGGACATAGTCATACGCTTTGATCCCTAATTTTTGCCTGGACCGCCTTTTCAGGTTTTCAGTCCACCAGGATACCCCTTTTTGCCCAAGCCGCCCTTTCAGGTTTTCGACTTGCCGGGTGCATATTTTTTTTATGTTTATCCCTAATTTTGCCCGAACCCTTTTGGTTCGCCGGGATGCCCTTACTTTTGCCTAGATACGTCGACCTAGCGGGTCTCTTTTATGCGTAGTATTTTTTGACTATGTCTGCGTTCACGGGATGCGGGAAGTCTTCGCCGTCCATTGTAGCTAGTATCATGGCTCCACCAGAGAATATCTTCTTAACTACAAACGGCCCTTCGTACGTGGGAATCCATTTGCCTCTGGGATCACCTTGTGGTAGAGTGATGCGCTTTACCACCAAGTCGCCAATTTGATACACCTGTCTCTGGACTCTTTTGTTAAATGCCTGGGTCATGCGTTTCTGATATATCTGTCCATGACAAACAGCCGCAAGTCTCTTCTCATCAATCAAGTTTATCTGGTCGAGTCAAGTCTGAATCCATTCATCTTCATCTAAGCCCGCCTCTTTTATGATTCTTAGAGAGGGAATCTGGACTTCCACTGGTAAAACGGCTTCCATTCCATAGACTAAAGAGAAAGGAGTTGCTCCTGTCGAAGTGCGTACTGAAGTGCGATAACCGTGAAGAGCAAACGGTAACATCTCATGCCAGTCTTTGTACGTCACCGTCATCTTTTGTATGATCTTCTTGATATTCTTATTAGCAGCCTCCACGACACCGTTCATCTTTGGCCGGTACGGAGAAGAGTTATGGTGTTTTATTTTGAACTGCGTGCAGAGTTCAGTAATCATCTTGTTGTTCAAATTAGTACCATTGTCAGTGATAACTCTTTCCGGGATGCCATATCGACAAATGAGATTATTCTTGATGAATCGTGCCACCACATTCTTAGTGACAGAAGCAAATGAGGCTGCCTCTACCCACTTTGTAAAGTAATCAATAGCAACAAGGATGAAACGATGTCCATTAGAAGCCGTAGGTTTGATCTCCCCAATCATATCAATGCCCCACATTGCAAAGGGCCAAGGGGCCGTCAACACGTTTAATGGAGCAGGAGGTACATGTATTTTATCCGCATAGATCTGGCACTTGTGACAAGTTCTGGAGTGGTGGTGGCAATCAGCTTCCATGGTAGACCAATAATACCCTGATCTCAGAATCTTCTTGGCCATTGTATGTCCGCTAGAGTGAGTCCCAAAAATACCGTCATGCATGTCTTCCATAATCTTTTCTGCTTCCTTTTTATCCACACAACGAAGCAAAGTCGAATCATGATTACGCTTGTATAATAATCCATTACTCAAAAAGAATTTAGCGGAGAACTTCCTCAGAAATTTTCTGTCATTGATAGATGCCTCTTCAGGGTATTCCTGAGTTTCCAAATATCTCTTTACTTCGTGGAACCAAGGTTTCTCCTCTACTCCATCAGCGTTAAGTTCATAACAATACGCTGGTTCATCCAACCGTTCAATGGTGATCATGGGAGCTTCATTGTCCCATCTGACTCTGAACATAGATGACATGGTAGCCAATGCGTCTGCCAACTGATTCTCTTCTCGTGGGATATGTTCGAATGTAATCTCTCCAAAGTATGGGATTAGTGACAACACCTTCTCTCGATAAGGGATGAGATTCGGATGTTTAGTGTCCCATACTCCTTTGATCTGACTGATTACTAATGCTGAGTCTCCGTACACACTCAAAAACTTGACCCGCCGGTCTATAGCAGCCTTGAGTCCCAAAATACATGCTTCATACTCAGCCATATTATTGGTACAATGGAAACATAATCTAGCAGTGAAAGGCGTATGGTAACCCTCAGGAGAAATGATTACCACACCAACACCATTGCCCAATGCATTAGAAGACCCATCGAAAACCATAGTCCATCGGGATCCTAGTGCGGGTCCTTCATCCGGTCCATGTTCTTCATGATTGGTAACAAACATGACATCTTCATCTGGAAACTCAAAATTCACAGATTGGTAATCATCCACCGCTTGATGAGCCAAATGATCAGCTAGCACGCTTCCTTTGATTGCTTTCTGAGTAGTATACTGGATGTCATACTCTGTTAAGATCATCTGCCATCTTGCTATCCTTCCGGAGAGAGCGGGTTTCTCAAATATGTATTTGATAGGATCCATCTTAGAAATCAATAAAGTGGTGTGGTTCAACATATACTGTCTCAGTCGGCGAGCAGCCCAGGCCAAAGCACAACAAGTTTTCTCGAGCAGTGAGTATCTTGTTTCACAGTCGGTAAACTTTTTGCTAAGGTAGTATATGGCATGCTCTTTTCGACCAGACTCGTCATGTTGTCCCAACACGCACCCCATTGAATTTTCTAACACGGTTAAATACATGATTAGAGGTCTTCCTTCAACTGGTGGCATCAGAATTGGAGGTTCTTGAAGATACTTCTTGATTTTGTCAAAAGCTTCTTGACATTCTTCATTCCATATCATCTCTTGATTTTTCCTCAGTAGCTTGAAGAGGGGTTTGCAGGTGGCGGTCAAATGGGAGATAAATCGGGCAATGTAATTCAAGCGTCCCAAGAAACCTCTGACTTCTTTATCTGTACTGGGAACTGGCATTTCTTGAATAGCTCTCACCTTGGCCGGGTCAACCACAATCCCTTTACCACTGACAATAAAGCCCAGGAGTTTGCCGGACCTTACCCCAAAGGTGCATTTGTTCGGGTTCAACCTCAGCTTGTATTTCTTCAACCTCTCGAACAATTTGTATAAATGATCGAGATGTTCCTCCTCAGTATGAGATCTGGCTATCATGTCATCCACATATACTTCTATTTCATGATGGATCATATCATGGAACAAAACCACCATAGCACGCTGGTACGTTGCCCCTGCATTCTTTAAACCAAATGGCATTACTTTATAACAGAACGTGCCCCATTGCGTCACAAACAGGCGCCATCTTAATCTGGTTGTAACCTGAGAATCCATCCATGAATGAGAACACCTTGTGTTGAGCGGTGTTATCTACCAGAACATCAATGTGCGGGAGTGGAAAGTCATCCTTGGGACTTGCTTTATTCAGGTCTCGGTAATCTACACACATTCGCACCTTACCATCCTTCTTTGGCACTGGTACCACATTAGCAACCCATTGAGGATAAGAAGTAACAGCCAGAAAACCTGCATCAAATTGTTTCATCACCTCGGCTTTGATTTTCTCAGACATTTCAGGACGCATGCGACGAACCTTTTGCTTAACAGGACGACATTCTTCCCTCGTTGGTAGTCGATGCACTACTATATCGGTATCCAGTCCTGGCATGTCTTCATAAGACCAAGCAAAAATCTCTACATAGTCATGCAACATCTGAATCAACCTTCTCTTGACACTGTTTTCCAAGCCTGCTCCTATTTTGACTTCTTTCTTGTTTACTTCAGTACCCAGATTTACAGTCTCAACTGACTCCTCGTGTGGCTGTATAGTCCTTTCTTCCTGCAGTAACAGTCTGGCAAGTTCTCCAGGTACTTCACAATCTTCCTCACTTCCATCCTCGGCTTGGTAGATCGGATTTTCAAAGTCATAATGAACAGTAGTAGAACTATTGTCAACAGGATCCAGAGTGGGCATGGATCTGCAATTCGTTACGTGAGTGTGTGTAAGAAAACATAGCTCGTTTGGAAGATGACAGAAAAGATAAAGAGCGCAATATTTGGATGCAAAAAGTCCATTGATTTATTGAATATGAATATGCTTATGAAGATGACAAAACCCTTAACAAATTAGCTATTGTGCCCCGGGCATAGACACAACGCTTGGAGAAGTTCAATTGTAAAAAAAAAAACAAAAATTTGCAACACTAAAATAGACAATAACGATTACTCCTGACTAAAGGAAATCGGGATAGTGTCTTCAGCCTTCCAATTATTGAGTCCGTCACCAACTGTTGGGAAAATCCAGCTATCCAGGTCGCAATCGCTGTCAGCATCTTCTACAGCATTAATTTGACTCTTGTCAGAGCTGAACCCCAGGCCAAATTTGTCAGACTTGTACGGTACGTCGATCAATTGACCCCAGCCAGTACGACCACCATCTTCAACCACGGCTTGAGCGTCCTTCAGAGAAATCATAGCAGGAGGAGCACGAATAACCTTGGGTACACAGGAAGTTGGCTTAAGGACAGGATTGGTCGGAGGAACTACTTCAAATGACTGACAAGGAGTCTCAATGAATTCACCATCCATCTCGACGTATCTGAAGGTATGCACACTACTGACAATGTACTCTTCTTCTCCACACACGGTGACAATTTTGCCCTTTGTGGGATACCTCAACTTTTGATGGAGAGACGAGGCTACATCGCCTGCCCCATGAATCCAAGGGCGTCCCAATAAGCAGGAATAGGCAGGACGAATGTTCATTACATGGAAGGTAGTGTTGAAGACTTGAGGTCCTATCTTGATAGGCAGGACTACTTCGCCACGGACAACACTCTTCGCACCATCGTAAGCACGTACCACAATGTCACTAGGTTTCAGTTCAATGCTTTTACAATCCAGTTTATCCAGCACGGCTGTCGGCAGCACATTCAAGGAAGAGCCATTATCGATCAACACATGAGACAAAGTGATTCCCCTACACTCAATGGAGATATGCAAGGCTTTATTGTGATTCTTTCCTGCTGGTGTCAGATCAACGTCGGAAAAGCCCAGGCCATTGTCAACAGCCAAGTGAGCAACATAATGTTCGAATTGATCGACAGATGTCTCCTGAGGTACATGAGCAGTCTTCAAGAATTTTATCAATGCATTGGCATGAGATTCAGAAGATAACAGCAAGGATAACATCGAGATCTTAGACGGGGTATGCCCCAACTGTTCTACAACATCAAAATCACTCTTGCGAATGATTTTCAGCACTTCTTCCATTTCTTGTTTGGCAACATCTTCGGGAGTAACTTCGACCGGTGTCTCTGACTGAGAAGGATTGACTGGTTCCTTTCCTCGAGTTTCAAGGACAGGAGGTGAGATTTCTGGAGAGAAGATCCTTCCGCTTCGAGTAATTTTACTAGTCGCAACAATGCCACTAGTATTAGCAGCATTATTCACTTGCTTCACGCCATGGACGTAAACATCACCGCCATAATTCCACGGAATAGCTTTGCTTGAGGAATACGGGATCGGGCCAGGTGCAGTGATGATTAGGGGAGCAACCCTGGGCTCAACAGTAATCTTCACAGGCGCCCTGGTAGCGGTAATCTTCATTGGAACTTTGGACCTAGCAATCACAGATATTTCTTCAATAGGGTTTTCCGCCTTAGGAATCCTTTCGAAGAGAACTGTACGATCGTCCATCAGCCGTTGAATACCATTCTTCAATTTCAAACAGTCCTCGGGCCGGAGTATGCAGAGATTGCAATCTTCAGCACAACCTGGAAATAAACCAGCTTGCAATAAATTCCTCTTTATGATCGGGAGAGGAGATGTTAAGTCCGCCACATTGGAAATGTGAGAATCGTCATCCATAGCATTAACAGTTTTGTCATGGTTAGGCATAGGAGCAGTGATGACATTAGGAGTCTCCGGAGGCTCAAACTCAATTTCTCCAGCTTCGATCATATCCTGAATCTTATTCTTCAATGACCAGCAATCGTTTGTATCATGCCCGGGGCTATCGGAGTGATATGCACACCTGGCATTGGGATTATAACGAGAAGAGGTAGTGTTGGGATTTGTAGGAGGATCTCTAAGGGTGATCAAATTTGCCTTTAGCATTCCCTGCAGTGCCTGTGCCAAGGTCATATTGATCCTGGTGAACTGCCTTCTTGGCCTGTCTTGTTTGGGCTGGAAGTTTTGAGATGGTGGTGCTGCAATCGTAACTGCTCCAATGTCGTGGTCACGGTTTTTCTTGTTACGACCCTTTTGACCGTACACAGCATTTGATTCGTTCCTCCCCTGATAGGACCTTTTGGTGCTTGCAGAGGTAGCCGCCTGTATCTTTCCACTTCGGATGCCGCTTTCAACACGTTCACCTGTTAATATAAGTTCAGTGAAACCTGATGAAGAACTTCCCAGTAGATGGCTGTAGAATGGGCCGGTCAGTGTGCCCATGAACATGTCCACCAATTCTCTATCAGTCATAGGGGGTTTGACTCTGCCAGCCAAATCTCTCCACTTTTGAGCATATTCTTTAAAGCTTTCTTTAGATCCCATAGTCATATTCTGCAACTGTAGCCGGGTAGGTGCTAGTTCAGAGTTATACTGGTACTGTTTAGAGAAAGCTGTTGCTAAATCAGTCCAGGTGCGGATGTCAGAGCTCTCGAGCTGATAATACCATTCCAACTGTGTGCCAGACAGGCTCTCTTGGAAGAAATGGATCCATAGCTTCTTGTCAGTGGTATGCGGCTGAATCTTTCTCCCATAAGCTCTCAGATGCATCTGAGGACAGGACGCACCATCGTACTTAGTGAAAGTGGGGATTTTGAATTTGCGAGGAATGGTCACATCGGAGACCAGTCCCAAACTTTCGAAATCCAGACCGGGCGCCTTCTGACCCTCCATAGCTAGCATACATTCTTCCAGCAACTTGTACTTATCATCTCTTGGAGAGTACTGTTCATTTTCATAATCTTCATCGTCGTCTTCAAGGTTGAAGAGATCGACATTCTCCTCTTCTGAATCATTCTCTGTCTCCTCTTCTGGACCATTCGGGATCCCAAACTTGATTCCTGCGGCCTGTCCTTTACGCCTTCTTCCCGGGTTAATGAAACTCACAGCTTTCTTGTCTTTCTTCTTTTCGAGCAAAAGAGCCTTCAGTTCCTCCTGCCCCTTGGATAAGCTTAGCATCATCTCCTTGAATTGAGCATTCTGAGTCTGGAGATCTTTGACAGTTTGTTCGAGATCCATTTTTCTGTTTGCAAGAAAGACCGTGAGAACATTGATCTTTTAGGATACCTGTTATGCAATGTTATGTTATGCTATGCAATGTATGAAATGTTTTCAAGGACTTTTGGAATTTAACTTTGCGTAAACTACCAAAAAGAGAGGAACTTTTATTACTAATTTCTTAATCATTGCTCATTACAAGAAATAATAATAAAAATACAATGAAAGCTCAAGTCTCCCAGGGACGGCTTCTTTTTGGGCGAAGATACGCATTGAGTCTTCGTTCCTCATTAAGCTGACTGGTAAGTTCTAACACTTTCTTCCTTTCTGCGACGAACTGAGTCTCGAAAGTATCCCTTTCTTCTCTCAACTGGATCCAGGATCTCTTTAGTTCCTCAACATTGGTAGGCATATCTGGATAAGGAATGATCTGAGGAGCACCTCCTTCAGCTTCAGGTTCGACAATCTGAGGTCCGATTGCAAGATACGGCATGACAAGTTCACGAGCTCTGGCGCGTACCCATATGAGATAAGGTTCCATAGGAATAGAATTTTTCTGTCCTAACGTACCTCTCTTCACCATGCCTCAAGCTCGTACAAATCTTTGACGGAGGCCTTGGGAATCGTTGTCATAGTCGAACACAATGCCTTCGATGATCATTTCATGTGGACCATCTCTTCGAGCACAACCAAACTGTCGCAGAGCTAAAGCAGGATTATAAGTAATACCTCCTCTTATTCCTAGGAGTGGTACATTAGGGAACTCGCCACAACGGTCAATGATGGTAACATTTTCCTTGAACTGAGGACACCAACAGATGTCTGGGTGGGAGAGCGACATTATCCTTTGAGACCATTTCAAATTCTGCTCGTTCTTCAAGACCGATTGAGGAAGGTGCGAAATAAACCACCTAGACAACAAAGGTATGCAGCACATGAGAGTCCCTTGCTTCTTCATGGTACGAGTGTGGAGGGAATGCAAAATGTCTCCCAGCAAGGTAGGTACAGGGTTGTGAGTGAGAAATATCTTAATAGCATTCATGTCTATGAATTGGTCTGGATTAGGGAATAACACCAAGCCATAGATTAGCAACGCCAGGATGTCTTCGAAAGCACGGACATTCATAACTTTTAAGAATTCTCGGGCCTTATTTGTCAGGAATTTGGCAAGTAAACCCTTAACTCCACTCCTTGTTACCCAATTAGCTTCAATGTCGGACTTCGTCATGTGTAAAGCTGCGGCAACTTCTTCAGACTTCGGAACCTTTTCTAAACCACTGAAAGGTATCTGATCAAGGATAGGTATCCCAAGCAGTCTGGAGAATTCTTCCAGTGTAGGTACCAACTGATAATCCGGGAATGTGAAGCAATGATGTTTAGGGTCGAAGAACTAGAATAAAACTCTCATCATATCTTCTTTGAAACCAGTGGTAACCAAATTGAGGAGAGAACCGTGTTTCTTGATGAACTGCGCATGATCGGAAAGTTCTGACACTAAGTTCTTGAGTTGAGGAGCGATTGCTACAAAATTGATCCGGATGGTCTTCCTGGGAGCCATAGCCTTACAAAACAGAGCAAAGTTAAATCCCTAAGTCCTTGAAATGGTTAGTACAATGTTATGATGTCATGATGTTATGATGTTATGATGTTATGAGGTTAAATAAATAACAAGCACAAGCAAGTCACACAACCATCATTCCTAGGTTTTAAGGCTTGCATGAGTTCCATAGGTAAGTACCCTCCCCACTGAAGTTTAGTTGGTTCAACCTGTCCTAGAATAGTAACCGGGTTCTAAAAGGATCTCCAATCATTGACCTTCCTTCAAGTCCACTTCAGTGCAACACCAAGTGGTTGACTGAAGCTTCCCTAAAGTCCAATCTCAAAGAGTGTAGCATCGAGTCTCAACCAACCCCAGTCGGAACCGAAGTCAGTTATCTCACTACTTTCTAATGGCCAGGATGAGTCAATTAGGGTTCTAAAGGTCTGGTTAATGCTTTAATGACACCATGCGGAAGCCAAATTTTTCCTCAAGTGAACATGAGGAACATCAGGACATCCAAAGTGTCACATTAACCGTAGCCATCATTTTAACCATTCCAGTATACGCCGATAGTCGCGATGATCTATTGCTACTTACCTAAGGTACACTAGATCCGGGTGTAGGATCTTTCACTCAAAAATACCCAAGCAATCCCTTAAAAGTAAATCAGACAATTTGGAATAAGTGATCTTGTTTTTAAGGTAACCTCTCTTTTTAAAGTGTCCCCAGCAGAGTCGCCAGTTCTGTCATACGGTGAACTGACTTGGGGTATTTTGCTTTTTATCGCAATGTCGCGGATAGCAAGAGTCGCCACCGACTTTTCTTTTATCCAATAAGGAAAGGTGGAAAAGAACAGGAAAGACCTCAATAGATTTTGGGTTCGGGAGGTACATTATACAAAGGGAAGGTATTAGCACCCTTTGTATCCATGGTTATCCATGGGCTCTTAATTGCTGGATCACTTATATTTTTGTCTGAAAAGTGTTGGTGAATTGTTTAAAAATGTTTCGAAAAGAGAGTTTAACTTTGTAATGATTCTCGTATGAATGTATACAAAGTATTTATCTCGTTTGATTTTTGAAAAAACAGTTTAGAAAGATATAACTTGGTAATGATTCTAGTATGAATGTATACCAAGTGGTGATTTTCTAGGACTTGCAAAGTGTGAGGGGTGGAAAATGTTTTAGGTTATGATCCAGTAATTGAGAGTTATACCTTCCTAAGGTCGTTATGGGCATTTCCTATCCTTATGAGGGTAAAACTGTCCTTACTATTGAGAAGTAAGTAGTTTTATCCTTTGGATGTAAAAGGGTCATTGTAGGGTCATCGATAGGTCATTGAAGGCAACAGTTGTAAGGATACCTTAGCATTCGAAGGGACGATCATCATTTAACCGTAGGCTACACCGAAGGGTCATCGAGGGACAAAATCATATATTCGAAGGCAACATCCGAGGGACTATGATTTATTTTAAAGGGACATGATGATTTAATCGAAGGGTCTTTGCTAAGGGTATCCCCACATTCGCGGGACATGACCGTAATACCGTAATATCGTAAGGCAATAAAGAGAGGTCCAAGATCACATATTTAGAGGCCGTATTTTACAATCGATTAGGTAATTAGGATGAATCTCCACATTAAAATTAATACATTAAATTAATACATTAAAATTAATTAGGTAATTTAGGGTGAAACTCCACAAGGGTATCCCACAAATAAAGTGGAAGACCTAGACAACAATCTTTTCCTGGGAAAGGTGAACCTTTACAAAATTCAGCAAACGGGTTAGAGTACCAAGTCAGGATGCAATCAAGGATTGCACCGCAAAAGAAACCAGAACAGCAGTAGGGTCAGATAAACAATGCATGGCTATGATAAAAACATGACAGGTTAGCAAAGGACAGAACAGAAAAATCAGCGACTGTCCCGGTCGCCGTTGCCTCGCCTAGCGAGGGCTTAGCGAATACTCGCTGCATGCTCGCTTAGCGATGTGCTAGCGAGCGGCTGCGGATTCTGGTTTTGATAACAGCATAATGTCAGCAAGCTTCACACCTTATAGCATCCATTACAGAGATTATGTGGTTAGACATTCAGGTGTTCATGCATACTTAAATTCATATGTAAAACTTAAGATAGTTTCATAAATTCAATCATGATACCATATGCAAATTAAGAACATAAGGTAGTAATAGCAATGCCAACCTGTTTGTAATCGAATTGTAACCTTGAGTTGGCCGATCGGATCGAATTGAGCGGAAGTGACCTTGCTGCCGCCGGCTTTTCCTTCAGGGTTTCCTTTAGGGTTTTCCGTCTGTGAGCGCTAGGGTTTGCTTGCTAGGGTTCTCCTTTCGTCCTTTTTTTCGTCCTCCTTTTCATTACTGAAGTGCTGGTATTTATAATGCTCTTTTTTTGTGGCCTAATGGGCTCAGAGTGAAGCCCAGAATTTTTTGTTATCTGTCAGCTTCGCTAGGCGAGCGTGTAGCGAACGTGTAGCGAACGTTCGCTAGGCGAGCGTTCGCTAGGCGAGCGTTCGCTAGGCGAGCGTGTAGCGAACAGGCCAGTTTGGGCCATTTTCTGGATTGGGCCATTCGTGAGCTGGGCCTTCGTTCCTTTAAGATCAGTGTCATAAAAATGAGTCGGAGTGCCCTGAAAAATGTCTTGAAATATTAATGGGTAAATTTTGGGGTATGACACCAGACAACTGCTCCATCAAGGTCATCTACTCTAAGTGAGATCTTCGTATCGACCCCTACGAGGAAGGCACCTCGGGGACTTATACTACGCGACCATCGGTCTAGGATGACCATGGTTAAATGTTTTAAAAGGGGGTCTTAGGGTCACTGACTCTAATAAAGGAAAGGATGCTTACGCCGAAAGCATGAAGATCATCAATCCCCTCAAGAGAGTCTGCCACTATGTGAGGTTCTCGTACGACCCTTCCGAGGAAGGCACATTGGGGACAAATACTACTCAACCTATCCTATCTCAAGCAAGCTTTCATACTCAGGTGGAGAGTCTTTCACTCAAGGTTTTTTTTGCAATCATTATTGCCTCCAAATTTTCTTCGTCACAGAACCAAGGTTACGAACCAACAGATAAACAAAGAAAATATATACAGGTTAGCAATAAAAGCAATATATACAGAAAAAATAAATGACGGATAAACCTCCACGTACGTAAAAGGAAAACAACCCAAACTAGGCTAGACTCTCTTAGGGAAAACTTATCCCCAACAGAGTCGTCAGCTGTCGCTACCGGGGTTAAACGCGATAGCGAGGAACCAGGATTTTGAAATGAACTGCCTAAAGGGAAGGCAAAAATCAGAAGAGTCTCCACCGAATTTTATTTGTGTGCCTCTATTGGAGAGGCGAGGGTAAATAGTCGATAAAACCCTAAAAAAGGTTCCTACACAAGAAACGCTTAGAAAGGGATAAAGAATCGGTCTCGTAACCGAGATTTGGGTTCGGAGTTCAATTAGGCAAGGGGAAGTAATTAGCACCCCTCACGTCCATGGTACTTTATGCAACCATTTGAGTTGTTTACGTACGCGGGGATTCATCTCATTATTGTTTTATTTTCAAAAGAATGTGTGTGAAGGAGAGAGGTTTGTTTTTATTATTGTGCTCACCAAGGATTGTGGCCCTTGTGTCAATGTATCACTCATCGAGGATGAGGAATTAGAGCTCTGTAGTTCGGAGTAGAAAATGTTTGTATGTTGATTGATTTTACCTTTGAGAAAAGGGTTTTCAGGATGGTGCCCTAAGGCACAAAAATTAGGTTTGATGGGTTTTATTGATTTTACCTTAAACAAGGGTTTATGAAAAAATGTTTGTGATTAGATTGCACTAAAGTCTAAGGGTGTTGGTGAATATTCTAGACAACAAGTCAAGCGTCTTGGTTCCAAAATAATCAGAGTGAGGGTAGGAATGCTCCATTCTCACTCATTCTCCACCACTTAAGGCTCGTGGTGCACAATATAAATCGTAGTTATTAAGTGTTTTGAGTTTAATTAAGAAAAAACTACTTGACATTGAATCAAAGGTCTGTTTATTTGATTAAGAAATTTGGATAATGCAACATGAATGTAAAGTAACCAACAAGAAAGTAAAGGGTCCCATTGTAAGGTAGCCAAAGAGAAAGCCTTGTGTGTGCAAAAGTGACCTAAGCTAAACAAAGGATAATGGTCATACAAACATGTCCTCCTAAGAGGGTGCCATGATGCCATTCTTACAACAAGTATGTAAGTATAAATAAAACCCGAAGTTTGAAATAAAGTATCACAAAAGAGTAATGAAAAAGGCCTCCAAGCAAATGTCCTAGGATGATATCCTCTAAGTCCAAGTGGATTAAGTGTAAGTGGATTGTTTTTAGTCTCATGATTTTATCATGTTTATGTTGTTTTTAATGATAACAAAAAGATAAAGACAAATAATAAACATGCATGATGAAGTTTATACAATGGATATGATGATGATGAATACTTAAATGTAAAGGACATAAAAGTAAATAATGCTGAATAATAACAATGATAATAATAACAAAAGGTTAGTAGTAATTAAAGTTAGTGAAGTTAGGTTAAGTTAGCAAGTTATAGGATCAAAGTGTAATATTAACCAGGTAATAAGGGTTAACTTATGGTATAAAAAAAATGAAAATAAATGTTAGTGGGTGTCATACCCTGGAATTCGCCCCACCCGTCACATGATCTTATAGGTCACTAATCCCAAATAGTTGCATATCATCCTCATCCAGTCATTTCATTGAATAAGCATGGTTCGCCATATGCAGGCATCCTCTTGGCATCATGTTAATAATGGTTCTGATTATTTATAACTTCGTGCTGATTTCAATTTCAAATTAACTTTTGAAGTTTGAATTGATTTTGAAGTTAGATTTGACCTTTGAAAATAACTTGGTTTTAGAAACCATTCCATTCTTTTCGAATTAATTTTGGGAATTCAAGTTGAGTTGGACGATCCGAGTTGATTATTGAAAAATCGAATTGATTTTAGAAGTTTGATCATTTTTGCATTGAGCCCATTCCATTGTTTTTTCTTTAAGCCCATTGAACCACTCATGTTTTTTGGTGTTATCCAATTTACAAATTCTAAGCCCATTAACCATTCATCCAAATCCAATTTCTTTTATATATCCATTTAGAAAATCCATTCATTTAATCCATTAAACCATTTTTCTAAATCCTTTTTCATTTACCATTAACCAATTCCAAATATCCAACAAAAATCCATTTTTTTATCCATTTAACCACTTTCATTATCCAATTCATTTTAACCCCAAATTCAATTTACCCAAATCATTGTCCATTCCATAAACCCAATTGAATCCAATTCACCCAAAACCATTATCCATTTTCATTAAAACCATATCTACTTTCATTAATCCAATACATATCCACTTATCCAAATCTATAAGTCAATGAAAGGAAATTGAAGAAGCTACTTGCAGGTGCAGTAGCGGCACAAAAGGTGGGTGTGGAAAAGTGTGGGCCATGATTAAAATGATAAACAATGTCAACATGAAAAATCCAAATCCAAAGCCACTTCCAAGAAGGCAAGCGCAGCTAACTACAACAGTGGCTGTTAATTGCAACATAACGCTTCAACAACACCGACTGCAAGCCAATGCTAAACACACGCCAGCCAAAGCTATACGCTTCCAAAGAGATATTTCTACATAAAAAATGAAAATGAAAATAACATAATTTTTTCAAACTTCTAACCTCCCTCTCATAACTCTATAAATTCTTCTTCTTCCCTCTCTCAAATTTCCTTCCAGATTCTTCTTCTTCCCTCCCTCCAAACTCTAACAAACTCCAATCTTCAACATCTAGAATCCACCTTCAATCTCCAATACACATTCCAACCATCACCCTACGATTCCTACTGAACCTGCAACAACTTTCGAGCCTCACGCCTCCACGTAACAAACTTGATTTTTCGCGTAACTCTCAACTTCACTCTCATCTTCTTGAACCTGCAGTTTCAATCTCCACGGAAGATTCACAGGATCGCTTCCTCACTCGTTCACTCTTCATCAATCTCTCTTGGTACAGTATACATAAACACAACAAGCGCTGATCCGTATCGCAACTGTTCGCAGCTCGCAGAGCCGTCGAAACTGCAACCTCTCCCTAACAGAAAACAGAAAACAGATAGAAGAATAAAAATAAGGCGAAGAAGGAGGGAAGATACCAAAGCATACGTGAGACGAACTTCCATTAAGGTCGTTGTTGCGCCGATCGTCTTTGCCGGAGAATTCATTGGTTGTTTCAGTCCGGACCTTGATTTCATCATCATTCCACGGTGTCCCTTGCTTTGGTGGATCTTCGTGCATCATTTATTCAAACCGCGTCTTCCTTGATTGCAAATCGAGATACCTAAGCGCCACGATCTGCAAGAGTTTAGCAGGAATGACTCTTAGACGAAGGAGAAGAGAAGAGAAGCAGGAAATTCTTGCAAGAAGCAACTTAGGATAACCAATGCTCACCTGATTGGACTTTCGCCGCCGTCATTGCGTTGGTCTTCGAGAGGTAGGTTCAATTTCTGCCTCACGGTGCTTTGAGTTTTCATCGCTAGTATAGAGTTTAGCACTCGGGGAATCAAATCCCCAATCCTATGGATTCTGATTCCTCCGCCTAAGTATTTCATTCGCGAAGTCATAGCGTAGGATTCTGGTAATTTTGATGGTGAATCGCGTGTTGGACCTAGGTATAGAACGCATGAGGTGTGAGAGTGGGAGCGACGATCTCGCATCGCCGTCGCCGGTGACGAATTGGTGTGGCTCCTCTTCCACGCATTTTTGGAGTTGAGTGTGAGAAAGACGAGTCACATTCCATCTTGGAATATTTACTTTGGGCTTATTCATCACATTTAGGCCCAATGCATTTCTGGCCTACACTGCTTGCATCTCCTTCTCTATCCGTACACCTCCCCTGTCTGGGCTTGAAGGTAGATTCAAGGCCCATTCTGATTGTTTGAGTCTTCTCTTAGTGATCATTAGAACTAGTTTATATTAGGAGTTGGTTAGGTTAATGGTATATGATTAGAATCCTGATTAGTATTGAATTGTTTAAGTGTAGAATTAATTTGACATTTGTTTCTATATTAGAATTTTAATTTGATTTTAATAGTTGTTTTACTTTAGAATTGGTTTGATTTCACATTTTTTATAATTGTTTGATTTCGTTTTATCTTGATTTTAATTCCTTTATTTTCTCTTGCAATTTTGATTAACTTTGATCTAATTTCTAACACCTAACTTCTAATTCTTTAATTTTTGCTTCTAACCTTTAATTTTCACATTAACATCTAACCTTTAATTTCCACATCTTAATTTCCGCATTTTAAATTCCGCTTCTAACATTTATTTTTTTGTCATTTACCTTATGCACTTTTATTTTTATTTCACTTTTATTTTGCTTTTTATCATATTGTGCATCATTCACTTCATCTTAAAATGAACATAAAAATGGTTAAGACTTTAAAAATAAAGAAGATAATTCTCAAATATGTAATGGACATTGGACAATGGACTTAGAGACTCATTAGGACCCTTTGCAAAAAGACCTTGGACAAATGTGACCTAACATGGAAGAAGCGTGCAAGAATCGAGAAGAATTTGTAATCTTTTAATTGTAATCTTTTACTTGCTTTCCAATTTGGAACACAAATTGCACGCAAATGGCTTTCTCTTGGGCTACCTGACAATGAGACCTTTTATTTCCTGCACTCCCTTGTACTTTACATGTACCCCCTCCCCTTTCTGATGTACACATTTACTTGCTTTCTTTTATTGCTTGTTAGCTACTCCTTAGGCATTAGGAACGTTCACCATTTCGCAACCAATAATCAAACCCTTGATCCAACGTCAAGTGGTCATTTTCTTAAATCAAAAACAATAAGCAAACCCTTGATCCAACGTCAAGCGGTCATTTTCCAAATCAAATTCAAAAAACACAATAAATGGCGATTAGGATCGTACGTCACGAGCCTTAAGCGATAAAGAAGGGATGAGACTGGAGTTTTCCTACACTCATTCTGAATACTTCGAACAGAAGACGTTTGACTTGATCGTTTGAGGTATTCACCTTTATCCATAGTCTTTAGTGCAATCCGAAATCAATAACACTTTCTCAAAACTTAAAAATAATTCAACACATTCAAACCTTTTGTTTGAGCCTTAGGGCGACACCATCGAAAACCCTTCTTCAAGGTAATAAAATTAACAAAACAAACATAAAGAATTTCAAAACCACGAACTACGAAGGCTCTGATTTCTCACTTCAACAAGTGGGCATACGTAGGCACGGGGATCCATTCCTTGGCGAGCACACTAATTTAAAATCTACCTCCACTCCGCAAACCTTTGGCAAGCAAACATTCGATAGACAATATACACATAAGCGCAAACATCCTAGATGGTTCCCATGGAGTACCATGGATGTGAGGGGTGCTAATACATTTCCCTTGCATAACCGACTTCCGAAGTTGTTCATGGTTGCGATGACCATACTTTAGGGTTTTCTCGATATTTTCCCATTCCTTTAGAATAAATAAAAACCGATGGCGACTCTGAATTTTTCGCGTAGCGACAGCTGGCGACTCTGCTGGGGACACCTCCCTAAGCAAGTCAAGCCTAATCTAGGTTGCTTCCTGGCGTGTGTGCTTATCCTTTTGATATTACTTACCTTATTTATTGCCTTTTGTTTTAAATTTCTTTGGATATCTACTACATAGTTTCTTGGTTCTAGATATCGATGGATGGTACTCCGATTGCAAGTAACCTTGTGGGAAAGACTCTCTACCCGAGTCAAGAGTGTAAACTTGAGATAGCAGAGGTTGAGTAGTATGAGCCACCGAGAAGCTTTTCTCATAAGGGTCGATACGAGAACCTCGCTTAGAGTAGATTCTTTTGGAGACGTTGACGACCGTCAAGCTTTTGGCGTAAGCGATCAATGTCTTCATTAGGATCCATGACTCTAAGGACCTTTGTAGAACATTAAACCTATGGCCCATTAAGATTGATGGTCGCGTAGTATGGGTCCCTGAGAAGCTTTTCTCGTGTGGGTCGGTACGAAGATCTCACTCAAAGTAGATCTTCTTGATGGAGTTGACGACCGGCAAGCTTTTGCCGTAAGAGGCAAACAGTCAAGGAGGTTCATGACTTTGAGACCCTTGTCTAGAACTAGATGTCGATGGTAACGTAGTGCGGGGCCCCGATAAGCTTTTCTCGTGTGGGTCGGTACGAAGATCTCACCCAGAAGAGGCTCATTTGAGGGAGTTGACGACTGACAAGCTTTTTCCGTAAGCGGCAAACAGCCAAATGAATCGATGACTCTGAGGTCCCTATCTAACCACTAGACTACGATCGGTGAAATCCCCATTGTGAGTAAGCAATCCGAGCTATCCTCCATCCGTATCTCGAACCCGTGATACCATGCCAACTTGTGTGTTCGACTCGTGAGAACCATGCTTGTGTATCATTCATTCACTCACTCACTCATGCATTCATGCATCATAAAAATATTCAAATACAATATTCATGCATCATTCTGCATGTCATCAAACAAAAGCCAGAAAACTTACCATTTGGCCCTTCTATCCAGAATTATCCACAGTCAAGTTGACTTCCCGACATTCATACTACACGCGCAATAATCAGAAATTGCTCATGGATCAGTTGGAGCAGAATCAAGCTACTATGAGGGAGGATATGACCACTGTGAAGGCTCGGATGGGTCAACTCGTTGAAGCCCTACAAGCTTTGGCTAGGGGACAAGAGGAAATACGTCAGGCTAATCTGAGAACCTCTACTGCCAACCCTGCTGTTGTGACTATACCGGTGAATCCACCAGGAAGAGCTGGTACGCCTGTTGTAGCTCAGCCACCTCCCGATAGAGGTCCAGTATACCAGAATGCTAATCAGACGTTCAATATCCCCACCAATGGGAGATTTCAACCTGAGATTGACGAACAACATGATGCTTTCTTCACTACAACGGCTGACTCAGTTTATGAAGCTTTTGGTCCTTCTCCTGCTGACATCGAAAGGAGATTTCAAATGATGGAGGAGAGATTCAAGGCGATGCAAGGTCCTGATATCTTTGGGTTGGATGCTGCTGACATGTGCCTAGTGCCAGACGTGAAAATTCCCCCTAAGTTCAAAGTCCCGAGCTTTGAAAAGTATCAAGGGGTCACTTGTCCAAAGACCCACATCCGAGCTTTCTGCAGAAAGATGGCCGCTCATTCTAGTGACGAGAAACTCTTAATGCACTTTTTCTAGGACAGTCTTAGTGGAGCTTCTCTGGAATGGTATATGCAGCTCGAGCGCACGCATATACGAACTTGGAAGGAACTTGCTGAAGCCTTCTTGAAGCATTGTCAATATAACTCAGACATGGCTCCCAATCGGACTCAACTCTAAAGCCTTTCTCAGGAGCCGGATGAATCGTTCAAAGAGTATGCTCAACGATAGAGAGACTTGGCTGCCAGGGTTCAACCTCTTTTTCTTGAAAGAGAGCTGATAAACATGTCTGTGGATACCCTTCAAGGACCGTATTTTGAAAAAATTATTTGGAGTACCACCTCAGGATTCTCAGACTTGGTCATTGCTGGCGAGCGAATTGAGAATGGCTTGAAGATCGGCAAGATACAAGACACAACAACTGCGGCTAATGGAGCAAAGAAGCCTCATTTCGGATTCTCAAAGAAGAAGGAAGGAGAGACCAATGTTATCGCTCAAGGGGGAGATGGAGGTTACCAAATGCCATACTATCCAATGGCAGTAGTAACACCTAACCCGTATCCGTAGCCAGCGTATGTCATTCCAAGTGGTCCTCCAGCGATGCAATATCAGCAACCCTATGCTCCTTAGCAACCTGTTGCCCCGCAACAACAAAACTACTATCAGCAGGGTAGACAAGGACCAAGGAGGCCTCCTAGAAGGTTTGATCCAATTCCCATGCCGTATGGACTTCTGGTAGCTTACTTGCTCAAAGATTCACAGGTCCAGCTGAGAGAAGCTAAGGCTCCACCAGTACCTCTTCCTCTCGGGTATGACATGAATGTCAGCTGTGAGTATCACTCTGGGACGCGGGGGAACTCGATCGAGAATTGCAATATCTTCAAGCACAAAGTACAAGACTTGATTGACTCAAAAGCAATATCGTTCAAGCCAGTTGTTCCTAACAACCCCGTGCAGGCAAGTACATCTGCAACGCCATTGTCAGAACAGCAGTGGATCTGAAAGATCTGTATCTATGGAATTGTCTCGTCAGCTCCTCCAGAACCAAGACCCCAAGCAGTGGGAGAATAAAGCGGATCAGTCCAGCAATCTTTGGTTCAATCATTCATGTGTGATTTTCTTGATTGTCATTTGTAACATTCATTTGTAATAAACTCGTTTGTTTTTGAATAATAATGACATTGGAATGAATATGCATGTTTTGAATAAACCCATTCGTGTCCACTCATACTTTATTTTATCAATATTCAAATGTTGGTTTTTTGGAGGAGGATGATGTAATTAAAAACACGAAACGATTTCACTGCTCGTACGCTTTTGAATAAAACTTGCTGATGATGTAAGGCATTGTTTCAAATCCCAAACACCGGAGATATAAGGAAGATAATCCCTAGTCAACCCTTTCGAGCCAAGGAGTAGGAGTTTCTTTCTTAAATATAAAACCCTTAATCTTAAACTGGGGCAGGGTAGTTGTCAGTCAGTTTGACCAAGCGTTCAAATTTCAAAAGAGGAGTGTCCTATCAGAGGATCAACCATATCTTATCCCTCACAAGAGGTAAAAAAAACACCAAATTCCAAATGGTTGTCCCTCACCCACAGAGGTACGAGGTGGTCACAACCCATTCAAATCAATGGACATATGTCACACGATTTGTTTCAGCAAAAAGAAACAAAGAAGGAAAACAAAAACAAAAAAGAAAGAAAGCCCGCTAAGTTAAAAAAACTCAAAAATGAGTGACTTAGGCGAAAATTAGGGCATCCATGTGGATTGTAAATCTGAACCAATCCAGCAAAAATAAGGAAACAAAAAAAATGAATCTGCAAAAGAGGAATCAAAAGAAAATCCTCAGCAAGAACAAATTTGTGTGGCCACAAACCAAACAGAAGGTGCATGACCGCCACACCAAGAACCTCTGGGGTTCATTAACTTTCACTCCTAAATCCCTTTTGGACGAAGAGCGTTTGTTTCAAACTAGCCGAACGTAGGACTGGAGAACATCATGAAGAGCGGGTGGGTTAGGAGAGGTTCGAGCCTTATATCCTTTCTTTCTAAAACCATGAACCAGACCACATTACAACCCTCAAAAGACCTAATTGAAGCAAAGGTTTATTTCGAAGGTATACTATAGTCAGAATGATCGTGTTAAAACTAACTCCTCATCAATTTACTCATACGTGTTGATATTGATATGTGACATTCGTTATCAATGATGCATTCATTAAATGTCAGAATTTCAGTGAGCATGTTTGGATTTCAAAATTGCATAAAGATGACATTGCATTATCATTTCAAAAATGAACTTGTCTTACTCATGAGTAAGCATCTGGCATCAAGAGATTCGCCATAATGAGCTTGAATTGAGGAACTTAATGATCTCAAAAGTGTAGAACGCCTGAGACCTCCGTTGAGTAGGGGCAAGCCACTTCTCTTGATCACATCAGTCAGAATGTCTGAAGACTCTGTCGAGCAGAAAGACAAACCATTTTGAAATCTCGTCGATCAGAGGCAGTCATGTCGAGAAATCTCTACAAGATTCAGTTAACTTGAAGTAGTCAAGTCGAGATTCGATCAATCTCTTTGAAGATCAGTGAATCAGGGGCATTCCCTCAAAGATCAGCCAACCAGAGGCAAAGTTACTTCAAGGCTCGTAATAGGCTAGGCTACCCCGATAGCACAAGAAGTCAATCTCCCTGAAATGGTTAATCAGAGGAATACGGTTCCCAGACACTAGGGCAGATCCGATGGTGACAATCCACGATGAAGTTGCTTTTTAACCTACGATTAGGGCAATCCTTGCAGATACCCAACAACTTGGGGCAAGACGATCCAAAGAGAGGAAGGTTCTCTCCCTACCTGTGGAAGCATTTCAGATTCAGCCTAGGGCATCCAAAGGTCTGCGTCAGATTCATCCTCCAGCAATATCAAGAAGTCAGATGGCGGGAAGTCATGCAAGATGCAACCCACCCTCCATAAATCAAAAGCCTTGCAATCCAAGCAAAAAACTTCCTCATCATTCATTGCATTGTACCCAAGATCGAGGCATCCGTAGATCCTCACATCATTGTATCAACCTGTCATGAATAATTCATATCATCACATTCATACATATCATCCAGCACAATTCTCTCTAACAAGGAAGAATCAAGCCCAAAGCTCTCTTGGCACTATTCAATGGCCCATTTTTGTTGGCATCTTTCCATAATCCACCCCATTGGCATTACACAATAGCAAATAAATGACCTTTTTGACCTTTGTAAAGCTCCTAGTCAGCAACCCCGACAGGATTGTTCAAAGTCATTCCTTTTTCGCTTACCTGCCGTAAACTTGTTGCCTCCTTCAGGGAGATGATTTCATTGAGATAACTCTCCTTTCGTGAGTTTATTTCGTTGCTTGGTGCACGAAATCACGTCTCCCCCTCATCGCCTTTTGCACGAGAAGGGTTGTCTCTGTCAAGACATTGCCTTTTGATTTGTTTCAAAATACCCAATGTAGGTTTGGTGAGTCCTGGGAAGGGTAGCCATGTTTCGAAAACTTCATCCCCGTCATTGTGCCTGTGGGACCCCCTGAGGTTTTCGTATCCACAGCAAAGTGCCCAATTGACATAGCCTGCCAAAGCCCAGACCTTGTTTGGCAAACATCTTGCAAAGTCCAATTCTCATTGGCAAAACCCCACCTCTCAAATTTGGAACACCAATCAAGCAGTAATCGTCAGTGTCTATCACTTTTTTCAATACCTATCGGTGTTGATTTCCCTTCGCTCGTCAGTGTCTATCACTTTTTTCGATATCCGTTAGGTGTTGATATCTCTTCCCCAACCGCAGAGTTGTAGATAATCACCTTTCACTCAGTTTTAGATTCCATTACCTCTAACCCCAGAGTTGAGAGACTATCCTATACCCAACCTCAGAGTTGATGTCAGTTCCCACTCCAACCTCAGAGTTGTTACTTCTTCCTTCTTTCCAGCCTCAGAGTTGTTGTCTATTTCCCTTGTTCCCAACCCCAGAGTTGTCGTCTATCACTTTCATATCGATCTCAGAGTTGTGTGTTTCCCCTTTCCAACCTCAGAGTTGTATGTTTCCTTTTTCCAACTACAGTGTTGTCGTCCTTTTTTCCAACCGCAGTGTTGCCAACCGCAGTGTTGTCGTCCCCTTTTTCCAACCACAGTGTTGTCGCCCCTTTTTTCAACCGCAGTGTTGCCAACCACAGTGTTGTCGCCCATTTTCCAACCGCAGTGTTGCCGCCCTTTTTCCAACCGCAGTGTTGTAGCCCCCTTTTCAACCTCAGTGTTATCGCCCTTTCCAACCTCAGTGTTGTCGCCCTTTTCAACCTTAGAATTGTCATTGCTTATCGTATCACCTCAACCTCAGAGTTGTATGTTGTCTTTCCTTATCCCGACCTCAGAGTTGTTGTTCCTTTTCCAACCTCAGAGTTGTTGTTAGAGTCGTTGTTTACCGTTTATTCTCCCAATCTCAGAGTTGAGTATCTGCTTGTTTCCAACCTCGAAGTTGATGTTTACCATTTTTCACTCCCGGCCTCAGAGTTGAGTAGTTACATTTTTCTAACTTCGGAGTCGGTGTATCTCTTCCAAGCCTCAGAGCTTAGGACCTACTTTTTCCCAACCTTAGGGTTGACGATCACCTTTTTTTTCGGCCTCAGAGTTGAGTACCTACCTTTTTACACTTCAGAGTGAATGTACCGTGTTACCCCCAACCTCATAATTGTATGTGAAATTCTGGTATCAGATATAAGATGTCGAGGGTAATATCACGACACTGATATCTGCTAATACACAATGGATAAAATAAACAGAATGGTAAAGCGGATAACACAAGCAATTGTTAACCCAGTTCGGTGCAACTCACCTACGTCTGGGGGCTACCAAGCCAGGAAGGAAATTCACTATAATAGAATTATTTCAAAGACTATCTGTACACTTCACCAAGTTATAGTCTTTCTCACCTAATCTCTACCCGTGCAATTTCTACCTAAGCACTCTTAGATATGAGAATCCACTCACTTCCCTTACAATCACACATCCGTGATTTTAAACAACAATCCCTTGTGAAAAGAAAATACTTTTCAATTACAAACTCTTGATTTTACTTCACAGTTTCAATCAAGAAGACACACTCTTGATCTTGCTTCAAAGCTTTGATCAAGAAGAGAAATCAGTCCAATTCAATCATCAATGGATGACTTGAATAACCTACAGACACAAACCCTAGCTCTCTCTCTAAATTTCGCTCAGTCTTGGTTGTGTGTTCAAACAGGTTTTCTGAGTCCCTTTTTATAGAAACATTGGACAGCTTGAAAACCCTAAATATATTTTCCAAACAAATCTTTTCATATCAGCTGTAAAGATCTCCTTGGAAAATAAACAAATCTGGTTGAAATCCCTGAAAGAATGCGCCAGCTAGCCATATCTTCAATCAACCAATGATTGCCATTAATTGTGCAATCACAAAACACCAGACATTCATACTGAATGTTCTGTGTACAGGATATCATGACATCGGGTCTGACATCTGGAAAAATCCTGCATAATCCAATTTCCTTTTATAGCAGGTACAACCATATCAGATACCATGACATTGTGTATGTCATCTGAAATAATCATGCATGAACATGTCTTCCAATTAAGCTCCAGCAGGTACATCCAATATCAGACGCCTTAGCATTGTAAGTGGCATTCTGAAACAATCATGCTTGCACATATTCTTTAACTCCAGCAGGTACATAAGATATCTTATGTTAAGACATCACACATGACATCTTGTGAACACTCTTTGTTTTACCAAAATTGCTGCCAACACTTAGAATCAATAAACTCCCCCTTTGGCAAATTTTGGCTAAAACATATATCTGTCCTTTTTGTTCACAAGGCAAACTATCAGCAGTTAAACCACATAACAGTAGTTTAATCAACATCAGAAGCAAAAAACAATTACTAACTATGGATACTAGTAATACACATATGCACAAGGGTACTTCTCCTCCCCCTAAATTTGTGCAACAATCAACAGAATTACTAGTTATGATGCAACTAGTAAGACACACAAATGCACAGTGCACAAGGGTACTTCTTCTCCCCCTAAATCTGTGCATTCACCAAAAAACAGCTACTGAACTCTAGTACCTGTACCAGCCAGAATGTCATACTGACATCTATTACAACAACAGCACCTGTGCACCTCTTTCAATAATAGCTTTCCTTCTGATCAGCCACATACAACTTCCATATCAAGCACTTCTCCCCCTTTTTAGTCAAAATTGACCAAAGGTGACCAATCAGACAAAATAAATGTCTATTAGCCTAGCAGAGAAAGTTTAAACAGATGTTATAACATTAAGCATGTTAAAACATAATATTCAGGAAGTACACAACCATCATTATAGACAGCAAAAACGCTGAGACAATGAACAAATCCAAGGAACTCATTAAGAGCCCTAACTGTTACATAACAGGCATCAAGAGGACTGCCATAAAATACAAAAACAAACAAGATAACAGCCTTCCAAACAGCAGCCCAACTTCCACCACACCTTCCAGCACCCCTCCAAGTCTTCAATACAGCCAGGGACAATTAATCAGAAGAAGAAGTATCTCCTTCACCTTCATCTTCATCTTCAGAACCCTCAGAGCTTCTGGAGCTGCCACTGGATTATGGTTTTCCATCTGAATCCTTTCCAGCCTTTTCTAACTCCTCCTTTTCAAGGCTATAGATAAGGGCTTCCAAAGCTTCTTTTCTTGCCTTGTCCACCTTCATACCTTCCTCTAATTCCTTGCAGGTATCTTTCAATTTATTAATTAGGCTCCCTTGAAATGCAGGTTCCCTTCTGGCAGATGTCATAACAACATCATTGACATGACTACCCTCAAAAAGCTTATAGTGAATTGATAGAGGGGTCTTTCTCCTGCTTGGAATATCACTTGTACTCAGGATTCCTGGTTGTTGACTCAGGATGATGCCACATATGATAGAAGGGAATGCAATGGGCAACTTTACAGCATTGGTGGAGGCATGTTTGATGGTTTGGTCAAACACAAACTTTCCAAAATTGTAGTTTATCTTAGTTCCAATGGCATGAATGATCCTCCCAAGAGCAATGGAGATGGTAGATATGTGATTAGTAGGTACCCAATTTGCTGAACCAATCTTATGCAGAATGGCATACTTCACAGTGAGCTTACTAGCTGATAGGTGTTTCCTACTAGGCCATTCCTTAACTTGGCCAGCTGTAATAATTCTACAGACCTCATTGTCTGTGGTCTCTAGATCTACTCCTCCATTAGTTCCTCTTCCTAGGAACTTGTTGATGATAGTAGGTGAAAGTTTCACATACTTACCCCTTACAAAAACTTTGCAGCCCTCCCTGTTGTTTCTTTCATATATCTCCTCAGGGATGTTCACAATGAATTCTTTGACTAACCCCTCATAGCACTGAGGCAGAGTAGTCACAGTTTTCACAAGACCAGCTGTCTTAATTAACTCCATGACTTCCTTTACTTCACTTGCCTCTTTTCCCAATTCTCTTTCAACTGCTACCCTTCTTTGAGTCACAAACTTCCATTTTGCAGCACCACCTTCCACGTGAAATGAGATATTGTCAAGATGAACATCAGCCACTTTGTTTGGAGACTTCTTTACAGGCTTCCTTTTAACAGGGGGAATGTCTGAGACATCATATTCGACATCCTCATCAGATTCAGACCTCTCACTTTTCTTCATCTTCCTGACCTCTACTTTACTCCAAGTCTTGGAGGGACCTATACCAGCAACCCTTTTCTCTTTCCTACCTGTCCTTATCTCAGCCATACTCTTCCTTTTTCTCAGTCTATTAGCTACACTTGTTTTCACAAGATTGACCAACGTGTCATCTTCTTCCTCAAACCCTTCTTCCTCAATGTCCTAAGCAGTATCAGGGGACATACTAGGTAAGTTTTTTCCAAGAGAACATAGTCCCTCAGCAGCTACTTCCTTTTCTGTTTTAGATGAGTCATCATCTTTCTCAGCTTGGGTTTCCACCTCAGGTGAGGGGTTCCTTCTGGACAGAGGGGTAAAAATGTCCTTAACTCCATGCTCTTCATTCAGTATCCTAGTAACTAGGTTTCTTATGATGCGATCAGTAGAGTGCATGTCCTCTTTCTCAGGCGATTCTTCAGGAGTGTTGCCTTGTTTAGCTCTAGCCATGGAAGGGGAGCCTGGAACGTCACCTGGTATCATACGCAGAGGGGTTGCGTCTGTCAACTCTTCTTCTAAAAATTCCATGGAGGAAGTTCTAGTATGAAAGGATTTTGAGCTAGATGTTGACGGATGTTGAGACATGCTGTTGAACTTTTGAAAAAACTTTTTTTGCCCTAGCAGAGGTTCTTTGAGAAGTTTAATGAGGATGGAAAGATATGTGTTCAGGCAGAGTGTGCAAATGAAATAGATGCTATTTCCAATACTAGGAGATGATTCATTATTAATGTGGTTTTTTCTTTTCATTGGGCAGACTATTTTTCTTGCCTTTTCCACTCCACATTAATTGCCATATTTTCTCAAGAAGCCAAGCCCCTAATTTTCCCTTTTCATCATACAAATCCTTTGCAGTCAAGTTGTCATAGTACAATGTCATAGCATCGAGTGTGACATTGTAGATAATTCTCAGTAATTTCATCCACCCTGGTTGAGCGTTGTTGTTTTCAACAGACATAGTTTCTTGTGTCTCAGTTCCAGCAAAGCTCTCACTACCTTCAGACTTTATACCACCAGTCATGTGTTCAAGTGTTTGGGCCATCATGACCTTTTCTTCCTTGAGGTTAGATATTAGCACCCTTATCTGACACTTTTCCTTTCCCTTGACGATCCTTCTTGCAACTGTACTTATCTTAGAGGGGTTATCCATTTGAGAGCTCCACATGTAGCAGTTGTTGTTGGTCTTGATTCCTTTCATAATTACTTCACTGTCTTTGTTCACAATCAGACATTCAGTTTTAGTGAAGATGATATTCATACCTTGATCCCCTAGCTGACTGATGCTTATTAGATTTGAAGTCAAGCCCTTGACCAGTAGAATATTGTCAAGTTTAGGAGCTCCAGGACACTCAAGCTTGCCTATCCCCTTTATTTCACCTTTAGCTCTATCACCAAAGGTTACATAGCTTAAGTCATGAGGGTGAAGATCAGTTACCAAGTCTGAGTTCCCAGTCATGTGTCTAGAGCAACCACTATCAAAATACCACTCTTCTTTGTGAGCTATTAGACTTGTAACATTAGTCTTAGGAACCCATTGCTTCTTGTTGATAGGCCTGTGATGTTTGGGTCTGGGTTGATAGTGAGTCTATTGATGAACATGGCTAGGATAACCATACAGCTTATAAAAGGAAGACTTAGAGTGTCCAACTTTCCCACAGTATGGACATCTCCATCTTTGGTGTTTGCTCTTCTGATGATACTGATGAAAGGGGGTAGGGTAACCATACAACTGATAGCAGAAGGGCCTTGAGTGTCCAAATTTCCCACAGTAATGACATCTCCATCTTTGGTGTTTGTCTTTCTGCTGTTCTTTCTTCTGATGGTGTGACATATGATGTGACATCTTGAAACTGCCCTTACTATTGTTGCATTTAGGTTTAGCTTGAGGTTTGCAGCCAGTGTAACTACTTTCAGCCTTAGTTTTATGGTACCCTAATCCAGATTTGACTCCTGTGATTTGTCCAGTTAGAAGAATCTTGTCTAAGGAATCAGATCCATTGTTCAGCATCCTTACATACTTGGTTGTCTCTTCTAGTTTTGAGTTTAAGAGCACAACTTCAGTCTTTAGCTTGAAGATGGTTTCCACATGTTCTGCTTTTTCTTTCTCCAGTTGGACTATCTTCTGACTCTCAACTTGTTGATCTTTATCTAGCTTGACCTTTAGAGCCACAACTTCTGTTTTCAATTTGGAGATGGTTTCCAAGAATTCTACCTTCTCATTCTCAAGTTGAGTTATGTCTTTCTCCTGATTTAAAGACTGCTTGTTCAGCTCAACACTTTTCTGACACAGCTCTCTGTAGGTAGAGGCCAATTCCTCAAAGGTTACCTCACCATCACTTGATTCAGATTCCCATCTTCCTGTCAAAGCAGTCACAAGATTTGCAGCCTCTTCAGTATCACTCTCATCAAACCATGTGGCAGCAAGACTCATCTTCTGTTTCTTAAGGTAGGTTCCAAATTCAGACCTGATGTGTCCATACCCATCACATTCATAGCACTTAACCTCTTTACCTTCTTTGGGCTTCTCATCTGCTCTTTCTTTTCTTCCAACATTGTTGTCAGATGAGATGTTCTTGACATTTGCCTTGGATCTGACATCCATTTTCTTTAATAGACTGTTAAACTGTCTCCCCAGCATTGCAACTTCATTGGCCCACTCTTTATCCAAATCTTGACTGTTTTCCTCTTCCGTGTTGGATACAAAGGCAATGCTCTTGGTTTTCTTTTCAGTTCCCTCAATCAATCCCATCTCAAAGGTTTGGAGGGAGCCAATCAACTCATCTACCCTCATGTTGGAGATGTCTTGAGACTCTTCTATGGCAGTCACCTTCATTGCAAATCTCTTAGGGAGTAACCTAAGTATTTTTCTCACCAACTTTTCATCTGTCATCTTCTCTCCCAGGGATCCTGAAGCATTAGCTATCTCAAGGATACTCATGTGAAATTCATGAATGTTTTCATCTTCTTTCATCCTTAAGTTTTCAAACTTGGAGGTGAGCAGCTGAAGTCTAGACATCTTTACCCTAGAGGTGCCTTCATGAGTGACCTTGAGAATGTCCCAAGCATCTTTAGCCACTTCACAGTTGTTTATCAGCCTGAAAATATTCTTGTCTACCCCATTGAATATTGCATTCAAGGCTTTAGAGTTTCCAAGAGCAAGATCATCCTCCTCCTTGGACCATTGTTCTTCAGGCTTCTTCTCAGTGGTGGCTTCTCCTTCTTTAGTAATGACAGGATGCATCCAACCTGTTAGCACTGCTTTCCAAGCCTTGTTATCAAGGGATTTCAGAAACGCTACCATTCTAGGTTTCCAATAGTCATAGTTAGAACCATCCAAAATTGGTGGCCTATGAACAGATCCTCCATCCCTCTCCATTGTACCAGAAAGTATAGCCCCTAGATCTCACCCAGAACTAGAGCAAGATGCCTGCTCTGATACCAATTGAAATTCTGGTATCAGATATAAGACGTCGAAGGTAATGTCACGACACTGATATCTGCTAATACACAATGGATAAAATAAACAGAATGGTAAAGCGAATAACACAAACAATTGTTAACCCAGTTCGGTGAAACTCACCTACGTCTGGGGGCTACCAAGCCAGGAAGGAAATTCACTATAATAGAATTATTTCAAAGACTATCTGTACACTTCACCAAGTTACAGTCTTTCTCACCTAATCTCTACCCGTGCAATTTCTACCTAAGCACTCTTAGATATGAGAACCCACTCACTTCCCTTACAATCACACACCCGTGGTTTTAAACAACAATCCCTTGTGAAAAGAAAATACTTTTCAATTACAAACTCTTGATTTTACTTCACAGTTTCAATCAAGAAGACACACTTTTGATCTTGCTTCAAAGCTTTGATCAAGAAGACAAATCAGTCCAATTCAATCATCAATGGATGACTTGAATGACCTACAGACATAAACCCTAGCTCTCTCTCTAAATTTCGCTCAGTCTTGGTTGTGTGTTCAAACAGGTTTTCTGAGTCCCTTTTTATAGAAACATTGGACAGCTTAAAAACCCTAAATATATTTTCCAATCAAATCTTTTCATATAAGCTGTAAAGATCTCCTTGGAAAATAAACAAATCTGGTTGAAATCCCTGAAAGAATGCGCCAGCTAGCCATATCTTCAATCAACCAATGATTGCCATTAATTGTGCAATCACAAAACACCAGACATTCATACTGAATATTCTGTGTACAGGACGTCATGACATCGGGTCTGACATCTGGAAAAATCCTGCATATTTCCAATTTCCTTTTATAGCAGGTACAATCATATCAGATACCATGACATTGTGTATGTCATCTGAAACAATCCTGCATGAACATGTCTTCCAATTAAGCTCCAGCAGGTACATCCAATATCAGACGCCTTAGCATTGTAAGTGGCATTCTGAAACAATCCTGCTTGCACATATTCTTTAACTCCAGCAAGTACATAGGATATCTTATGTTAAGACATCACACATGACATCTTGTGAACACTCTTTGTTTTACCAAAATTGCTGCCAACACTTAGAATCAACAGTATGTCTCCTTATTCCCCAACCTCAGAGTTGGATAGTTATCTTTCTTCAGCCTCAGAGTTGAACGACTACCTTTTTCCAACCTTAGAGTTGACGACTACCTTTTATCCCCAGCCTCAGAGCGGAGTGGCTACCTTTTTTCCAACTTTCAAGTTGTTGTATCATTTTCTTATTCTCCAACCTCGGAGTTGTTAACTGCAAACCTAACCTCAGAGTTGACGCCTCCCTTTGTTCCCGACCTTAGAGTCGATGTTCAACTACAAACTCAACCTCCGAGTTGACGCCTACCACCTTTGTTCCTGACCTTAGGGTTGATGTTCATCTGCAAACCCGACCTCAGAGTTGATGCTTACCCTGTCTCCAATCTCAGAACCGATGTTGATCGCAGTTTGTCTCCAACCACAGAGTTGAGAATGTCCAGTTTTACCCCAGTCGCAGTATTGAGGTCGGATATTTCAATCCCCAACAATCAGTGTTGCTTTTGCTTCTGTCCCCAACCTCAGAGTTGTCGATTAATAATTTACCTTCTATTCGCCTACTGTCATCCTCAGTAAGGTCATCTTCCACCCCGAATCCTAGGATTTGTGTGGTGAATCGTTTCATGATTCCAAAAAAAGAACAATTACCAAGGAGATATCCCCCAGCGGAAAATTCTTTCTCGGTGCCTTCAAAAAAAAAACTTGTTAGTAGAGATAAAATAAAAAAATAATAATCAACCATACTGGATACGTCATGCATGTCTAACCCCTCACATATCCATTTACCAAATAAAATTCCTATTCCCAACAGGTGCCATGCACGAAGACTAGCTCGTTCATCCCGCATACCAGGGAAGAAGACCCCCTAATGACCTATCTTCACATTGCTTTCCATTTGTTCATGGCGGGCAAATTTCCTGTTATTCAAGTATTTAATCATCTCCTACCTTGATTGTTTGGAAGTCGTTGCTATCCATACATTCAGGTCCGAGAAGATTAAATAGGGGCAGCTGTCATACCCTAAAATTCGCCCCACCCGTCACATGATCGTATAGGTCACTAATCCCAAATAGTTGCATATCATCCTCATCCAGTCATTTCATTGAATAAGCATGGTTCTCCATATGCAGGCATCCTCTTGGCATCATGTTTATAATGGTTCTGATTATTTATAACTTCGTGTTGATTTCAATTTCAAATTAACTTTTAAAGTTTGAATTGATTTTGAAGTTAGATTTGATCTTTGAAAATAACTTGGTTTTAGAAACCATTCCGTTCTTTTCGAATTAATTTTGGGAATTCAAGTTGAGTTGGACGATCCGAGTTGATTATTGAAAAATCGAATTGATTTTAGAAATTTGATCATTTTTGCATTGAGCCAATTCCATTGTTTTTTCTTTAAGCCCATTGAACCACTCATGTTTTTTGGTGTTATCCAATTTACAAATTCTAAGCCCATTAACCATTCATCCAAATCCAATTTCTTTTATATATCCATTTAGAAAATCCATTCATTTAATCCATTAAACCATTTTTCTAAATCCTTTTTCATTTACCATTAACCAATTCCAAATATCCAACAAAAATCCATTTTTTATCCATTTAACCACTTTCATTATCCAATTCATTTTAACCCCAAATTCAATTTACCCAAACCATTGTCCATTCCATAAATCCAATTGAATCCAATTCACCCAAAACCATTATCCATTTTCATTAAAACCATATCTACTTTCATTAATCCAATACATATCCACTTATCCAAATCTATAAGTCAATGAAAGGAAATTGAAGAAGCTACTTCCAGGTTCTTCTTCTTCCCTCTCTCAAATTTCCTTCCAGATTCTTCTTCTTCCCTCCCTCCAAACTCTAACAAACTCCAATCTTCAACATCTAGAATCCACCTTCAATCTCCAATACACATTCCAACCATCACCCTACGATTCCTACTGAACCTGCAACAACTTTCGAGCCTCACGCCTCCACGTAACGAAGTTGATTTTTCGCGTAACTCTCAACTTCACTCTCATCTTCTTGAACCTGCAGTTTCAATCTCCACGGAAGATTCACAGGATCGCTTCCGCACTCGTTCACTCTTCATCAATCTCTCTTGGTACAGTACACAAAAACATAACAAGCGTTGATCCGTATCGCAACTGTTCGTAGCTCGCAGAGCCGTCGAAACTGCAACCTCTCCCTAACAGAAAACAGAAAATAGATAGAAGAAGAAAAATAAGGCGAAGAAGGAGGGAAGATACCAAAGCATACGTGAGACGAACTTCCATTAAGGTCGTCGTTGCGTCGATCGTCTTTGCCGGAGAATTCATTGGTTGTTTCAGTCCGGACCTTGATTTCATCATCATTCCACGGTGTCCCTTGCTTTGGTGGATCTTCGTGCATCATCTAATCAAACTGCGCCTTCCTTGATTTCAAATCGAGATACCTAAGCCCCACGATCTGCAAGAGTTTAGCAAGAACGACTCTTAGGCGAAGGAGAAGAGAAGAGAAGCAGGAAATTCTTGCAAGAAGCAACTTAGGATAACCAATGCTCACCTGATTGGACTTTCGCCACCGTCATTGCGTTGGTCTTCGAGAGGTAGGTTCGATTTCTGCCTCACGATGCTTTGAGTTTTCATCACTAGTATAGAATTTAGCACTCGAGGAATCAAATCCCTAAGCCTATGGATTCTGATTCCTCTGCCTAAGTATTTCGTTTGCGAAGTCATAGCGTAGGATTCTAGTAATTTTAATGGTGAATCGCGTGTTGGACCTAGGTATAGAACGCAGGAGGTGTGAGAGTGGGAGTGACGATCTCGCATCCTCGTCGCCGGTGACGAACTGGCGCGGTTCCGCTTCCACGCATTTTTGGAGTTGAGAGTGAGGAAGACGAGTCACATTCCGTCTTGGAATATTTACTTTAGGCTTATTCATCACATTTAGGCCCAATGCATTTCTGGCCTACACTGCTTGCACATCCTTCTCTATCCGTACACCTCCCCTGTTTGGGCTTGAAGGTAGATTCAAGGCCCATTCTGATTGTTTGAGTCTTCTCTTAGTGATCATTAGAACTAGTTTATATTAGGAGTTGGTTAGGTTAATGGTATATGATTAGAATCCTGATTAGTATTGAATTGTTTAAGTGTAGAATTAATTTGACATTTGTTTCTATATTAGAATTTTAATTTGATTTTAATAGTTGTTTTACTTTAGAATTCGTTTGATTTCACATTTTTTATAATTGTTTGATTTCATTTTATCTTGATTTTAATTCCTTTATTTTCTCTTGCAATTTTGATTAACTTTGATCGAATTTCTAACACCTAACTTCTAATTCTTTAATTTTTGCTTCTTACCTTTAATTTTCGCATTAACATCTAACCTTTAATTTGCGCATCTTAATTTCCGCATTTTAAATTCCGCTTCTAACATTTATTTTTTTGTCATTTACCTTATGCACTTTTATTTTTATTTCACTTTTATTTTGCTTTTTATCATATTGTGCATCATTTACTTCATCTTAAAATAAACATAAACATGGTTAAGACTTTAAAAATAAAAAAGATAATTCTAAAATATGTAATGGACATTGGACAATGGACTTAGAGACTCATTAGGACCCTTTGCAAAAAGACCTTGGACAAATGTGACCTAACATGGAAGAAGCGTGCAAGAATCGAGAAGAATTTGTAATCTTTTAATTGTAATCTTTTACTAGCTTTCCAATTTGGAACACAAATTGCACACACATGGCTTTCTCTTGGGCTACCTAACAATGAGACCTTTTATTTCCTGCACTCGCTTGTACTTTACATGTACCCCCTCCCCTTTCCGATGTACGCATTTACTTGCTTTCTTTTATTGCTTGTTAGCTACTCCTTAGGCATTAGGAACGTTCACCATTTCGCAACCAATAATCAAACCCTTGATCCAACGTCAAGTGGTCCTTTTCTTAAATCAAAAACAATAAGCAAACCCTTGATCCAACGTCAAGCGGTCATTTTCCAAATCAAATTCAAAAAACACAATAAATGGCGATTAGGATAGTACGTCACGAGCCTTAAGCAATAAAGAAGGGATGAGACTGGAGTTTTCCTACACTCATTCTGAATACTTCGAACAAAAGACGTTTGGCTTGATCGTTTGAGGTATTCACCTTTATCCATAGTCTTTAGTGTAATCCGAAATCAGTAACACTTTCTCAAAACTTAAAAACAATTCAACATATTCAAACCTTTTGTTTGAGCCTTAGGGCGACACCATTGAAAACCCTTCTTCAAGGTAATAAAATCAACAAAACAAACACAAACAATTTCAAAACCACAAACTACGAAGGCTCTGATTTCTCACTTCAACAAGTGGGCATACGTAGGCACGAGGATCCATTCCTTGGCGAGCACACTAAGTTAAAATCTACCTCCACTCCGCAAACCTTTGGCAAGCAAACATTCGATAGATAATGTACACATAAGCGCAAACATCCTAGATGGTTCCCATGGAGTACCATGAATGTGAGGGGTGCTAATACATTCCCCTTGCATAACCGACTTCCGAAGTTGTTCGTGGTTGCGATGACCATACTTTGGGGTTTTCTCGATATTTTCCCATTCCTTTGGAATAAATAAAAATCGATGGCGACTCTGTATTTTTCGCGTAGCGACAGTGGGTTAGTATAAACCAAGAGGAAACATAATGTATCAAATGAATCCATAAGTTAACAAATGCAAGGTATCATCTGCATGTCCAACGACCTAGGTTGGTTGGTGTAGGGGAAACCTATCCATGATTCAAAGTACTATGGATGAACATTTAATCATCCATTAGTATATTCGAAACAAGGAAGGTTCAATCAACCCTAGCCAAACCAACATCATGACATAAGTAGATCTCATTGGCCCTAAGGTTCAAGACCTCATAAGTCCTTCAAAAAATAACCAAATGACTTGAAATAAAATAAAATCAAATACTAGAGGAAAAAATAAAAGGGGTCCATGTTGAACATATTTTCAGAATAAATAAAATATGTGGTGTAAAAAATAAAAGGAAAATGGAAATAATATGGTAAAAATAAAATGGAAAGTGAAATAAATAAAAGTAAACCAGAATGCACATGTTGGGGGTTAAACCCCTGACCTTGGGGTCATGGGGGGATCAGCCCCCTTTCCCACTGGGTCACAAGCTCGGCGGTGTTAACCAAATGCACCAAAACAATAAAATAATAAACAAAAATTAAAAAATGGATTCGCGCGCCAACCAACCCTTCAGAATGGGACATAATTTCTCTTTGAATTCAAAATACACGCGAAGCAACGACCTCAGTGTCGTCTTCACCCTCAAGATTTTTGAAACTCAAAACTTGTAAATACTCAAATTCAATAAGATTTTTTGTGGAATCTCATTACATGATCATAAACAAACTATTATCCACACTTATGAGCCATTGATTGGCTCTGAGTGTGGAGTTTTCTCTCACGAACTAGAAAGATGAACTTGACCTAATCTAAAAATTAAATTCCAAATATTGAGTAATCAAAGCTGGGAACTTAGGGGAAATGATCAACAGAGGTCTTATGGGCTTTGAATCTTGGTAAATTAAGAGGATACCTTCCCTTATTTATAGGGAAGGTGTGTGGGTGGTTTTGGAGGGAGAATATAGAGGTTTGATCAGAAAACGCATATGGATCGAAGCATGCTTGGGATTGACTTGGGGGAACATGAAACAACTGTGGTCTGAGCTTGTTTGCACCACAAACAACTTTTCTTTGGTCCTTAGCATTGATCTAGAACAAACAAGAGCAAAGAGAAGGCCTATTGTGGATTTTGCTTTTTGCCATTTTGGGCAAAATCAGAATTTGCACATGGGGCTGAGTTTTATGATTTGTGAGATTTCCATGTCCAAGTTGACTTCCAATCACGCCATAATACCATATGCAATATGTTTAGGGACCATTGGGATTAGATTGAAATGGTTTGAGGACTTGGTGCACCCATTTGCAAATTCTGACCGATGTGGTATGGTCTTCCACATCAGGATGAACCTCCATGTTTGAACCAAGGCTAAATAAAATTGGCTCGTGCATTTTGTCTCAATTTTGGGAGGTTTGGTCCTTGCCATGATCTTAATTGAATGAAAAAAGAACCAGGTCAAAAGGTTTTGTGATATGGAAATGGTGATCTGTCGAAGTAGTGGTCATGACATGATTTTAGGGCATGGTAGGCATGTTGGACCAGCTTGGCCAATAGCAAAATTGAACTCCTTCCTCAATGAATTAGGTCTTGGACCTTGGAAAAAAGTTGGAGAGGAAGTTATGTAGGACATTTGGCTCGAAAAATGAGAAAGTTATGGTCTTTGGAACTTCCCATAGGCCATTCTTACCAAAATGTGACCAACCAACATGACTTAATTTGGGGATTTTGTGATTTCTTGATTTCCAAGGCACTATGGTAGATGTTTTGAGCTCATACGATCATATCATGATGTGAAATAAGATTTCGACCTTTTTGGGATGATTTTAGGTCAAGTTGATGGATGGATAAAGTCATGGAAAGTTGAAAAATCATGAACAACCCAACTACTTGTAACATGGATTGAATGGATGTTTAAAAGGTTGATTTTGAGTGTAACGAGCATAAAATGATATTGAATGAATGATAGGGTGATTGGATAGTCCAAAATGAGAAATTTAAATGATCAAGGGGTCCTTAAATTAGGGTTTCTTGAGCCATTAGTTTCATCAAGAACCAAAGCCAAATGGATTAGGGTTTGAGATGTAAGGATCAAATTGAGATGTTTAAAGGGTATAGGGCATGATTTTTTTTTGGATTTAAGGGGTCCTTATTGGCATGGTTAAGATCCATGGTGAACCATGACTTGTACAAGTCAAAAGAGGGTCAAGAACTAGGGTTTGGTCCTTGGGTGACCAGATGAATCTTGAAACTTCTTCAAAGGGGACTCACCACCCAAATTGGAGTTGGGGAATGAGTGAGATGTCTTAGGTGATCCTGCAAGATTTGTGGTATGCTTGAAGATGAGATTAGGGTTAAGGTATCTTGGTCATACCCTAACATGATTAGAGGATCTTAGGGCTTTGCAGATGAATCCCATGTCTTGGGCTTGTGGATTATTGTGATCATTGAGTACAAATGCATGTGAGATGATATATATGGGATGTATGCTTAGGGTTTAAAGCTTAAGAAGATTATATGGGTTAGGGAAAATTTGAGGGTATGACAGTTACCCCTATTTACTCTTCTCGGACCCGAAGGTATGGATAGTAATGACTTCCAATACATTCATGGTAGGAGGGGATTAAATACTATTAAGAGTAACCGGAAATTTGCCATGATGGGTATAATAGTGATATCGGTTGATATATTTTGGGGGTTATGTATGGTTATGATGATTATGCGTACAATATGATGTATGCAACATACGTATCTTTTGATGTTGAAAACCTCAAGAAGACGGAGGGAAGAAACTCCGTTGGGGAATGAACATCTCGGAAAAAAGAAAAGATGACTACCCCTAGCAACAGCTGGGGAGAAAAAAAGAAGGTAATTACTAGCAATGACTGGAACACCTAACCCTGATGGGGAAAATATAGATTCTGTGACGATTCCTAGCAGTGGCTGGAATACCTGACATCTACTGGGGATCGACCAAATGAATTCAGTGATGTTTCTTAGCGATGACTAGAATACCTAATTCAGTGGGGAAAAACAACTAGGTTCAATGACGATTCCTAGCAACGACTAGAATACCTGACTTAGCTGGTGATAAGCAAGGTATGTTGATGATTCTTAGCAACGACTAGAATACCCGACTCTGTGGGGAAAATAATTCGTCCAGTGATGATTCTCAATGACGATTGGAATACCTGACTCGATTGGGGATAATATTCTCAAGGAGGTACAATGATGATTCTGAGCGACGACCAGAATATCCGAATCTGCTAAGGAAAATACAGAAATTCAGTGATGATTCCTAACAACGGCTGGAATACCTGACATCTGTTGGAGAAAAGAGCATATCAATGAAGATTGGAATACCTGACTCATGCTGGGGGGACGAAATCCAAAGATGATTTCTAGCTACGACTATGAATATTTGACTTGGCATGAGGAATGAGCCCAAAATACCCCGTGTTTAATAAATCGGGGAAGTTCAGTGGCGTTTCTTAACAACGGCTAAGAATACCGGACTCTACGGGGAGGAATGAAAATATGGTGATGACTGGGGATAGAAGAAGTACAATGACGATTCTTAACAACAACTAAGAATGCCTAACTCTTCTAGGAACACTTGAAACAAAACAGTTCAGTGAGGATTCCTAGAAACGACTGTAATACCTGACTCTGCTTGGGAAAATATTTTGAGATAGAAAGTTGACTTTATTGGGGAAAATCCCTAACAATGGTTGGGAAATTCCGTTCTCACCTTACGACCACTTGTGAGCCGATCTTAAAACTTCTTCGAAAAAATCAAGTTGTCATTTGGAACGACGATTTCTAAAATGCTTTTGAGAAGATCAAGGAGTATTTGCAAGAACGTCTTGTTTTGATGCATCCTATGCCTGGCAGACATTTGATTATGTACCTTACCACCCTCGGAGGATCCATGTGATGCATCTTCGGCCAACATGACGAGATTGGTAGGAAAGAACATGCAATATACTACTTAAGCAAAAAGTTCACTGATTGTGAGAGTAGATATTTGATGCTTGAAAAGACATGTTGTGCACTAGCTTGGGATGCCAAACGCATAAGATAATACATGCTTACTCATACAATGTTGTTAATGTTGGTGTAAGCCCCAGAGGCCAATACTTTTGGTACTTGTATCAAATTATTTATTAATAATAAAAGGTTTTTTCTTTATCATGTTTTTTTAATAAAAGCCATAGAATAGCTAGTCCGTTTAATGTATCAAATTTTATTTAATCATGAGATCCCATTAAGCATAAGGACATTATTCTTAAAGTATCCGTAGTCGAGCTTTGTTGTGAAGTGGGATAACATTAAAGCATTAAGACTATTATGTATATAGACTGATGATCACATCTCATAGATCATGGATAAGGAGTTATCAGGTCTTAAACATAAGTATGAATATTAGGAGTAATATTTATACTGGATTGACCCGCTATGAGAATACTACATAGAATGTTATGTAAAGTGTCATAAGTTATTCTCATGGTGATAGTGGTGTATACCATCATTCGACCTGAAACCACTATGGACCCTAGATGTAGAGTCAAGTGTTTTATTTCTAATCAAACATTGTCCATAACTGGATGACCATAAAGATAGTTGATGGATACTCCACGGAGCATGCTGAGGGACATGAGTGATCTAGATGGAATCTGCCCATCCTACGTAACAGGATAAATGTCTAAGGGCCCAATATTGAACTGGACAAGGATGACACAGCCTATGCCTTGTGTTCAATATAGATATAAGGGAAAAAGGTAATGTACACACAAGTATTATCACAAAAATGGATTTGTCAGATCACATGACATTTTCGTGTCTTGGGTAGCAATGTTGTGTTGCTAGATACCGCTCACTGTTTATTATGTTAAATACGTGATTTAATATAATTACCAATATCGCGAAAACCTATAGGTTCACACACAAAAGGACGAATTGATGAGAGATAGAGTAAATAAGGAATACCGTAAGGTATGGTACACTTAAGTGAATTGTAGAACATCGTAAGGTATGGTGCACTTAAGTAAAATACTAAATGTGGTAAGGTACCACACGCTTAAGTGATTTTCGGTATACCATAAGATATGGGCCACATATACTTAAGTGGGTTTTTTAGCTTGCTACCCACATAAGTGGTTATATAAATAGAACTCTTGTGCAAAATTATTTCACTTGATGAAATTTCGTTTCTCTCTCTCTCTCTCTCTCTCAAGTATTTTTGTTATTGAAATTAATCTATCTACTTCAGCATTATGGGTATTAGATACTAGATGCGGTTCTCACATTTTTACCAATGTGCAGGGGCTAAAAAGGAGTAGAGATTTGGCAAAGGTGAAGTTAACCTACAAGTTAGAAATGGAGCAAAGGTTGTTGCTTTATCCGTAGGAACTTATGTATTGACTTTACCTAGTGGTTTAATAATTCAGTTAAAGAACTGTTATTATGTACCCGCAATTAGCAGGAATATTATTTCCATTTATTGTTTGGACAAGTTTGGTTTTTCATTCAAAATAAAGAACAATTGTTGCTCCATTTATTTGAATGATATATTCTATGTTACTGCACAAATGAACAATGGACTATATGTCCTTGATCTTGAAATGCGTATTTATAACATTAATACTAAAAGGATGAAACTTAATTAGTTAAATCCAACTTACCTTTGGCATTGTTGATTGGGCCACATAAATGAGAAATGCATTTCCAAACTCCATAAAGATGGACTCTTGGACTCTTTTTATTATGAATCATATAAGACATGCATATCTTGTTTAATTTGAAAGATGATAAAGTCTCCATTCGTAGAAAAAGGTGAAAGAGATAATGATCTTTTGGCCTTCATACATACTGATGTATGTGGACCACTGAACATACCAGCCAGAGGAGCTTTTTAGTACTTCATCACATTTACTGACGATTTCAGTAAATATGGTTATGTATATTTAATGAAACACAAATCAGAGTCATTTGAAAAGTTCAAGGAATTCAAGAATGAAGTACAAAACCAACTAGGTAAGAATATTAGAACTCTTCGATCAGATTGATGTGGTGAATATTTAAGCCTAGAGTTTGATGACCATCTGAAAGAGTGTGGGATTCTATCCCAACTTACTCCTCCTGGAACACCCCAATGAAAAGGTGTATCTGAGAGAAGAAATCGAACCTTGTTAGACATGGTCCGATACATGATGAGTCAAGCCGATCTTCCAAACTCCTTTCGGGGACATGCACTATTGACAACAGCTTACACACTTAACCGTGTTCCATCCAAAAAGGGTGAGAAGACACCATATGAGATATGGAGTGGTAAGAAACCACATATGTCTTACATGAAGATTTGGGGTTGCGAAGTTTATGTGAAACGACAAATTTCAACTAAGCTTGAGCCCAAATCTGACAAATGCTTATTTGTGGGGTATCTTAAAGAAACAAGAGGGTATTACTTCTACAATCCTTCTGAAGGCAAAGTGTTTGTCGCTCGAACTTGAGTCTTCCTAGAAACTGATTTTATTTCCAAAGGAATCAGTGGGAGGAAAGTAGAGCTTGAAGAAATTCAAGAATTACAAAGCATTGATACACCTATGAAGGAATTAGAGCAGGAAACACAAGTAGTTATGGAAGAGCAACCTGCTCAAGTAGAACAAGACCAACATAGGTCAAGCAGGTTACGCCACCTACCTTAGAGATATGGATATCTCATAACTGATCAAGGTGATGTATTACTCATGGATCAAGATGAGCCTGTGACCTACCAACATGTCATAACTGGTCATGAGTCTGAGAAGTGGCTAGAAGACATGAAATATGAAATGGATTCCATGTACATAAACTAGGTTTGGACCTTGGTAGAGCCTCCTGTAGGAGTTAAACCTATGGGATACAAGTGGGTCTTTAAAAAGAAGACTGACATGGATAGTAAGGTACATACCTATAAGGCAATACTGGTTGCAAAAGGATATAAACAAATTCACGGGGTTGACTATGATGAAACCTTTTCACCATTTGCAATGCTTAAATCTGTTCGAATTTTACTTGCTATCACTGCATATCATGATTATGAAATATGGCAGATGGATGTCAAAACTGCTTTCCTTAATTGGAATCTTCTTAAGGATGTGTACATGACATAGCCTGAAGGATTTGACATACCAGAAGAAGTCCAAAAGATATGCAAGTTATAGAGATCAATCTATGGATTGAAGCAAGCTTTAAGAAGTTGGAATCTTCGTTTTGATGAATGAGTAAAATAATATGGATTCATCAAGAGTGAAGATGAGTCGTGTGTCTACAATATCGTTTTCCTTGTATTATATGTAGATGCCATATTACTCATTGGAAATGATGTTCCTACCCTGCAACAAGTAAATAATTGGTTGGGGAAATGATTTTCTATGAAGGACCTAGATGAAGCAGCCTATATATTATGAATCATGATCTATAGAGATAGATCATAAAAACTTCTTGGCCTAAGTCAGAGTACATACATAGACAAAGTGTTGAGACGCTTTAATATGCACGATTCCAAGAAAGGATTCATGTCTATGAAACATGACTTGTGTCTATCAAAAACACAATCCCCTTCAACTAAGGAAGAAAGGGATCTCATGAATAAGATTACATATGCATATGCAATAGGACCTATCATGTATGCCACGTGTCGCATCCGCGAAAAACAACCGGCGGGCTAAACAAAAACAACACAGAGCCGCCACCGTGCGTTATTTATCCCAAAAGAGGGAAAGGAAACGCTCAGAGTAAACCTGGAAAAAGCATGGTCTCGCGACCAAAGAGAAAGGGTACGGGAGTCGGTTACGCAAGGGAAAGGTATTAGCACCCCTCACGTCCGTCGTACTCGACGGGATCCACGCTCTAAAAGAAAGAAAAGGTTGCTAAACAAACATCACACACACACACCAAAGACAACACAGGTGGGGTAAAGGAGAAGAGGGCTCGCTAGGACATCGCATCCTATGCCTACGTATCTCGTCTGGAACGAGAATCAGAGCTGCCGTAGTTCGGCTCACGCACGCCAAACAAGACACACACAAACACAGGCAAACATGGAACCCGAATGCCAATCGCTGGACTTACATCGGCTTCCGAACCAAACAAACTCAATCAGGATACGGACAGCCAATCGCTGGGCTTACATCCATATCCTGACACACAAGAGGGTTAACAAGCAAACAAGCTACTAGGGAGTCGGGAACTCGAGCCTAGCAGCTATCAAGCAAACACACACAAAAAGAAAAAGGGTGCCCGGAGAGACCTCGCACGGTCTCCTGCCTACGTACCTCATCTGGTATGAGGATCAGGGCGACTTAGTTCCCCTGAACGGGAAAGAAATTCTAGCCAGAAACCAAGGGGAGACACACTACTAGGGAGTTGTACTCGAGCCTAGTGTTATCATGCATCATTGCCCTATGTTGTGGTTTCTATCTACTTGCACAACAGCAAGCTAATCCTAACCAGGAAAAACAAGCATGCAAGCATCAATCAAAATAAAACAAACATTCACATAGCACACACTATATCTAGTCAAGTGAGGCTCAAACAAGGGTGGACTGCCGAGGCAAGTCATCTGTACAAGGTAGTGTTCGCTCTTAACCCTGACATTGAGAGTCAGGGTGAAGCAGATGAAAGGTGAGTGAAGATAAGACTTCACAGCTCTTATCCCTGGCCAGGGAGAGCTTCAGACAAAGGAGCGTGGGTTCAGGAAGATGGAACCCTTCTACGCTCAAGACTCTGACACAACTGTACAATTGTACAAGATCTTGGGTTTGTGTCCCAATGCATCAACACAGTGGTGTGAGCAGAGGGACGACTCAACAAGAATAGCGGGGGATAGATTGCATATCCCTTGGGTTCCGCCAATTGCCTCATAGAGGTCTTTACCTGCTTGGGGACAAAAGTAAACAATCACAAACATCGCCTCTTAAGGAGGACTTCAGACAGTTGCCTGGCTAAATAACAAGCCAGGTCTTCCAGACTACATGGAGACAAGAGAGTCTACCTCAACTGGTTTATACAACCAAGCAGTAGCACAACAAGTTCTTAAAGAACTAAAGCGACTATGGTACCTAAAATCAATCAAGTACAGTCAGTATACCAGACAAACCAACATTAAACAGCAAAAGTCAAACACAAGTTAATGCACACAAGTGCAAGCCATGAGCTCAAACCCAAGCATCAAACCCTACAACACAAAGTCAAGGTTAGTCCTAAACAATTCACAAGTCAACTTAATTAACTTGCATTTTCCTCCTTAAGGCATTTGCATCTCAACCTGAAAATCCAAACCAAACATGAGAAACAAGACCACTAGGCCAAGCCTAGGGTCCAAAGGAGATGAAAAATCCAAAACAGCAAGTGAAAATTATCCAAAACCACAATCAAACAATTTAGAAGCAAAACCAATTGGTCCCATGCTCATATCATTCACCATTATCATTTTATGCACAAAATAGTATCAAACATGCAATTTGCAACTTCAAAAGACCAAACAGAACTATCTCAACCAAAAGCATATCAAAACAATTCAATTAATTCCACAAAAATTCAAGTCTAAACAGAACACATTCAATGGATAGCATGTCAAATTTCAGCTCAATTGGACAAAAGGAAGTAGGTCAATGAAAATCAAGAAGTTCAGACAAGTTCAAACAAGCCAACACAAGGCATCCAAACAATTATCAACTTCCAAAAATCATAAATCAGTGACAATACATGATAAATGAATGGGATCAAAACCACAATGACCTATAATGTGTCTATAATGCTCATACCAAATTTCACACTCATACAATCAATGATCAGAATTTCACAAAGCAAATGGTAACATGTGTCACATGGAATCAACAAAATGACCAAACAGAAGGAAAAATTCCAATCAAATAGGAAATGCCATCAATAAATCCAGAAAAATTCACATGTCATCCCAACATTCATATGCTCAATCATGCAAAAAATTGGCTCAATCTAACATCCCTAAGCACATCAAATAAAATCATGAAGTTCACAATGCTTGGTGTGACATAAATTGTCACACCTCTATTCAAAAATTCATATCTCAACAACCAGGTATTCAAAAACCACAAACTCTACATCAAAATCACCATCAAAGTGTCCATAATATGCACAAAAAATTTCATCCATTTCTTTGAAAGCATCATCATTTTATGAAAGATATGGCAAAGCATGTACCAATGTGACACTACCAAGCAATCCCTAGGCATTTTAATTTTTTACACGTGCACAAAAATCACAAAAATCATGATTAAATTCTACACATCACAAGGAGCATGGTGAAAAAAACCTCACAAATTTTGGATAAAAAATGAATCATCTATGAATTTTTTCAAGATCAAGCATCAAAATGAAATGAAGAAAAAGAAAAAGAAAATGAAATAATGGAAATAATATGATCCAGTGGCATTTTTGTAATATTTAAGCGCACAGGAAAAACGACGTCGCCTCAATTTAAAGCAGTGGCGCGTTTTGATTGGTTCTGGGAAGCGGTAAACAGAAATTCAAACAAGGCAATGGAATTGGAAGATCAAACGCGTGTTTCTCATCATCTTTAACAAACACCAAAACAAAATTTTCCAGAAAATGAAGAACAACAAATCTTAACAAAAATTGACAAACTATACATCATTAGAACCGTCTCAACTAGCACATCACGAATATGTAATTGATTTTTCCTAATTCTACCTATGTTGCACAGATCGAGCGAATTAAGATTTCACATCAAAAGTTCAAACTCAGATTTCTCTCACTACGCTTAACCAAATCCAAAACTATAAGCATCATGTTAATCTACATTGAAAGACCTACAAAACGCATATCATGATTCACACAATTAAGGAAATCGAATTTGCACCTTATGATGATGGCAGCTTGTGAATCTGGACGTTTCCACGCATGCAAAGCCAAAACAGATGGAGATTGATGTTATGGAAGGTGATTAGAAAAGATTCCTCAGCTCAATGATGCTCCAGTTTGAAGAATCATGATATTGCCATTGTTGAGCTTACTTCCAACAGTCGTGATTCTTGATAGTTCTGGCCTTGGATGTATGAAACAGATCTTCAATAAGGATTATGAAGCATGGATCCACGAAGAATGAACAAGATTGATGAAGATTTGGATGAGAAATGTTGAAAAAATGTGATAAAGGTTTTGTGAATTTTGAGAGAATTGGAGGGAAAAACAGTTACAAATCTTGGAATGTGCAATTGTGATTATGATTCTGTTATGATTAGCAACTTATACTCACTCCTTAATCCACTTTGTTAATCACAATTATCAAAATTGGCTTGATTAGTGAAAATGTGGTTTTAATTGAAAGTCCAAAAATGACCTTTGTGAATTGGCAATGTAACAGTAAGATAACAGCTCACACAAGTCATATTTGCTATTTGGAGTGTGTTGGAAGTGGTCTCATGTGCATTGGCCTTGTATTTCTCAATTTCACTATCTCACACCAAAAATTCAAAAGAATTCACTTAAAAAATGACTTTTTGCCTTGACCATTTTTTATGAATTTTGATTATGCATCATGAAAGTACATGTGAAATGGGGTTTGCTCAAAGAAAGATCACCCAAATTGGACATTCCATGTGAAAGTTATGCCACTTTGATTATAGGCATTTTTGGAAAATGAATGGGCCATATCTTGTCAACCACACATGGGAAATTCAAGTTCTTGGACTTTTTGGAAAGGTGAGAGCAAGATATACAACGTTCATGTTGAACAAAATTTCATTTGAAGCATTCTTGGACATGTAATTTTGAGGTGAAAAACTTTCCATTTTTGGAAACTTCCATTACAAGCCACTTTCCATTTTTGGAAAGTTTTCTCCTGACTTTATTTTCTTCATTCTTGAGGTTTGAAATGTCAAATGAAACTTGTTTAGACATGAATGAAGTGTATCCAACTCTCTCCCACCTCCAAATCCATAAAATCAAGCACAGTTGACCACAATTGACTTTTTCAACTGATAGATGAATTTGGCAATGCACTGATCAAGCTGAGCCCCAAACTCCTGATGAAATGGCTCAATGATGAAACCCTAGCCTTCATAAGTTCAATATAATCACATGATTATCCCCATATCCATTATAGACCCCATCTCCTTGCCATGCCCTGATTGGCCCAATGCAGATGATTAGGGTTGACCAGTGGTCAAAACCCTAATCTCAAGGTATCTGATCAATCTCTTGAATCCTCTGGATGATAACAAAACCATGATGATGATGATGTATTATTTCAACCAAGATAAAGATCAATCTCCTTGAGAATCATAAAACCCTAATTTGTATCACCACATCCTCAGATAGTTAGTGACCAGTCCAATGAAACCCTAGCTTGCATCATCAACCTCTTCATCTTCTGATCAATACTTAGGAGGATGACTTGCACAATGTAACCACATGATATGCAATTATGCAATGCCTAATGACCTAAAAATGCAATGCAACATGTTAAGCTAGTCCCAAGAGAGGAGGGCAAATTTTGAGGTGTTACAGCTGCCCCTATTCAATCCACTGTGAACCTGTCGATATGAATAGCCTCGGCTTTCAGATGATCAGGATGAAGAGTGATTGAATACCAAGAACAAACGAACAATTTGCGCTCTGATGGGAAAATAATTAACAACGCCTGTCAGAATCGGCGAAGAACACAATCTTGAAGAAAAAATCCGTCTGGAACGGAGAAAGTCGGCCTGATCACCGAAACAACAACGTCGACCTGGACACCAAAATAAATGGTAACGCAGGGATAACCATGGCCTGAACACCACATCCGCTAGGGATTATTATTACTCTTCTTTTTTGCTTTTCTTGAACCCCGAAATTTTTCTGATAATTTCTCTTCACCCTTTTTATTTTCTTGAACCCCGAAATTTTCTTTCGCGCAAATGATCCCCGATCACTGCATTTGAACCCCGTTCTCCTGTTTGCCAAAATAATGAACCCCATTCTCCATTTTGAACCCCAGTCGCCTGACGATAACTCGTGATCGCCAATGTGAACCCCGTCCTCCAGAAAACACCTCGTGTCTCCTTTTCTCCATTTGAACCCCGCTCTCCAGAAAATGCCTCAACACTTCCTTTTCTCCATTTGAACCCCGCTCTCCAGAAAATGCCTCAACACTTCCTTTTCTCCATTTGAACCCCGCTCTCCCACTTCTTGTGATAATTCCGCTGGCAACATCGGAAATAACACCAAACCACTCTGAGGGCGACATATCAGAGGGTACACCTTCACAAAAGGAAGGTAACATGTGCATCTCTTCTTCAGAAGACACCCCTAACGACCTCTGTTGGACTCAGCCAAAGTCTAAGGTGACACATGAACAGAAGATAATCCTGAGGACCTCATCCTGGATATAATCTTCATCTCCAATCTCCATATGAACCCCGCTCTCCAGAAAACGTCACAACATTTCCCTTTCTCCGTTTGGACCCCGATAGTCGCGATGATCGCGTAACATCCTTTGATTTCATTTCCATCTCCGTCCGACGGAAAAATTTCCTCCAGTATCGCACTACTGGGAAATACCTTTGATTAAATCATGAGGCTAAACTCCTCGGAGTAACACCTACCAATTGTTGTCTCGCACGACTGAAACCTCCTCCAGTATCGCACTACTGGGGAATATTGCGGATCTAACATCATGATGCTAAACTCCTCGGAATAACATCTTCACCTTCGGGCAAAACCACTTCTCAAACAGTAACCACGGCCTGAGACTAGCTTATGCTTGTAATGATGCATGATTGATTTTTCTGCGTAATGCTCCATAACTATGGAAATGCTACGCGATTTATTATGCAATATGCCATGCTATTTTTTCATGATGCATGTATAAAAAGCATCCCCCTCAAGGGACTCTTCTGAAGAGCTCGAGACACTCTGCTGAGGAACTCGTCAACACTCCTATTCCGCCCTGTTGGGGAATAGCACTACTGCTGGGAATAGGCATCCCTTGCTGGGGATAAACTTCCTTTGCACCCGATCCGCTTGGGAAATTGCTGGGGAAGAATCCACCAATGCTCTGTGGGGATACACCGGTCTTTGACTTGCTGGGGATATCAATCCCGACTCTGCTTGGGAAACCACCGCACACAGATACTTCCGCTGGGGAAATTGTCACCTTCAGGCCTGGCGACTGGGAAAGCATCGATCTGAAACCCGCTGGGGATAACCATCCTGACCCTGCTAGGGAAACCACAGACCTTGAATCTGCTGGGGGGTTGGTCGTCACGACTCTGCTTGGGGGTATGCATCCCGACTCGTCTGGACTTTTCTGCTCCATCATCTTGTATTCCAAACCGCTCCGCACTCGACGGAGAGCGAACTCCTGGGACTATACAAACTTTCCAATCTTCCGACTTTGAAGAGTCTTCTTGATTAAAATCAAGGATCGTCGTACGCCTCGTCGTCTTTTCGTCATTCTCGTTCATTCCTTCATTCATTCGTCCCTGATTGGACTCCATGGGGATTTGCTTTGTCAACAGCTTCCACATCACAACCTACAAGTGAGCGAAAATACCTAACAGTACCTGCAAAAGAGATCGTTAGATAAAACCGTGCCCCAGGCGCGTCATGATTTCAACACTTAGGTCGCTCAACCTTCCGAATAATATTTCAAGCTTTCAATCTTATAAACATGCATTGGAAGGGACCTGTATGTCTTAAAATGCAAGATTCTTTATCAAAATAATCGGATGTTTTTGCAATCAAAGCGGTAATGAAACACAAAACAAAATTACTTGACTGAATATGCATTTTATTGATTGGAAAAGTGTGGCTCAAATGAGCAATACAAAGGAAGCAATTCCTGAAAAGAGGTAATTGCGCACAAAAGGAAAAATCTATCCTAATGGCAATGTGAAACTCGTGATCTCATCGAGTTCCAACTCGGTTACACCCCATATATCCTCAGACTCTCCGTGCTTTCTGCCTTCTGAATAAGACGATTCCAACTGATCCCTACCGGGTATTATCCATGATGCTTTAACCAAAGCGTGAACGATCATGCCAGACGCAGTCATTCGTTTCAATCCCTCTTTTGCCTGGACCGCCCTTTCGGGTTTTCAGTCCACCGGGATACCCCTTTTTGCCCAAGTCGCCTTTTCAGGTTTTCGACTTAGTTCTTGGACTTTTTGGAAAGGTGAGAGCAAGATATACAACGTTCATGTTGAACAAAATTTCATTTGAAGCATTCTTGGACATGTAATTTTGAGGTGAAAAACTTTCCATTTTTGGAAACTTCCATTACAAGCCACTTTCCATTTTTGGAAAGTTTTCTCCTGACTTTATTTTCTTCATTCTTGAGGTTTGAAATGTCAAATGAAACTTGTTTAGACATGAATGAAGTGTATCCAACTCTCTCCCACCTCCAAATCCATAAAATCAAGCACAGTTGACCACAATTGACTTTTTCAACTGATAGATGAATTTGGCAATGCACTGATCAAGCTGAGCCCCAAACTCCTGATGAAATGGCTCAATGATGAAACCCTAGCCTTCATAAGTTCAATATAATCACATGATTATCCCCATATCCATTATAGACCCCATCTCCTTGCCATGCCCTGATTGGCCCAATGCAGATGATTAGGGTTGACCAGTGGTCAAAACCCTAATCTCAAGGTATCTGATCAATCTCTTGAATCCTCTGGATGATAACAAAACCATGATGATGATGATGTATTATTTCAACCAAGATAAAGATCAATCTCCTTGAGAATCATAAAACCCTAATTTGTATCACCACATCCTCAGATAGTTAGTGACCAGTCCAATGAAACCCTAGCTTGCATCATCAACCTCTTCATCTTCTGATCAATACTTAGGAGGATGACTTGCACAATGTAACCACATGATATGCAATTATGCAATGCCTAATGACCTAAAAATGCAATGCAACATGTTAAGCTAGTCCCAAGAGAGGAGGGCAAATTTTGAGGTGTTACAGCTGCCCCTATTCAATCCACTGTGAACCTGTCGATATGAATAGCCTCGGCTTTCAGATGATCAGGATGAAGAGTGATTGAATACCAAGAACAAACGAACAATTTGCGCTCTGATGGGAAAATAATTAACAACGCCTGTCAGAATCGGCGAAGAACACAATCTTGAAGAAAAAATCCGTCTGGAACGGAGAAAGTCGGCCTGATCACCGAAACAACAACGTCGACCTGGACACCAAAATAAATGGTAACGCAGGGATAACCATGGCCTGAACACCACATCCGCTAGGGATTATTATTACTCTTCTTTTTTGCTTTTCTTGAACCCCGAAATTTTTCTGATAATTTCTCTTCACCCTTTTTATTTTCTTGAACCCCGAAATTTTCTTTCGCGCAAATGATCCCCGATCACTGCATTTGAACCCCGTTCTCCTGTTTGCCAAAATAATGAACCCCATTCTCCATTTTGAACCCCAGTCGCCTGACGATAACTCGTGATCGCCAATGTGAACCCCGTCCTCCAGAAAACACCTCGTGTCTCCTTTTCTCCATTTGAACCCCGCTCTCCAGAAAATGCCTCAACACTTCCTTTTCTCCATTTGAACCCCGCTCTCCAGAAAATGCCTCAACACTTCCTTTTCTCCATTTGAACCCCGCTCTCCCACTTCTTGTGATAATTCCGCTGGCAACATCGGAAATAACACCAAACCACTCTGAGGGCGACATATCAGAGGGTACACCTTCACAAAAGGAAGGTAACATGTGCATCTCTTCTTCAGAAGACACCCCTAACGACCTCTGTTGGACTCAGCCAAAGTCTAAGGTGACACATGAACAGAAGATAATCCTGAGGACCTCATCCTGGATATAATCTTCATCTCCAATCTCCATATGAACCCCGCTCTCCAGAAAACGTCACAACATTTCCCTTTCTCCGTTTGGACCCCGATAGTCGCGATGATCGCGTAACATCCTTTGATTTCATTTCCATCTCCGTCCGACGGAAAAATTTCCTCCAGTATCGCACTACTGGGAAATACCTTTGATTAAATCATGAGGCTAAACTCCTCGGAGTAACACCTACCAATTGTTGTCTCGCACGACTGAAACCTCCTCCAGTATCGCACTACTGGGGAATATTGCGGATCTAACATCATGATGCTAAACTCCTCGGAATAACATCTTCACCTTCGGGCAAAACCACTTCTCAAACAGTAACCACGGCCTGAGACTAGCTTATGCTTGTAATGATGCATGATTGATTTTTCTGCGTAATGCTCCATAACTATGGAAATGCTACGCGATTTATTATGCAATATGCCATGCTATTTTTTCATGATGCATGTATAAAAAGCATCCCCCTCAAGGGACTCTTCTGAAGAGCTCGAGACACTCTGCTGAGGAACTCGTCAACACTCCTATTCCGCCCTGTTGGGGAATAGCACTACTGCTGGGAATAGGCATCCCTTGCTGGGGATAAACTTCCTTTGCACCCGATCCGCTTGGGAAATTGCTGGGGAAGAATCCACCAATGCTCTGTGGGGATACACCGGTCTTTGACTTGCTGGGGATATCAATCCCGACTCTGCTTGGGAAACCACCGCACACAGATACTTCCGCTGGGGAAATTGTCACCTTCAGGCCTGGCGACTGGGAAAGCATCGATCTGAAACCCGCTGGGGATAACCATCCTGACCCTGCTAGGGAAACCACAGACCTTGAATCTGCTGGGGGGTTGGTCGTCACGACTCTGCTTGGGGGTATGCATCCCGACTCGTCTGGACTTTTCTGCTCCATCATCTTGTATTCCAAACCGCTCCGCACTCGACGGAGAGCGAACTCCTGGGACTATACAAACTTTCCAATCTTCCGACTTTGAAGAGTCTTCTTGATTAAAATCAAGGATCGTCGTACGCCTCGTCGTCTTTTCGTCATTCTCGTTCATTCCTTCATTCATTCGTCCCTGATTGGACTCCATGGGGATTTGCTTTGTCAACAGCTTCCACATCACAACCTACAAGTGAGCGAAAATACCTAACAGTACCTGCAAAAGAGATCGTTAGATAAAACCGTGCCCCAGGCGCGTCATGATTTCAACACTTAGGTCGCTCAACCTTCCGAATAATATTTCAAGCTTTCAATCTTATAAACATGCATTGGAAGGGACCTGTATGTCTTAAAATGCAAGATTCTTTATCAAAATAATCGGATGTTTTTGCAATCAAAGCGGTAATGAAACACAAAACAAAATTACTTGACTGAATATGCATTTTATTGATTGGAAAAGTGTGGCTCAAATGAGCAATACAAAGGAAGCAATTCCTGAAAAGAGGTAATTGCGCACAAAAGGAAAAATCTATCCTAATGGCAATGTGAAACTCGTGATCTCATCGAGTTCCAACTCGGTTACACCCCATATATCCTCAGACTCTCCGTGCTTTCTGCCTTCTGAATAAGACGATTCCAACTGATCCCTACCGGGTATTATCCATGATGCTTTAACCAAAGCGTGAACGATCATGCCAGACGCAGTCATTCGTTTCAATCCCTCTTTTGCCTGGACCGCCCTTTCGGGTTTTCAGTCCACCGGGATACCCCTTTTTGCCCAAGTCGCCTTTTCAGGTTTTCGACTTGCCGGGTGTACATCTTTTCATTCATATCCCTAATTTTTGCCCGAACCTTTCTTTCTGTTTTTTGGTTCGCCGGGATGCCCATTTTTGCCTGGACTATTTTATTCTTTTTGTCCAGCGGGTCTCTTTATACGAAGTATTTTTTAACTGCGTCCGCATTCACAGGGGATGGAAAATCTTCACCATCCATGGTCGTTAACAACAAGGCTCCACCAGAGAAGACCTTCTTGACCACGAATGGACCTTCATAATTCGGTGTCCATTTGCCCCTTCGATCGTTTTGAGGAGGAAGGATCCTTTTCAGCACCATATCACCCACGTGATATACCCGAGGTCGTACCCTTTTGTCAAAAGCACGCTTCATCCTTTGCTGGTATAACTGCCCATGACAGATGGTTGCTAGCCTCTTTTCCTCAATCAGGCTCAATTCCTCGTACCGGGTTCTTACCCATTCAGCCTCTTGCAATTTCACGTCCATCAGGACTCTCAAAGAGGGAATCTGAACCTCAACCGGTAGCACGGCTTCCATTCCATATACCAATGAGAAAGGAGTTGCCCCAGTAGATGTACGCACCGATGTTCGATACCCATGCAATGCAAACGGAAACATCTCATGCCAGTCTTTATAGGTCACCACCATTTTTTGCACAATCTTCTTTATATTCTTGTTGGCTGCCTCAACCGCCCCATTCATCTTTGGACGATAGGGAGAAGAATTGTGATGCTCAATCTTGAATTCCCGACACAGCTCTGCCATCATCTTATTGTTCAAATTAGAACCATTATCAGTAATGATTCTCTCGGGAACCCCATATCGACAAATGATGTCTCTCTTGAGAAATCGGGCAACGACCTGCTTTGTCACGTTCGTATAAGAGGCTGCTTCGACCCACTTGGTGAAGTAATCAATAGCCACTAATATGAACCGATGCCCATTCGAAGCCGTAGGCTCAATCTTTCCAATCATATCAATGCCCCACATAGCAAACGGCCATGGAGACGACATTAAACTCAACGGATTAGGAGGCACATGCACCTTGTCAGCATAAATCTGGCATTTATGACACTTCCGCACGAAATTGAAACATTGGGCCTCCATTGTCATCCAATAATAGCCTGCTCTCAGCAGCTTCTTCACCATTGCATTCCCACTGGCATGAGTACCGAACGATTCTTCATGAACCTCTTTCATCAATTGGCTTGCTTCTCTATTATCAACACATCTGAGCAAGACCCAATCGAAATTCCTCTTGTATAGAACCCCATCCTTATTCAGGTAGAACACCATGGCCAACCTCCGCAGAGTCTTTCGGTCCTTCTTAGATGCTCCCTCAGGATATTCTTGAGTCTCTAGATAGCGCATGATATCGTAATACCACGGCTTCTCATCATCAGGCGCTGTATCAACAGCAAACACATAAGCCGGTCTATCCAGACGACCTACTTCAACACTGGGGAACTGATTCCACCATTATACTTTAATCAAGGCAGCCAGAGTAGCCAAAGCATCTGCCAAAGGATTCTCCTCTCTAGGCACATGATGCAACTTCACCTTGGTGAAAAACGTCAACAATCTCCTCGTATAATCCCGATATGGAACTAAATGAGATTGATGCGAATACCATTTTCCGTTAACCTGATTAACCACCAGAGTTGAATCTCCATATATGACAAGGTTCTTGATCCTCAAATCAATCGCCTCTTCAATCCCCAATATGCAAGCTTCGTATTCAGCCACGTTGTTGGTGCACTCAAATGTTAGCCGGGCAGCAAAAGGAATGTGGGATCCTTTCGGCGTAACCAAAACAGCACCAACACCGCTACCATTCACGTTAACGGCCCCATCAAACATCAGAATCCATTCGGATTCAGGGTCAGGCCCCTCCTCCGGGATTGGTTCCTCGCAATCTTTCGATTTGAGAAACATGATGTCCTCATCAGGGAATTCAAACTTCATCGGTTGATAATCATCAATGGGTTGCTGGGCGAGGTAATCAGACAATACACTCCCCTTGATCGCTTTCTGAGAGGTATACTGTATATCATATTCTGTCAAAATCATTTGCCACCTCGCAACCCGTCCGGTCAATGCTGGCTTCTCGAAAATGTACTTGATTGGATCCATCTTGGAAATCAACAAAGTGGTATGAACCAGCATATACTGCCTCAGTCGGCGAGCAGCCCAGACCAAAGCACAGCAAGTTTTCTCGAGCAGTGAATATCTTGTTTCACAGTCGGTAAACTTTTTGCTAAGGTAGTATATGACATGCTCTTTTCGACCAGACTCGTCATGCTGCCCCAATACACACCCCATAGACCCCTCGAGGACTGTCAGGTACAGAATTAACGGTCTTCCCTCCACAGGAGGCATCAGAATCGGAGGCTCCTGCAAATATTCTTTTATTTTTTCAAATGCCGCTTGGCAATCATTATTCCACCTGACCGTTTGATCTTTTCTCAACAACTTGAATATTGGTTCACACGTGGCTGTTAGGTGAGATATGAACCGTGAAATGTAGTTCAATCTACCTAAGAAACCACGAACCTCCTTCTCTGTTCTCGGTTCAGGCATTTCTCTTATTGCTTTTACTTTAGCAGGATCAACCTCAATTCCTTTCTCACTTACTATGAACCCCAGCAATTTACCGGACCGCACTCCGAACGTGCACTTATTCGGATTCAACCTCAATCTGAACTGTCTCAGTCGGCCGAACAACTTGGCCAGATCTACCAAATGCCCCTCTTCTGTTTGGGACTTTGTTATCATGTCATCAACATAGCATTCAATTTCATGATGAATCATATCATGAAACAAAGTCACCATGGCCCTCTGATAAGTAGCACCGGCGTTCTTGAGATCAAATGGCATCACCTTGTAACAAAAGGTACCCCACGGTGTAATGAACGTTGTTTTCTCCATATCATCTGGCGACATTTTGATTTGATTATAGCCAGAAAAGCCATCCATGAAGGAAAACACCAAGAATCGAGCTGTATTATCTACCAACACATCAATGTGAGGTAGTGGAAAATCATCCTTCGGACTAGCTCTGTTCAGATCTCGGTAGTCCACACACATTCTCACCTTCCCATCCTTCTTCGGGACTGGCACGATGTTTGCAACCCACGGCGGATAATTAGTGACAGCAAGGAAACCAGCATCCCATTGCTTTTGCACTTCTTCTTTGATTTTCATCGCCATGTCAGGTCGAGTCCTGCGCAACTTCTGCTTCACTGGAGGACAATCTGTTCTCAACGGTAGCTTATGCACAACAATATCGGTATCCAACCCTGGCATATCTTGATAAGACCAGGCAAAGATGTCGACATACTCTTTTAACAATGCTACCATTCTGCTCTTGACACTTTCCTCCAAAGCAGCCCCGATTTTCACTTCTTTCTTGACCTCGTCGGTACCCAGATTTACAACCTCAATCTGCTCTTCGTGCGGCTGAATCACCTTCTCCTCTTGTTTCAACAACCTGGCTAATTCCCCTGGCAGTTCACAATCTTCTTCGTCTTCTTCTTCAGCAAGATAGATCGGATTGTCGAAGTCATACGAGGGTGTAACAGGATTGTTATCAATGAGATCCGGAGAGATATCGCATCTGCATGAATGTGGATTCATGCATTGCTTTAGAACCGGTGTGAGACAAATCGACAAAAAGAAAAATGAAAACATTTCCATTTTTATTTTTATTTTTATTTTTAAACTGCAAAAATAAATGAAAAACAGGGAACACCGCTTTTAACTGAAAAAAAAAACATCCTTTTATTAATGATGCGAATTTACAAACTTAAACATGAGGTGGCCCTTACAATGAACCATTACGTGTCAGGCAACACGTATGGCTTTCATGCATATAAAATCAAAACAAGAAAAATATTACTCTTCCAGCAGAGTGACCCGGATGATCTTTTCAGCCTTCCAGTTTTGGATTCCCATCCCTGGTGTGCACAGCTTTATCCACCGGTCCATTTCACAGTCGCTATCAGCTTCCTCACTCATCATGCAGATGTGATCCGGATCCAGCATTCCGGCACTAGTGAACGTGACTGACGTACGACGTCCTCTGCCTTGTCCAGAGCCTCGGCCCGGCTGATACCCCACTCCGAAGCGGTCTTTCTTTGCAGAGATGTCCATCATTATGCCCCAACCAGGAGCCTCTCCACTCTTCACCACCTCAGCGGCCTGCTTGTACGAAGCAATGGACGGTTTCTCTTCTTCCTCGGCAAATAGAGCATTCTCCACCTTAACGGTTTCAAAAGCTTGACTCGGCGTCTCCCATATTTCGCCGTCCATCTCAACGTACTTGAATGAGGACAAGTGGCTGACAAAGATGTCCTCTTCTCCGTAGACGGTGACAACCTGCCCTTCCCAAATATACTTCAACTTTTGGTGCAAAGTCGAGGTTACTGCCCCAGCAGCATGGATCCATGGCCTACCCAACAAGCAACTGTATGCCGGCTGGATATCCATGACATAGAAAGTCGACTTGAACACCTCCGGGCCTATCTTCACAGGAAGCTCAACCTCTCCAAACACGGCCCTCTTCGACCCATCAAATGCCCGCACTATTAGATCGGTCGGTGTCAGAATCAGCCCATCATAATTCAGCTTAGCCAGAGCCTTCTTTGGCAACACATTCAGTGAGGAGCCGGTATCAACCAGCACATGCGAAAGCACAGCTCCTTTGCATTCCATTGCAATGTGTAGAGCCCGGTTATGATTTCTCCCATCCACAGTCAGATCCATGTTTGTAAAACCCAACCCATGGCTGGCATGCACGTTAGACACGACCGTCTCCAACTGGTTAATTGTAATCTCTTGAGGAACATAGGCTTTCTTCAAGATTTTCATCAAAGCCTCCCTATGCCCCTCAGAGCTTAACAGCAACGATAAAATCGATATTTTGGAGGGAGTCTGCTACAGATGGTCCACCAACTTGTACTCGGATTTCTTGATGATCCTTAAGAATTCCTCTGCATCATCATCAAGTTTTTCTTCCGACCCAACCGGCGCCGGTGTCACATCAGGAGTACCATTATTCACCACTGCTTTCCCTTTTGCCCTGGCTAAAGCCTCGGCCTTTTCTTTTTTCTCTTTTTCTCCTTCTCCTCCCCTCAAGGCATCAGGAGCAAACAGTCTTCCACTACGAGTGAAACCGCTGGGACCGGCATTATCCACCTTTGACACGGTGGTTTCACTAGCAGTCTGGTCCTCTACCCTCTCACCGTTGCAATACACTTCTCCCCCATAATGCCATGGCACGGCATCATCTTTGTCATACAGAATTGGTCCAGGTACCGTGATGGTAACTGGAGCCGCCTCAGCAAGAGTAGACAAATCCACCGGATCAAAATAAATTGTTATGGTGGAGACCTCATCTTTTCCCTTATCAACCTTCTCAATTAGAACACTTCCCTCGTCCATCAGACTCTGAACAGTCTTCCTCAATAATGAACACCCATTGACAGAAACAGTGCACTCAGCACAACCAACACCACAACCCAGATAGACCCCATTCAACATCAACTGCCTCTTAACCTCAGCCAGGGGAGTCTTCAACTGATCAACAGACAACAGCCCCACTTTGTTCTCCTCCGAGATAGCATTCACCCCCCTTTGACCATGCGCGGGCATGGGATTGGCATTGACGTTGGGAGATGGTGCGAAGTTGATCGCCTTCGAATCCACCAGGTCTTGAACTGTGTGCTTAAAAGCTTTGCAGTTCTCTATGTTATGCCCGGGAGCACCCGAATGGAATTCGCATTTTGCATTTTCATCATAGTTGGCTGGCCTCTGATCAGGTCTCAAAGGCGCCAAAGTCCTCGGTTGTACTAACCCCAAATCCATCAACTTTTTAAACAGAAAAGAATAAGTCACAGGCGGCCTGTCGAACTGCCTATCATTCATTCTCCCCTTGACTTGATATCCGGCCCTCTGAGGCCTCTGCTGAAATGGTTGTCTTTGTTGTTAAGGTTGTTGCTGCTGCTGTGCAGACTGATGCTCAGCAGGAATAGTTACCGCAGCAGTGTGCTGGAAGTAACGATCCCTACTGGGTCCTCTCTGAGCATATATGGCGCTGGTATCACCTTCCTTCTTCCTCTGACCATTCCCAAAAGGCTTTTTCGACCCTGAAGAAGAAGCATTACCTTGAATCTTCCCGAGCTTCAACCAGCTCTTAATTCTCTCTCTGGCCACGACTATATCTGAAAAGTTGGTCACCGGACAACCAACCATCCTCTCAGCATAAGCCCCTTGCAAAGTCCCCATGAAGAGATCAGACATCTCTCTATCAACTAGAGGAGGTTGCACTCTGGCAGCCAACTCCCTCCATCTTTGGGCGTATTCTTTAAACCCCTCATTATTCTTTTGAGACATACCCTGCAGCTGGGTACGACTCGGGGCCATATCAGCGTTGAACTGATACTGTTTAAAGAAAGCGTCCCCAAGATCTTGCCAGCTCTTGATATCCGACGACTTCAGCTTGGTGTACCACTCCAGTGAGCCTCCGGACAGGCTGTCCTGGAAGAAATACATCCACAGCTTCTGATCCATGGTGTAAGCTGAGATCTTACGGACAAACGCCTGCAGATGAGTCTCGGGGCAGGAACTCACATTATACCGATCAAATGTGGGCGCTTTAAATTTCTGCGGGATCACAATCCCCTCCACTAGCCCCATATTTGACATATTGACCACCCCAGGAGTGGCATAACTCTCCAATGCTCGAATCTTTTCAGCCAGCAGCTGAATCTCCTTGTTCTGTGGTGGGGCACCGTACTGACCAAACGGTTCATTATGCATCGAGAACTGATCAGCCTCCCTGTCTTCCTCTCTATCATCCTCAACACCGAAGAAAGGCGGGAACAGACTGTCTTTCAGATTCTGACCCGGTTGACCACCCGCAGCACCAAAACCTCCAGCAGTGTTATTCACTATACCAATTGTTGTTCTCTTACCACCGTCTCGAGAACCACCAAGCCCCTGGTTGGAGACACCATCCAGGTTTACACCGCTGTTTGCCGCTGAAGCCCGCTCGAGCTTCTCAACCTTATCAGCTAGAGCCTTCTGACCAACTGCAAAACCTTGCATGATGTTGATCAGCTCAGTCATCTTGTCTTTCAGCTCAAGGATATCAGAATTCGGGAGATCCATCAGTCTGGGGGTATTGCGTCTTGTGAAGTATCTGTGCGAACGTGTTGAGTGCAAAGGTACAACTCTGCGAGCACGAGCAATGATTCCTGAAACAATCAAGCACGTTAGAAACAAATACCTGCAAAATAAAGCACAAGTTATTATGATCATGTATGAATGCGGTGTTTATCCACATGAGGAACACTTTGTCTCTCGATCCTGGCTTCATCGAGATAGATAATAACCCGGCAACAATATTTTGGCATTCAGCATTTGATTTCATCATACAGATCAGAGATATATGATTTAGCAAAATACTGCCCAACCATGTGTGTGCTTGTGTGAGTGCATACGGTAAAGCAAATAAAGCTTGAAGATCGATCACTGAATGAAAATAACCATCACATAGCAAAATGCACAATAAGTGCCATAGTCATACATCAAATTAGATATAAATCCAATACAATCTTCCAGAATCGGGAAAGAAATACAAACAAATGAATTCCGTCAACAAGCCTGACGGTAATCCAACACAAATGAAAGATCTAGCCTAATGAGGGTCCCACAGATGGCCCTATCTCAGCTTCCATCTTCGCGAACTCTACGGCGAACCTGAGCTCGGTGTTCTCCTGCTGTAATCTCCCCACTTCCTTCTGGTGAATCTTCATCTGCCTGAAGTAATGATCTCTCTCAGCAATGTAATGATCTCTCTCAGCTATAATCTTTGCTTTCTCCGCTTCCCACTCCGCGGCAAGGACTCTGGCTCTGGCGTCTCTTTGATCCTTCACGAGAATCTGCCTCCTCTTCTGATCTTCGATGACCTGGGAAGCCCTAGCCAATCTCTCCTTGGTAATGTCGTGCTCCTTTGTTGAAGATGCCAAAGCCTGACTGACTTTCCCATAGTAGGCAGTATCCATCTCAAAGCACTTCGCTTCTAGGGCATGTCGCTTGTCCTGATCCTCCATCTTCACTCTGATCTTCTGGTTAGCCATCTGAATCCGAGCAACACTCATCTCCAATTCCGCTTTCTCTATAAGCAACTGATCTCTGGCTCTCTTCATCTCAAGGAACTCTTCCATACTAACAGTGGAAGTCGGACCCTCAATCATAGGATACCAAGGATCACCTCCCGGAAATGGTAGATGTGTAATCTCAATTCTCTTCCGCAACCAATCATCAAATAGAGGAAAATACCGACTGTTGACCTTGCCATAAGGGACTTTACCCTTTCTCTGGATATCACGCCACTCATCCAATACTTGCCTTAGCTTGGCCTGATTGCCATCAATCGGGAAGTAAAAAGACTCCTGGATCTCCCGCCCGAGAGGAGGACCCTCTACAGCAAACCCCATCTGTCTCCTGAGAAGCACCGGGTTGTAATTGATGCAACCCTGAACTCCCACAAGAGGCACATTGGGAAGACTCCCACAACTGTATATAAAATCCCGTCCAGCCATACCATTATGAGTCCAAGCGATGTCAGCATCCCGCAAACCCATCAACCTGAATGACCACCTGACAGTAGGATCAAGATGAGCAAAAGCACCTCGGGAAGGAAAATACCCCATAAACCACCTAAATAGCAACTGAGCACAACATCTGATCAAACCACCACGTCTCTTCTCGTTCCTGTTATGAACCGAGTAGTAAACATCTCCGATCAGAGTAGGAATAGGGTTTCTCTGCATGAACAATCTGATAGCATTATGGTCCACAAAGCTCTTCTGATTAGGAAACAAAATAATCCCATAAATGCTCACAGCAACCAAAGCACAAACCGTCTTCCAATTACCCACTGCAGCATGTTCCTTGGCATTAGCTTCCAAGAAACTCAAATGAAATCCAGGTAATTTCCCCTTTTCCTTCAAACCCTCCTTGATCATTTCCGGACTCAAATAAAGAGCACGGGAAATCCCAAGGACATCGGGCTCCACCCTAGTAACATGGAAAGGAATCTGATCACGGATCTGCATACCCAGGATGCTGGCATAATCCTCCATCAGAGGCCCCAACAAATAATCTGGAAACACGAAACATCTCAGCCCCGGGTCATAGAACTGGAGAAGTGTATGAATGGCGCTCCTGTCACTATCAGTGAGTCTGAAAACCATCTTCAGAATACTACCGTATGCCTCCCTGAACATCCCCACATGGTCGGGTGTAATCAATGTTATCATCTTCTTCAGCACACCAATCTCTGGGTCGAAGAAACTGTAGGCAACATCATGCTTCAAACCGGTCCTCATATCTGAACAGAAAGTCTCTCAACCAGGATCTTGATCAAAAATGTCCCTGCATATGGATAAACATGTGTTAGATGCAGGTAAATGCAAGATGTAATGATGCTGATGAATGAATGCAATGCATTGCCATCCTCCAAGCCATCTGATCATCTGCACTCTGAGTTACATCCCTGATTTCTGAACCGATCACAACCATCTGAAGGAAAATGTAACCACAAATCCAACTCAAAGGTTCCGAAATAAACGGAACTGACTGATACACCATCATCATCACCAAATAATCTCTGAGCAGATACCCATAACCATTTCTGAATCGGCCCGGGGAATCCCGAAATAAACGGATCCCCACTGATAAATAACACGGACAGCACTCCGGCGTCTCGGCAATAAATGACCATAAATCCGACTCATAAATAGGACCCTGATCAACGGAACCAAAAGTCACCATCTGAGTCACCAACAGAAACATCTGAAAGAATCACCCTCCCCTCACAGGTAAATTCTAATCAGGTCACCCTAAGGCGGATAATAGTCTCGACAATCGGGCAAAGATACTCAATGGGTTTGCCCTTTCGGGTGTGCCATTGTAGCTCTCTTAAGATCGTCTAAACCAAAGATCCGGGAAATGATCTGTCAACAGCTCAAATGAAGTAACTCAACCAAAGTGGAGTACCCCACAGAGGAAAGCACTATCAAATGAACCTCGTCCGGCTTGTGGTACATCACGTTGCCAGGCACATGTTGACCTAACATGAAGGAGGCAACATGAGACCACACTAATCCTAGGTGTATACTCGGGCCTGGGTTTTAGCCCCACTCAGAACACCCACCCCAAAACAGAGGAACCACCTGCACAGAGGACGGCAACATGATAGTATGATGCATGCAAATATTTATGCAAATATATACACAGTCAGAATAATAAATGCAATAAATAAAACGGCACAAGCAACCTAAACTATCCTAGAACGCTAGGAGAGACTCGCTTAGGGAAGATGGACCAGCACAGGTCAACATCTGAGTCCCCAGCAGAGTCGCCAGCTGTCGCATCCGCGAAAAACAACCGGCGGGCTAAACAAAAACAACACAGAGCCGCCACCGTGCGTTATTTATCCCAAAAGAGGGAAAGGAAACGCTCAGAGTAAACCTGGAAAAAGCATGGTCTCGCGACCAAAGAGAAAGGGTACGGGAGTCGGTTACGCAAGGGGAAGGTATTAGCACCCCTCACGTCCGTCGTACTCGACGGGATCCACGCTCTAAAAGAAAGAAAAGGTTGCTAAACAAACATCACACACACACACCGAAGACAACACAGGTGGGGTAAAGGAGAAGAGGGCTCGCTAGGACATCGCATCCTATGCCTACGTATCTCGTCTGGAACGAGAATCAGAGCTGCCGTAGTTCGGCTCACGCACGCCAAACAAGACACACACAAACACAGGCAAACATGGAACCCGAATGCCAATCGCTGGACTTATATCGGCTTCCGAACCAAACAAACTCAATCAGGATACGGACAGCCAATCGCTGGGCTTACATCCATATCCTGACACACAAGAGGGTTAACAAGCAAACAAGCTACTAGGGAGTCGGGAACTCGAGCCTAGCAGCTATCAAGCAAACACACACAAAAAGAAAAAGGGTGCCCGGAGAGACCTCGCACGGTCTCCTGCCTACGTACCTCATCTGGTATGAGGATCAGGGCGACGTAGTTCCCCTGAACGGGAAAGAAATTCTAGCCAGAAACCAAGGGGAGACACACTACTAGGGAGTTGTACTCGAGCCTAGTGTTATCATGCATCATTGCCCTATGTTGTGGTTTCTATCTACTTGCACAACAGCAAGCTAATCCTAACCAGGAAAAACAAGCATGCAAGCATCAATCAAAATAAAACAAACATTCACATAGCACACACTATATCCAGTCAAGTGAGGCTCAAACAAGGGTGGAGTGCCGAGGCAAGTCATCTGTACAAGGTAGTGTTCGCTCTTAACCCTGACATTGAGAGTCAGGGTGAAGCAGATGAAAGGTGAGTGAAGATAAGACTTCACAGCTCTTATCCCTGGCCAGGGAGAGCTTCAGACAAAGGAGTGTGGGTTCAGGAAGATGGAACCCTTCTACGCTCAAGACTCTGACACAACTGTACAATTGTACAAGATCTTGGGTTTGTGTCCCAATGCATCAACACAGTGGTGTGAGCAGAGGGACGACTCAACAAGAATAGTGGGGGATAGATTGCATATCCCTTGGGTTCCGCCAATTGCCTCATAGAGGTCTTTACCTGCTTGGGGACAAAAGTAAACAATCACAAACATCGCCTCTTAAGGAGGACTTCAGACAGTTGCCTGGCTAAATAACAAGCCAGGTCTTCCAGACTACATGGAGACAAGAGAGTCTACCTCAACTGGTTTATACAACCAAGCAGCAGCACAGTAAGTTCTTAAAGAACTAAAGCGACTATGGTACCTGAAATCAATCAAGTACAGTCAGTATACCAGACAAACCAACATTAAACAGCAAAAGTCAAACACAAGTTAATGCACACAAGTGCAAGCCATGAGCTCAAACCCAAGCATCAAATCCTACAACACAAAGTCAAGGTTAGTCCTAAACAATTCACAAGTCAACTTAATTAACTTGCATTTTCCTCCTTAAGGCATTTGCATCTCAACCTGAAAATCCAAACCAAACATGAGAAACAAGACCACTAGGCCAAGCCTAGGGTCCAAAGGAGATTAAAAATCCAAAACAGCAAGTGAAAATTATCCAAAACCACAATCAAACAAATTAGAAGCAAAACCAATTGGTCCCATGCTCATATCATTCACCATTATCATTTTATGCACAAAATAGTATCAAACATGCAATTTGCAACTTCAAAAGACCAAACAGAACTATCTCAACCAAAAGCATATCAAAACAATTCAATTAATTCCACAAAAATTCAAGTCTAAACAGAACACATTCAATGGATAGCATGTCAAATTTCAGCTCAATTGGACAAAAGGAAGTAGGTCAATGAAAATCAAGAAGTTCAGACAAGTTCAAACAAGCCAACACAAGGCATCCAAACAATTATCAACTTCCAAAAATCATAAATCAGTGACAATACATGATAAATGAATGGGATCAAAACCACAATGACCTATAATGTGTCTACAATGCTCATACCAAATTTCACACTCATACAATCAATGATCAGAATTTCACAAAGCAAATGGTAACATGTGTCACATGGAATCAACAAAATGACCAAACAGAAGGAAAAATTCCAATCAAATAGGAAATGCCATCAATAAATCCAGAAAAATTCACATGTCATCTCAACATTCATATGCTCAATCATCCAAAACATTGGCTTAATCTAACATCCCTAAGCACATCAAATAAAATCATGAAGTTCACAATGCTTGGTGTGACACAAATTGTCACACCTCTATTCAAAAATTCATATCTCAACAACCAGGTATCCAAAAACCACAAACTCTACATCAAAATCACCATCAAAGTGTCCATGATATTCACAAACAATTTCATCCATTTCTTTGAAAGCATCATCATTTTATGAAAGATATGGCAAAGCATGTACCAATGTGACACTACCAAGCAATCCCTAGGCATTTTAATTTTTTACACGTGCACAAAAATCACAAAAATCATGATTAAATTCTACACATCACAAGGAGCATGGTGAAAAAAACCTCATAAATTTCTGATAAAAAATGAATCATCTATGAATTTTTTCAAGATCAAGCATCAAAATGAAATGAAGAAAAAGAAAAAGAAAATGAAATAATGGAAATAATATGATCCAGTGGCATTTTTGTAATATTTAAGCGCACAGGCAAAATGACGTCGCCTCAATTTAAAGCAGTGGCGCGTTTTGTTTGGTTCTGGGAAGCGGTAAACAGAAATTCAAACAAGGCAATGGAATTGGAAGATCAAACGCGTGTTTCTCATCATCTTTAACAAACACCAAAACAAAATTTTCTAGAAAATGAAGAACAACAAATCTCAACCAAAATTGACAAACTATACATCATTAGAACCGTCTCAACTAACACATCACGAATATGTAATTGATTTTTCCTAATTCTACCTATGTTGCACAGATCGAGCGAATTAAGATTTCACATCAAAAGTTCAAACTCAGATTTCTCTCACTACGCTTAACCAAATCCAAAACTATAAGCATCATGTTAATCTACATTGAAAGACCTACAAAACGCATATCATGATTCACACAATTAAGGAAATCGAATTTGCACCTTATGATGATGGCAGCTTGTGAATCTGGACGTTTCCACGCATGCAAAGCCAAAACAGATGGAGATTGATGTTATGGAAGGTGATTAGAAAAGATTCCTCAGCTCAATGATGCTCCAGTTTGAAGAATCATGATATTGCCATTGTTGAGCTTACTTCCAACAGTCGTGATTCTTGATAGTTCTGGCCTTGGATGTATGAAACAGATCTTCAATAAGGATTATGAAGCATGGATCCACGAAGAATGAACAAGATTGATGAAGATTTGGATGAGAAATGTTGAAAAAATGTGATGAAGGTTTTGTGAATTTTGAGAGAATTGGAGGGAAAAACAGTTACAAATCTTGGAATGTGCAATTGTGATTATGATTCTGTTATGATTAGCAACTTATACTCACTCCTTAATCCACTTTGTTAATCACAATTATCAAAATTGGCTTGATTAGTGAAAATGTGGTTTTAAGTGAAAGTCCAAAAATGACCTTTGTGAATTAGCAATGTAACAGTAAGATAACAGCTCACACAAGTCATATTTGCTATTTGGAGTGTGTTGGAAGTGGTCTCATGTGCATTGGCCTTGTATTTCTCAATTTCACTATCTCACACCAAAAATTCAAAAGAATTCACTTAACAAATGACTTTTTGCCTTGACCATTTTTGATGAATTTTGATTATGCATCATGAAAGTACATGTGAAATGGGGTTTGCTCAAAGAAAGATCACCCAAATTGGACATTCCATGTGAAAGTTATGCCACTTTGATTATAGGCATTTTTGGAAAATGAATGGGCCATATCTTGTCAACCACACATGGGAAATTCAAGTTCTTGGACTTTTTGGAAAGGTGAGAGCAAGATCTACAACTTTCACGTTGAACAAAATTTCATTTGAAGCATTCTTGGACATGTAATTTTGAGGTGAAAAACTTTCCATTTTTGGAAACTTCCATTACAAGCCACTTTCCATTTTTGGAAAGTTTTCTCCTGACTTTATTTTCTTCATTCTTGAGGTTTGAAATGTCAAATGAAACTTGTTTAGACATGAATGAAGTGTATCCAACTCTCTCCCACCTCCAAATCCATAAAATCAAGCACAGTTGACCACAGTTGACTTTTTCAATTGATAGATGAATTTGGCAATGCACTGATCAAGCTGAGCCCCAAACTCCTGATGAAATGGCTCAATGATGAAACCCTAGCCTTCATAAGTTCAATATAATCACATGATGATCCCCATATCCATTATAGACCCCATCTCCTTGCCATGCCCTGATTGGCCCAATGCAGATGATTAGGGTTGACCAGTGGTCAAAACCCTAATCTCAAGGTATCTGATCAATCTCTTGAATCCTCTGGATGATAACAAAACCATGATGATGATGTATTATTTCAACCAAGATAAAGATCAATCTCCTTGAGAATCATAAAACCCTAATTTGTATCACCACATCCTCAGATAGTTAGTGACCAGTCCAATGAAACCCTAGCTTGCATCATCAACCTCTTCATCTTCTGATCAATACTTAGGAGGATGACTTGCACAATGTAACCACATGATATGCAATTATGCAATGCCTAATGACCTAAAAATGCAATGCAACATGTTAAGCTAGTCCCAAGAGAGGAGGGCAAATTTTGAGGTGTTACACCACGTTATGTACTCGACCAGATGTCTCATATGCTTTAAGTGCAACGAGTAGGTACCAATCTCATCCTGGTGATGCTCACTGGATAGCTGTCAAGAATATCCTTAAGTATTTGAGAAGGACTAAGGACTCATTCTCAATATATGGAGGTCAGGAAGAGCTTGCTATAATTGGATACACCGATGCTAGCTTCCAGACAAATAAGGATGAGTTTAGATCACAATCTAGTTATGTGTTATGCTTAAACGGTGGTGTTGTGAGCTGGAAAAGTTCAAAGCAAGATATAGTTACTGATTCTACAACTGAGGCCGAGTATATTGATGCCTCAAATGCAGAAAAGGAAGTTGTTTGGATCAAAAAGTTCATTAGTGAACTTGGCACAGTTCCTAGCGTTATGGATCCCATTGATCTCTATTGTGATAACAATGGCGCTATCGGACATGCTAAGGAGCCTACATCTCACCAACGATCCAAACACATACTTAGGCGTTATCACCTCATTCGAGAGATAATAGATAAAGGAGATGTGAAAATATACAGAGTACCTACACTTGACCATATTGCTGACCCACTAATAAAGCCTCTTGCGCAACAGAAGCATGATGGTCATACTAGATCTATGGGTATTAAGGGTATGCCTGATTGGCTCTAGTGCTAGTGGGAGATTGTTGGCGTAAGCCCTATAGGCCAATACTTTTTGTACTTGTATCGAATAATTTATTAATAATAAAAGGATTTTTCTTTATTATGTTTGTTTAATAAAGTCCCTAGAATAGCTAGTCCATTTAATGTATCAAGTGTGACTTAATCATGAAGTCCCATTAAACATAAGGACAATATTCTTAAAGTATCAGTAGTCGAGCTTTGTTATGAAGTGGGATAACATTAAAGCATTAACACTATTATGTATATAGACTGATGATCACATCTCATGGATCATGGATAAGGAGTTGTCAAGTCTTAAACATAGGTATGAATATTAGGAGTAATAATTATACTGGATTGGCCTGCTATGAGAATACTACATAGAATGTTATGAAAAGTGTCATAAGTTATTCTCATGGTGATATTGGTGTATACCACCCTTCGATCTGAAACTACTATGGACCCTAGATATAGAATCGAGTGCTTTATTGTTAATCAAACATTGTCCATAACTAGATGACCATAAAGACAGTTGATGGATACTCCATGAAGCATGCTGAGGGACATGAGTGACCTAGATGGAATTTTCCCATTCTGTGTAACATGATAAATGTCTAAGGGCCCAATATTAAACTAGACAAAGATGACATGGTATATGACTTGTGTTCAATATAGACATAAGGGCAAAAAGGGTAATTGTACACACAAGTATTATCACAAAAAAGGATTTGTGAGATCACATGGCATTTTCGTGTCTTGGGTAGTAGTGATGTGTTGCTAGATACCGCTCACTATTTATTATATTAAATACATGATTTAATATAATTGTCAATGTCATGAAAACCTATAGGGTCACACACAAAAGAACAAATTGTTGAGAGATAGATTAAATAAGGAACACCGTAAGGTATGGTGCACTTAAGTGAATTGTAGAACATCGTAAGGTACGATGCACTTAAGTAGAATACAAAATATGGTAAGGTACCACGCGCTTAAGTGATTTTCGGTATACCATAAGATATGGGCCACACACACTTAAGTGGGTTTTTTAGGTTGCAGTCCACACAAGTGGTTCTATAAATAGAATTCTTGTGCAGAAGCATTTCACTTGATGAAATTTTGTTTCTCTCTCTCTCTCTCAAAGCCTTCATTCGTAGTAGCTAGCACTGAGACTGAAGGAATCCGTTCGTGTGGATTGAGTAGAGGCGTTGTCACCATTCAACGCTCGTGATCACTCCTTAGATATGCATCAAAGGTTTCAATCGCCACAAGAGGTAACCGTTTTTATCACTGATCTTGCCCATTCATAAGGATCACTAAAGGAAAAAATTTAATTTCCGTTGTGTTTTGGATAGTAGTTTTCCTTCAGTTAATCTCTAATATGGACCCTGTCAAATACAATTTTTGAGAAGCCTGCTCTAACCGGTAGAGTAGCCCATTGGAAAATGGCTTTAACCGAGTACGACATCCAACATGTCACTCAAAAGTCCATCAAAGGGAGTGTACTACTATACTACCTGGCACATCAGCCCTTGGAAGACTACCAGTATATGCGCTTCGAATTCCCTGACGATGACATCATGCTTATCAAGGACTGCAACATCCCTGGCCCCGAGGAAGGAGTAGAGCCTGGAACCCGATGGACCTTGGTATTTTATGGAGCTTCTGATTCTCATGCAAATGGCATTGGGGCAGTCATCACCTCCCCAACTGGTTTCCAGCTCCCCTTCACCGTAAGGTTGTATTTTAAATGTACAAACAATATGGTAAAGTATAAGGCTTGTATCTTCGGCATTGAAGTTGCGATTGATCTTAGGATCAAAATTCTTGAAGTATATGGAGATTCAGCCTTGGTTATTAGCCAAGTCAAAAGAGATTAAGACACTAGAGATCACAAGCTCGTCCATAACAATGAGCATGTCCTGAAATTGATCCCATACTTTGACAAAATTACATTCAACCACATCCCTCGAGAGGAGAATCAATTGGATGACACATTCGAAATTTTTTCATCCATGTTTAAAGTCAAGTGTAAGAAAGAAGCGACATCATTTCACCTCAACTACTTGGACGAGCCTGCTTACTGTTTGACGGTCGAAGATGAAGCCGACGATTATCCTTGGTTCTATGACATAATGAGTTTCTTATAGAGCCAAGAATACCCTAAGGATGCGTCCATCACTGACAAGAAGTATCTTCGAAAATTGTCATCCAAGTTCTTCTTAAGTGGAGGGGTACTGTACAAGAGAAACTATGATTCGGTTTTGCTAAGATGTGTGAACAAACAAGAAGCAAACCATATTATAATGGAAATTCATGAAGGAACTTTTGGGATACACGCCAATGGACATACCATGGTAAAGAAGATCTTGAGGGCCGATTGTTATTGGATGACTATGGAGGTTGACTGTCATCGCCACGTCTAAACATGTCATATATGCCAAATTTATGCCGATAAGATCCATGTTCCACCAACGCCACTCAATGTCCTAGCATTGCCTTGGCCTTTTTCCATGTGGGGCATTGACGTAATCATACGCATAAAGCCAACTGCCTCTAATAGGCACCGCTTCATCCTTGTAGCCATTGACTATTTCACAAAATGGGTGGAAGCAGTCTCATACGCCAATGTTACAAGACAAGTGGTGGCTCGGTTCATAAGGAAAAAAATCATTTGTCGTTATGGGATCCTCAACAAGATCATTACTGATAATGGATCTAACCTCAATAACAAAATGATGAAAGAACTACGCTGAAGCTTCAAAATCGACCACCACAACTCATCGCCTTATAGGCCCATGATGAATGACGTTGTTGAGGCAGCTAACAAAGAAAATTAAGAAGATCATGCAGAAAATGGTAGAGACCTACAAAGGTTGGCACGAAATGCTGTCGTTCGCATAACATGGCTACCGTACCTCAGTGTGTACTCCCACTAGGGCAACTCCCTTCTCCCTCGTGTATGGCATGGATGCAGTCCTGCCCGTTGAAGTAGAGATCCCTTTCTTAAGGATTTTGACTGATGTCAAGCTTGATGAAGCCAAGTGGGTGCAAGCCCGATTTGACCAGCTGAACCTCCATGATGAGAAGCGATTGACAGTCATCTGCCACGACCAACTTTAGTAAAAGCGCATCAAAAGGGCACATGACAAGAAACTCTTCCCCCGCAACCTCAAGGTCGGAGACCTTGTATTGAAGAAGATTATGCCTATTCACACCGACCCAAGGGGAAAATGGACGACGAATTATGAAGGCCTATACGTTGTAACAAAGGTCTTCTCTTTAGGAGCTTTAATCCTTGCAACTATGGATGGTGAAGATCTTCCATCCCCTATGAATGCGGATGTAGTAAAAAAATACTACGCTTGAAAAAAAAACTGTTAAGTTGAAAACCCGAAACGGTGACATACGCAAAAATGTGTATCCCGGTAGATTGAAAACCCGAAAGGAAGGTCTAGGCAAAAATTAGGGAATTAACAAAAGCGAGAGGCTGCTTCCTGCGAAGAATCTTTCTTCACTCCTTGGCGAGTAAATTCAGTGGCATCCCCAACAAGTCAATCCAATCACTCTACTTCTGAAAGCAAGATCAAGTGACGATCAAAGATATAAAGACTATAGCAGAGTTGGAATTTGGTGAAAATCCGAGATATTTCATTGCCATTATAGTTTTTCAATTTCTTTTCACAATCACCTTTTTTAGGAATTTCCTCTTTGTACAAAATTACCCATTTTGGGATCATTTATCAATAAAATATGTTCCCCAATATGTGCTCAACATTTTACTTTTTCCGCTTTGTTTGCGAAATGTGACTTTTTCTCAAAAAAATGATATCACATCGAAAATTTCTTGATTAAAAACAACATTTTTCAAACAAAAACTTTAAGGGAAAATAAATATCAAATTACTTCTCTTTCATAAGTATCTAAAGGTAACCAAAAATATGTTTGGTATCCACGACCTGAAAGCGCCATACAGTCCCATGGATTTGGTCAATCAATTTCTCCCCCAACGGAAATCCTCAGGCATTGCATCCCGTGTTTGCCTGGATATCAGAAATTCCAAATATCCGGTACAGAGAAAGTCAACACATTTGCCCAGACTTTCAAGCCCAATCATATCTCACCTTAATCAACAACAACGATATTGATTAAGATTGTGATATTGATTAAAATTGTGTTTCATGTTGATGTCTTGTAAATAAAAGTTTGAACAAAGTTATAAATAAGAAGAAAATATTATTCTAGTGAAAAATAAAAATATATTTATCTAATACTATTTTATCTCAATATGTTTTAAATAAAAATTGAAGTAAATTATAATACGATATTTATAAGTAGTAGAAAATAGTTAAAATATAAATATTATATTAATAAAATGAAAAAAAGTGGATTTTTTACCAATATACCCCACATTTTCAATTAATTTCCCAAAATAACCCAGGTTTCAAAAAATTTCCCAATCTACCCCAGTTTTAGGAGGGGGCGCCAATTGGATTGGCGATCCCTCTTAAAAATTACAAGGAGGCGCCAATCCAATTGGCGACTCCCTTAAAAAAGCCTCAAATGAAAAAACCTTCAACATGAAAGTTGTAGATCTTTTCAAGACAATGAATTTGGATATAAATTTTGCATCATTTGGATTTTTTATGAGAAAGTTATGGGCAGTTGAAGTTGGACTTCTGAGTTTTTCAACTGTAATCTGACCTATAATGTCTTGCATTATTTCATGTGTTTCTTTTAGAGTTATGAAATTTTGTCCAACATAACATTTGAAGTAGACATATTAAATTTTCCAATGCACTTGGTCCCACCTCAAAATAATTAAAAATGAGTGAGGTAGGTCCTTGCGAACTTGACCCAAAATTAGGGTTTCAACTGTAATCTGACCTATAATGTCTTGCATTATTTCATGTGTTTCTTTTAGAGTTATGAAATTTTGTCCAACATAACATTTGAAGTAGACATCTTAAATTTTCTAATGCACTTGGTCCCACCTCAAAATAATTAAAAATGAGTGAGTTAGGTCCCTGCGAAGTTGACCTAAAATTAGGGTTTCTGTCAAAATGATCTATAATGTTTTGAAATGAATGATGAGCTTCCAAGTTTCAAATGGATTTTTGATGAACATGAAAGTTGCTCATATGGCGACTGTTGTTAAAACTTGAATGGAGGCACCAGTTGGATTGGCTAGGGCAGGTGCCCTAGGGTAGGGCAGGTGCCCTAGGCTAGGGTAGGTGCCCTAGCCAATCCAATTGGCGCCTATGTGTATGTTTTAAAAGGAGGCGCCAACTCAATTGGCGAGTCCCTCATAAAATGCCTTTTTTGTCTTATAAATAGATGCGTTGTGTGACCTATTGTTCCACAACTCATATAATCATTTGCCTATCATGTTTGGTGTTCGTCGCCGATACGGTAAGGTGATTTATGCGAGAGACAAACCTCAATTGCTGATGCTGTTTTGGAACATCACCACGTTAGATCAACTGAAGAGGGAGCTGGTTCGATGGTTAGACGGGAAAATACCAGAAGGGGAAAAAATCAGAAGTATTGAGAGACTTGACAGTATCTTTGGTTGGGTGCGAATGAAGACTGATAAGGATGCTAGGGAAATGATGTTTGGTCGAGACGACATTAATTTGATTGTTGTAATCAGTTAGAATTATTTATGTTTTCAGATGTTTTGTACTGATGTTGGTTATGAAACTCGTTGTAACAAGAACTTAATGATATATATTGATTGATTGTTACAGAAATACAATGTTACAAAAAGCATAAGAGCAAGATAAAATGTTACAAAAAGCTTAAGGTCTAGATAAAATGTTACAAAAATCTTAAGATCTAGATGATGCTCCTTGATTGGGACAGTTATTTTTGTTGTGTCCTGGTTGACGACAGATACTACATAATCTTATCATTTTATCTGTGGAATCCATCTCTGTTCTGATACGTGTGCTGTTTGGCCTTCCTTTCTTCTTTCTACGCATCTCTTCATTGTGCCAAACAATATCTCCTTCATATGGAGGCCAGTAATCCTCCATTGGTAGTACTGAAAAGCTTTGACTATATACGTTCATGATGGTGTTTGCCTTGTACACATCAGATAAATGGGTGTAAGCGTCTTGACGAGTATAAGCGCATGCTGCAATGACATGGGAGCAAGGTATGCGGAAGGCCTGAAATTTTCCACAATCGCACCAACTTCTGTGTAGTTTAACCGCGTAGGCTAAGTTTGGTCTCCCGTCGCTGTTGCCCATTGTTTCCTGGACGCTGAAATTTTGTCTTTGACGGTCAAACACTGTTACAGCGTGTGTCGTAGCTTTGATGCTCTCCTCTTTCATGACCTTCATGCAACACTCACTGAATACTTGTCCAGACATTAACACTGCACTCCATCTTTCACCTCTGGTTGCGAACATAGAAGCCAACCTATAATAGGTTGATCTTACCAAGGCGGTTATCGGCAGGTTTCGAATTCCTTTGAAAACCCCGTTCATGCATTCCACAATGTTTGTTGTCATGTGGCCCCATCGACGACCACCGTCAAATGCTCTTGTCCACTGCTCAACTGGGATGTTATTTATCCATCTCCCCGCGTCTTCATTAGACAGACGAATCTCATCACGATAATATTGAAAAGACGGTTGAGTTAAAGCATACCCAGCATTCACCACCTTCTTGCGAAGATTCTTATCTTTTATAGCACGCATGAAGTTTTGTGCAATGTGTCTGATACAGTAGACATGTGTAGAAGGAGGATCATGCCATCCGTTGTCATGGTTGTTGTAGGCACTTTCGATGGCAGCATGTCTATCAGAAATCAAACATAGATTGGCTTGTGGAGCGACATGCGTTCTGAGATGTCGAAGAAAGAAACCCCATCCACCAGCCGTTTCACCTTCAACAAGAGCAAAGGCAATGGGAAATACATTGTTGTTACCGTCTTGTGCAACTGCCATGAGCAATGTACCCTTATATTTTCCGTATAACCAAGTGCCATCAATTTGTAGGAGAGGTTTGCAGAAAGCGAAACCTCTGATGCACGGGTCAAATGCCCAAAAGAGACGGTGAAATATTCTATTACCTGTAGCACAGGTTCCGTCTGGCATCATTGCTGGCACTGTCTCCAGAATTGCCACAGTTCCTGGGACATAAGTTTTTAGTGCCCATAAAAACCGTGGTAATTCCTTGAATGAGTCCTCCCAGTTTCCGAAAACCTGCTCAACAGCCTTTGTCCTCGCAATTCATGCTTTCTTGTAAGATGGAGTATAATTATATGTTGTTCGGATATGGGATATAATTATACTCACCTTCACTGATGGGTCTTTATTTACCAATGGCAGAATATCTCGACATATCAAAGTTGTGCTCAGTTTACGGTGATCTTGTTCAACCGTTGTTGCGACGCAACTGTGTGGTGGGTCTATTGAAGCGATCTCCCAAGAGTCATTTTTCTTCTTGTAAGATGCAGCCAAACGAAATTTACAAAGCATGTTACGACATTCGATAACATACCTTCTAGAATCAGTGCGTTTCACCGTAAAGTCAGCAAAGTTGTTCATGTGGTATTTTTTGATTGCCAAGACACATTCCTCTTTGGTACGAAACATGTCTCCCACCTTTAATTCGCCTACTGGTCTCGGATACGGATTATAGAAGACACTGTCGGACATTTCATCGTCGTTAAGAGCCATATTTGTCATATGTTGAGGAGGAATATAGGCATGAGTAGGAGGTATTGGTGGTGGTTGAGCCTCATCTTCATCGTCGTTATTCAGGATGTGATCAACCTGTATCTCAGTCTCCTCTTCTTCTTCATCAATAACGTCGACCTCTACTTCTGCTTCTGGGTTGAGTTCATCTGACCATTGTGCATCATCTGCAGCATCTCCACCAGCTGGATCCTGATCTGTTAGTTGAGACTGTTGAGACGGTATACATGGCTGTAGAGTAATGTACAACTCGATACAGTCCATGCCTGAATGTTCATGACTAAGAAACATGCTTTCAACATCTTCATCGTCTCGTATCTTTAGGGGGAAAAACTTGCATTGACCATTCTCAAAAAATATAGGATTCTGATATGTCATCTTTGACACATTACCTGATGCTATGAAGGATTGTATTCTTTTTTTGAAATGCAAAAAGGTTGCATTTCTCTTCATCGTCACTCTAATGGTATCAGTGTTTTTAAAACAAAAACCATGAATCTCAGACTCAAAAGTTTCACCGTTGCAGTGAACGTTGATACTGTATAATGATGAAGATGACATTTTAGAGATGAAAACTATTTTGCAAGTGCAGATGAATGTGAGTGAATATGCTAGGTATTTTGCAGATGATAAGTATTAATGTGAGTGAAGATGAATGTGAGTGAAGATGAAAAGGATTTTGCAAGTGCAGATGAATATGATAGTAAGACACTTAAATAGATGGTATCAGTGTCTCACATTGAAGCAAGTCTGAGATACAGTGTCAAGCATGCAAGTAATTTCATAGATGAGGTGTCTGTCATGCAATACAGTGTAACTTGATGTGTCAAGCATGCTAGGTAGTCAAGAGTTGATGTGTCTGTCATGCAAGACAGAAGTGAGTATTCAGCATGCAGGATAGTAGAGAGCCACGTGTCTGAGATGATGTGTCAATCCTGCAAGACAGTGTGAGTTGATGTGTCAGCCAGGCAAGCTATCAAGAAGGTAGTCATCAGCATACAGGAGACAAGACAGACACGTGTCGGACACCTAAGATGGTCAGAGATGAGGTGTCAATCATGCAAGCCAACCATAAGTGTTTTGTTAAGCATGCAGGAGACAACAATGCCACGTGTCAGACATGCAGAAGGTGGCGCCAATTGGTTTGGCGCCTACCTTTATGGCTTGTACATGGTCGCCAATTTGAATGGCGCCCCCATGTAGTCAGTCCTCGAAACCATGCATTCAGACCTAGCCTTGCATGCATGTACCCTATGCTGTCGCCAATTTGAATGGCGCCCCCTCCTTAAAATTGTACATGGTCGCCAAATGAGGTGGAGACACCATGCAAACACATTTTTTCATGCACTCCTCCATTTGCCTATAAATTGATCCACTCCTTCAACAATTCTTCCACACAAACATTCTCACTACCTCATCTACATTTCTCACTACTTCATCTACATTACTTCTTTTCCATTTTCATCTACACCAACTCCCCAACAATATGTCTTTACTCACAATGGGCGAAGCACACAGAGGAACAGTTGCAAACATCGCGACATACGTAAGTTTTTTCGTGTACTTCTTTTTTATGTTTCATCTCCACCAACCCCATTTTATTTTGAAATACCGACTTAGTCAAGTGTTACATTATTTCTATTATAGGATATCTCAAGGTTTCGCACTCGAGTCCACGAATTTGTCCCAATGGACCCGATGATTCAACCTTATGTTGAACTCGCCGGTTTTGGTCACCTTAGCAAAATTATGTCTTGGTCTATAGATAACAAATTCATTCTAGCCTTATGCGAAAGATGGAGGCCAGAGACACACACATTTTGGTTTCCAACCGGTGAGTGTACCGTGACGTTAGAAGACGTCTACATGCTTTTAGGACTACGAATTGAAGGCAAAGCTGTTAATGGTAAGACCAACTTTCCAAATTCAATTTGCATGGAGCTTTTAAACGTTGATTTGTTAGATGATAATGCTAGGGGACAAGGCATACTACTATCACGCCTAAAGTCATATTATAATAGTTTTTATTTAGATGAGCATTCTACCGAAGATGCTCGAATCATCAAAACTAGGTGTTACATTATGTTGTTACTAGGATCCTTTTTATTTCCCGAAGGTAGTGGTTCTAGCATGCATATTATGTACTTACCTTTACTTAGACATATAGATAGAATAGGTAGTTATAGTTGGGGATCCGCATGTCTAGCCTATCTGTATAGTTCTTTGTGCAAAAACTGCCACAAAGATACTTCTACATTTTCTGGATGTGCTGTTTTGCTACAAGCATGGGGATGGTCAAGACTACCGTCTCTAGCACCGGTCAATAGCAACCCCTTCACTTTTCCATATGCAAAAAAGTAAGTTGTTTAAATTGCTATATCTTTACTTCCTTCCTTACAGTTTATTACCCATAACTAATTTATTTTAACTTTTTGGTGTAGATGGTCGGCACGCGGTATGAATTACAGTAGATGTCCGAGACACTGTATTACTCAATATCGCAACCTTTTGGATCACCTTCGACCGGCAGACGTAAGCAAAATAATTACATTATTTCTTCATATTATATTGACTTTTTCTACATTCATTTAAATCCTATTGTCTTTAACATTTCAGTTCATTTGGCGTCCATACCTTAATATGGATCATGAGCATCAGATCAACCCTGAAGACGCAGCCGTATGGACAACATGCACACCAATAATACGGTTCACAACAGTGGAGCTGCACAACACCGATCGTGTGAAGCTGCAGTTTGGTATGGTCCAGAATATCCCAGATCCCCCAGCTAGCCTAGGAGAATGGCATATGCGTAAAGTGAACGACCAATGGAACTACAACCCTTGGCAACAATTCGCAAGATCAGAGTGTCGCAAGTGGAAGCACCGTCATGACCATGTCTTAACTGACGCAGTCATGCCAAATGAGGTAAAACCAAGTCGTACTTATATGGCTTGGTATAGATCAGTTGGATTTCAATTCATCGCCGATGATATGTACCTCTACGACCCACGCCAGACAAGTTACACACAAGAAGGCTCAACATCTAACCCCCAACAACATTCTCAGCCCGATTACTCACAACCACCTATCCGACAAACTTTCCGTTCCACAAACACACAAACATACAACCAAAACATGCCATTCACCCAACCCCAAAACCAAGAACATCCCCCATACCACCACCAACAAATGGACCATCGACCTTCGACCGAACATCGCTTCGCACCCACACCATCACCCTACCAAAGTCGCCTTACCCAAAACACTAACCGCCCCATCACCTACCGTAGCCAAGAACCCCAAACATCACAATACCAAAACATCCCACAACCATATCTCTTCCAAACACCCCAACAACCTTTCCAACCTTTCCTAGACCCTTCATTGTCACCCATGTCCCCCTTCAACCGTCCTGGTCGCCCATCCATGACTCAACCACACCCCAACTTCTCTGGCATGGGTCATGAGCTCAGCTACGCCGGTACACCATCATTGAATACTGAAGACTATGCTGAGTTGGCTGAATACCTCAACGGACCTTCTCCTGTAGGCGGTAATGACGCTCCTGGACCATCAGATGAACAAACACCGGTGCAGAATCGTCAACGTGGGTTAGGGCCAAGGGTTAGGGTAGCTAGGGGATGTGGGACCGGAGGTCGGTTAGGTGATCCCGGTCATCACCATTAGGATTCATTGTGTAAAATCCAAATTTTATTAATATCAATTCGTATTATGTCAAATTTATCTTTGTGTATTCTCCAAACATTAAGTTTCTTTCATAATTCTAAAATAAACACATATCATAAAACAAAAATTTATAGGTCAGAAACCCTAATTCAAGGACTTCTTATTGTTATGTTGAAGGGCTTGAATTTGGTCCCTTTTGGCAAAATTCACATACACTTGTTTTGACAGAAACCCTAATTTTGGGTCAAGTTCGCAGGGACATAACTCACTAATTTTTAATTATTTTGATGTGGGACCAAGTGCATTGGAAAATTTAAGATGTCTACTTCAAATGTTATGTTGGACAAAAATTCATATTCCTAAAAGAAACACATGCAATAATACAAAACATTATGACTCAGATAACAGTTAAAATGTCAAAGAGTCCAAGTTCAGGTGCCCATACCTTTCTCATAAAAATTGCAAATGATGCAAAACTTTAGTCCAAATTCATTATCTTGAAAAGATCTAAAACTTTTATGTTGAAGGTTTTGTCATTTGAGGCTTTTATCATTCAAACTAAAGGGCTTGAAGTTGGTCCCTTTTGGCAAAATTCACATACACTTGTTTTTACAGAAACCCTAATTTTGGGTCAACTTCGCAGGGACATAACTCACTAATTTTTAATTATTTTGATGTGGGACAAAGTGCATTGGAAAATTTAAGATGTCTACTTCAAATGTTATGTTGGACAAAAATTCATATTCCTAAAAGAAACACATGCAATAATACAAAACATTATGACTCAGATACCAGTTGAAAAACTCAGAAGTCCAACTTCAACTGCCCATAACTTTCTCAAAAAAAATCCAAATGTTGCAAAATTTATATCCAAATTCATTGTCTTGAAAAGATCTACAACTTTCATGTTGGAAGTTTTTCCATTTGAGGCTTTTTTAAGGGAGGCGCCAATTGGATTGGCGCCCCCTCTTAAAAATTACACATAGGCGCCAATTGGATTGGCTAGGGCAGGTGCCCTAGCCAATCCAATTGGCGCCTCCTTGCAATTTTTAAGAGGGGGCGCCAATCCAATTGGCGCCTCCCTCTAAAAGTGGGGTATATTGGGAATTTTTTTGAAACCTGGGTTATTTTGGGAAATTAATTGAAAATGTGGGGTATATTGGTAAAAATTCCAAAAAAAGTAGTGTTTAGAATTGAAGTAAAATAAATAGGGTTTATTGTTGAAAGAAAAAAACAGAGACAGTTCCAGTTGTGGTATATTTGATGGAAAGGCAAGAGCAGTGGTGTAAATATAGAGAGTACTAAAGTGTGACGGCACAGCCATCCATCAGCGGGGATAGCTCAGTTGGGAGAGCGTCAGACTGAAGATCTGAAGGTCGCGTGTTCGATCCAGGCTCACCGCATTTTCTCATCACTTTTTCCGTCTTTTTTCTGCCATCGCACGGTAGAGCTTTTGTTTCCATTCCTACTTACTAAAACTCAATTCAACAATTCCATTGTCGTCCAGCGGTTAGGATATCTGGCTTTCACCCAGGAGACCCGGGTTCGATTCCCGGCAATGGAACTATTTTTTCTATCCTCTTCTTCAATTCTCTAAACCTTTATCAATCAATATACATTATTTCTTATTCACACATTTATATAACTAGCTAAATAAATCTCTAAACAATTATTCTTAAATTGTAGCTATAAATTATAATATACACACTTTTTAATCATTATAAATTTATTCTACACAAATTTTATTCCTTTCTATATTAATAATATATATATAACATTCTAAAATCTAATAGCATAAACATAATTTAATATTTTTTATTTTAAAACTAAAATTACTTGTACAATAATTTTATGAAAATTTCAAAATATAATTTTTTTAATGCATACTACAATATATATATATATATATATATATATATATATATATATATATATATATATATATATATATATATATATATATATATATATATATATATATATATATATATATATATATATATATATATATATATAAACTTTGATCATTTTACAAGGATAAATAATTTTTTATCATGTCTACCCTTCAAATCAAATTACACGTCGGACAAAATAAAAAAACAAACTATTACGACTTATTCTTGTGCTAATAGCATCCAGATGGAGAAGATTTTGTACCCACAAGCCCAAGAAAAATTGCATATTAAGAATAGTGTCAACGAAACATAAATACCACAACTTGTAAATTATTATAAATATCTAAGCAACAAAATAATTAAGAATATAAGAGGCGGATAAGTAACTAGCATGAAAGATAAATAGTAGAGATATAAGAGATAAATGATAGAAAGATCACACTAGAGATTTAACCTTGTTAGGCCTAAATCACTTGGCCTACTCGAATCCACAAGAGTTTCCTCTTTATATTTCCACTAAAACAACTTGAGCTTTTATACTTGCCTGAGGGATCAACGTCTCACCTAAGGGACTTGGAGTCTCATCAGTCATGCTCAATTATAATCCCGCTCGAGGGAATTATAGTCATATCAAACATGCTCATTCAAACTCCTCGCATGAGTAACTTTGAGTTTTCTCGGGTGGGATCCAACTAAAAGTCTCACCCAAGGGACATAACTGAAGTCTTGCCCGAGAGAGTCAACGCCTTGCCTGAAGGACGTGTATCCCCTCACACAGACACCCCCGACGCTAATTCATTTAAAGCACTTCACATTTTATCAAATCCCTTGTGCTTGATGGACTGTATAGTGATATATTTGTAAATGTCCTATTAAGGGAGAGAGGATCACAACCCCCATGGGGCGTCCATCCGTCACCCGCCATTATGAATTATGTCTCCCTAAGTGCATCCTACTCTCGTAGTCGTGGGAAACATGGGAAAATATGTCCCTCATTTAGAGAAAAGTCATGGTCAACAGGCTGACCCACGTCTCCCTAGGAACTAGGGATTTCATAGTCCACCACTCACTAGGTGGGCATTTGTCTTACCTAAAGAAGCCCTAGGCCCAAAGACCTCTATAAATACCTCACCCTTAGCGGATGAATACACAACTCGTGATACACACGCCATACACCATAGAGCTACAAAGCTTCTCACCTCGCGTAAGTTTTCTCTCTCATCAAGTAAACATCACCAAACAGGGCCTCTCGCCGCCGCGGATAAGACCTAAACCACCAGAAAAAACTAAGGCCTATGGTCATCCCTACTAGCTTAGGGGTACCTGATCATGTTGATTCGCAAGTGCACGAATTACGTCAAAGTAATATAAAAGAATATTGATCCCACAGAGACCAATCGTCAATCTATCGATTACTATCGTTACGGTGTTTATCTAAGATGGTATAAAAGAGATATTGGGTTTGTAAAATAACGGTAAATAATAAATGCAGGTAAAGACAGGTTGAATGTAATTCATGTAAGTTAAGTGATGTTTCGATTGTCTAAATAGAACTACTTATGAGGAAATATTTTCTACTCTTGAAAAGAATCCATTTAACAGGAATTGTCGCTTTCGCGTATTCAGAATCGAGTTTACCCTTAAATTAAGGCCTTTTATTGTTACTTATAAAAGGTGCACAGAACGCTAAAGTAGTAAACTTATTTTTAAGAAATGAAACTTGTTTTAGAATGTGAGGCATAGAGAGCGAGTAAAGTGTGTAAAATAAATAAAGTAAAGCGAGTGCGGAAAATAAATAAAGTAAAGCGAGTGCGGAAAATAAATAAAGTAAAGCGAATGCGGAAAATAAATAAAAATAAAAGCGATGCGGGAAATAAATAAAGTAAAGCGATGCGGGAAATAAATAAAATAAAAGCGATGCGGGAAATAAATAAAATAAAAGCGATGCGGGAAATAAATAAATAAAGCGATAAATAAGAACCTGCTTCAAATGGAGGCTTCGATTCTGGTACAAAAATAAACCTCCGACTCCTGAAGCTAAAGACGACAGCAACTCAAAGTGACCCAACTCAATCTCTCAAAGGTGCGATAACCCCCCGATGTGACGGATTATCGCTATTACAGATGATAAATATATGCTTAGTATTGTAAAACTAAGTTGGATGCTTAGAAAACAAAATGAAACGAGCTATTTATAGAGGTTTTCAGCAGCTTGCAAAGACCATGGTGCCCTCCAACTTCCCCTTAGTGGGAACGTGACTTCCAAAGGTTGCGCCCGCCATACCTTCATGGCGCCCGCCATGTGTGTAAATGGGGTGTATCATGGGGACATGGCGGTTACCTCCTAGTTGAGGGTTGATGACTCATGGCTTCTCCTATAACGGCTGCCATGTGCAACGCCATGTGTGTAATTTCGCCGAAAAACCCTAATTTTAGGTCTTTTTGCTTCGTTTCTTCCAAAAGAGTCCGAAAGTGCTAAATATCTGAAAACAAGAGAAAAGAGAGCATAATACAAACAAAATGATAATAAAGTCCTAATAAACATGTGATATCCGAGTCAAAAACACAGTGTAATTCAGTGTGATCAATACCACGCACCTTGTAACTTTTTACAAGTATAATAATCTTTAATAAAAGAACCCTTACTATAGAAGAATTCGTTCATGTACCATTTGATGAAACTAATCCCTCAAAGGTGGATAAATTTGTTTATACTGATGAATATGATGCACCAATTGATATCAGCAACAATGATAAGCACAATGAACAAGATAAAGTGCAACATGAAGATGAAGTGGCACAACAAGAGTAAATACATAATGATCTACCTCAAGAATGGATAAACTCATCGGGATCATCCAGTAGATAACATCATTGGAGACATAAATAAGGGAGTATTTACTAGACTCGATCTTAAAGATGCTTGTTTAAACACATATTTTGTTTCTCAAATAGAACCTTTTAAATTTAAATGTGCCTTAGATAAGTAACAAGGGATTCTAGTTATGCAAGAGGAACTAAATCAATTTGAAAGAAACAGAGTTTGGGATTTAGTCTCTAGGCCAAAAGTTTAGCACGTTATTGGCACTAGATGGATCTTTAATAACAAACTAGATGAAAATGGAACCATCGTAAGAAATAGGGCTAGATTAGTAGCACAAGTCTATAATTAATAAGAAGGAATAAGTTATGATGAAAAAATTCCCTTGTAGCAAGATTATAGGCAATCAGATTATTGTTGGCATATGCATGTTTTTTGAATTTTCAGCTATACCAGATGGATGTCAAAAGTGAGTTCTTAAATGAATACATTGAGAAGTATATGTAATTTAAACTCCAGGCTTTGAACACTTCAAGAACCCCTCTCATGTGTACAAATTAAAGAAAGCTCTATATGGTTTGAAGCAAGAATCAAGGACATGGTATGATAGACTAAGTAATTTCCTTAGAGGTTTTTAAAAAGGAAAGGTGGACACAACACTCTTTATCAAGAAGATTCATGATCATACATAATTGGTTCAAATCTATGTTGATGACATCATCTTTGGATCCACAAATGAATTCTTATGTGAAGAATTATCAAGAATGATGCAAGGAGAATTTGGGATGTACATGATGGGGAATTGAATTACTTCATTGGGTTACAAATCAAACAAACAAAGAAAGGCATATTCATAAATAAATCAAAATATTGCAAAGAACTTTTGAAAAGATTTTATATGGATAACTGCAAAGTAATTTCCACTCCTATAAGTTCAAGCACATATTATTTTTTGGACAAATCTATTGGGAGTATGCTTCAATCGATTGGACAATTCAAAATACATGTCCTAGTCATTTTGATAGTTTCCAATTCATCTGGCAAGGCTCCAAATTATTTTTAGGTTATTCTATTTGAAAAATAGAGACTTAAAAAGATTTTCAGTGAGTGTGTGATTTATCCTTAATAGTTCAAAAAAACATCCTTGTGTTCTTACAAGAAACTGATCACTCAGATATTGATCAAGTGAAATTTCACACTTCTTCGCTTTCACACTTTGAAGCTTCAAGACTTTACCAAATACTCCAACAATATAAGCACTTGCTTTAGATTCTTGGAGGTGAGGCTAGAGATATCTTTAATTTGGATGTTATCATTAGAAGACATTACAGTGGTCATTAAACATTAACTCTTCAACTTTATTTGAAGGAAGAGCTTAAACAATCTTTTTTATTCATCTTTGATTGCTTAAATTAGTTGCTTTGTCTTTATACTTTAAGGTTGGATTACATATCCACAAGTTGTCATCATGAAAACCATGATAGGCATGACTTTCTTAGATTTGGTAACTTCTTAATTAAACCTACAAACACATAGTTCGAAAATTTGCTCTCATTTTCTCCAAACGTTATCAAGAAATCCATATACCCTGAGGTTTGGTGTGAGAGCTATCAAATACCTGGAGGCTACCATATCAGTTTGATTGTAAATGATGAAGCTTCATGTCATTTGATAATTTTATGTATATGATTTCATAAGAACTTCCTCGATCAACTAGCTCACAAAGGACTTTAAACTCGACCATCACAACCATCACCAATAAAGTGATTTGGTATTTTAGTACTCCATTTATTATTTTCTCAACGTATAAGGATAGAGGAGGTCAACTTCTTTTGGTTTCTTATTTTGATTTCTCTCTCGACATGGGGCATCCCCATTTTTTTTATCTTGAAAGAACAACATGTTACTTTTTTTAGGTTGAGAAATTCCATGGAGATGACCGGTGTGCTGCTTAAGTTATCATGACTCTATAGTTTGTACTTTTTCGGGGTATTTATGGGTAGATCCTACGAAGATGTAAAAGTTTGGCCCACAACACAGGCTATAATATAGAAATTGTCACACAACTTCAACATCCCACTAGTAAAGATGGGTTTTGAGAAGACAAATGACCATCTTTTCCTTCTCCGCCTTAATCATCTCAGATGATCGTTCATATTTCGGATCCATTTCAATTGTGAAATTATGTTCCTTAGGGGACAGATGTTGGACCAGATGTCTGGGACAATTTGTCTAACTTGTTAAACCATATTTAACACAATATGACAACAATAATGAATCAAGGTAAAACAATAAAGAACACAAGAAAATTGGTAACCCAGTTCGGTGCAAACAACACCTACGTCTAGAGGACACTCTACCCAAGAAATTAAATTCACTATTTTAATAGAATTACTATAAAGTGTTTTAGATGAACAAGCCCCTTGCTCTATGCCCCTTTTCTTAATTCTACCCTCAGTGTATTTCTATTTAGGTTCCCCCCTAAATATATAACCCCCTCTCATGTTCTCTCAATCATTATCTCTAGTTATCACCAACAATAATTAGAATGATCAATATTGAATTTAAAACTCAACTAAAAAATCAACTACTATGCCTTATGATATGAATTAAGCAATAATGTGGCGTACAATAAACAACAAACAAAAGACCTAAAAAAAACCCTATCATAAACGTTTTAATCCTATCACACACCCCTCAAACATGAGGTGCGAGTCCCTTTAAATAGCAATGTCATTTTGGGCTTTTTCTCCTTGGGTATATGATATGATCTCGTCCAGAATAATAACAGACATTGTTGAATTTAATTTGTTCCATAAAAGTCTCCAAGAAAATATATGATGGTTTTAAATTCAAATTCAAATTTAAATCTCCATTTAAATTTATTTGATCTTCAAACAACTATAAAATAAATCACACAAATATTTCTAAATAACCTGCAACAAATCTGAATAAAACAATTAGAAAGTAATGCACATAACACCTACAACATTGGCTTGCTGACAAGAGTCAGATGTTACAAACATGCTAGGAAATATGTTCACACATGTTTCCTTCTTTACACAAGCATTTGAGGCCAGATGTGCCACACCAGTTAGAACATCATATCCAATATGTGTCCATATCATGTTGTTTTGCATAATGTAGCAAATCCAAAAAAGAACAACAATTTGTCTCCAAAGTTTCTTCAAGGAACCATTGATGTTATCCCAATATACCATAAATTGATAACTAAACTCGAATTTTTGGTTATCATTTAGCTATCGAAAGGAAATACCATAATTCATTATAGTTATTGTTTGGTGAGTTCACTACAGTCATCTATATATGAACTACTCCTTTCATCCCACAATGAATGATCCTTTTGAAAAAAAGTGTTCCAAAATGAATAACCAATTTCAATTTACAATGCAATATTTATTTCTTTTTCCCACTGTACCCCTTAATCAATACTATTTTCTTCACTCCCAATACTTGATAATGAATACTTTGGTAAGAACAATCTGAATGTAGAGAAAAACAAGAAAGGGGGTTTGAATTATTTCCACTAACAATAAAAACTTTTAGCAACGCTACACACACAAAGATAATAACAAATAAGACAAAAGTTTATCCTGATTCACTTGAAAATCAAAGCTACTCCAGTCCACCCGGCCAAGGTGATTTCGCCTTTAATAAGGACTTAATCCAATAATCTAGGAAGATTACAACAAACGTATAAGAGTAAAACAATCTCTTAGCCCTCTCAAGTCTACAGATTTCACAAGTCACTTGAGGAATTTACAACAACTATTGAGAATTACACGAATGTGTTCGGTACTTCTAGATAAGCAACATGAATACAATTAAAAACAATGATCAATGATCACACTTAGAGCAACAACTCATGTGTGATAACTAAAATATAAAATAACAAGAATTTAGTATATGATTCAAATTGGATATGAAAAATTCTTGTGTGATAGCTTCGTGTCTTTGGTATGATGATAGTTGGTCCTTTTTATAGTGTTCGGAGATGATACCGTTGGAGAGAATATTGATGGTGATATCTTGCCAAAAATGGGACTTCATGACATTAATTTTCTTGTCATTTCCATAACAGTCTTGGAGTGTGTTCAATATTATCTATATAGAGATTCATACCATACTTGGAATACTTCTTTGTTAAGTCACTGATCTCGATTGGTCAGATGATCTGTTGGGTGCGAATCAGAGAGAGCGGAAATCAGTGTCTTTTCTCAGATCTTGTATTCTTCAAATAGTTCTTTGTTGTGATTTCTTCATATAGTCCTTTGTTGTGTTTTCTTCAGATAGTTCTTTGACTGATCTTCAGATGGAGCATCTTCAGAGTCTACAGACGTACATTCATCAGGGTATTTAGTTTCTTGATAGTCTCTAGATTTTGTATGTGATTTTCTTGGGTATGCTTGTGTTCAACGTCAAATAGGATTTCTTTAACTCTGAGTCAGCTGTTCTGGACTTTGTGTGATGTCAGATGTTATTTTATCAGATTCATTTTTCGTTAGTCCTGCACTTAGAAAAATTATTAGGGTACAAAATTGTTTCACTCCTTATTATCATCAAAACTTAGAGATAAATTGCAGAACCAAAATATTGTTCTAACAATCTCCCTCTTTTTGATGATGACAAAAATGTTAGATTGTTAATGAAACAAAGATACTCCATAATATGGAGAGGAGAATAAATTAGAGTTAGATACAGTGATACCCCCCTGGTATTAGAAAGCTCCCCCTAAATCTGATACTTGGGGAGTTTATAGTTTCTTACCAGAGCCTCTTCTGTTGCTTAACTTGTTTCTCAGAAATTGATTTTGATACTTCCTATAAGAAAACTTAGACTGCACAATATTTGAAGTATTAGGATGTAAGGAGTGCATTATGAGAGTTAAATATTTATTTCATCAGAAGGTTGTTTATTTATTTCTCCCCCTTTTTTCCAGACTCAAAAAGAACATAACAGAGAAAAACATGTAGAGCAAAATAAATTTTCATTAGATGATATGAGAAAAATACAAAGAAGAGGGCCTTAGAAGCAAAAATAAAACTTAGAACAAAAATCAAAACAGAAAGCCTAAGGTGCCTAAGGGTTTGGAGGAGGAGGCATCCTCTGAAGTAGCTGGGTGAGAAGGTTCTGGATGCTTGAGTTGACTGAATCTTGCTTGTCGAGTCTGGCTCTTACAAGTTGTTGTTCCTTCTGAAATTCTTCCAGAGTCTGGGGCACCAACGGAGCAATGTCAGATGTCGATGACTCACCTTGAGTCAGAGCAACTTTAGTAGAATTTGTAGCTTCCTCTACAACAATGCGTGCTGCTTCTTTAGCGTCAACTTTAGCTTTAACTTCAACTTCAGTAGCAGTAACCTTAGCGGTAACTTTTTCCTCAGCTTCCTTTCTCTCCTACTCTTCAGCTTCCAACTTATCCTTTTCTTCAGCTTCCTGTCGTGCTTTCTCTTTAGCTTCCTTGGCCAGACGTGCCTCTAGTCTCTCCTAAGATCCTCTGATATAGTCATTTCTGACTTGTTCAGAGAGTCCTTTCAACTTGAAGACCTAAAATGTCATCAATTTGAGAAATCCATTCCAGTGAGTCCTTACTTCAGAAGGATTGTCACTTAGACTGGATGGTTTAGACAACGTTCCGAGCTTCACAAATGAGCATTATGAAAATAAAGCAAATGACTCTTCCAGGGTTGAGAAGATAGGTTGAGGTTCAGAGGTTGGATTTATGGGTTCAGAGGGAATTGGGGTGGTTTCAGAAGGTTCAGTGGGAGGTTCAGAAGTTGGTAGGTTTATTGAAGGTGATGAAAGAGGTGCGGAGGGGAATGGTGTAGGTTCAGAGGTTTCTGGAACATATAAGGTCTGTTCAGAGTTTGTTGTGTCTTGGAGTTGAGCTAAGGTTGGAGAGGAAGGGTCAAGAATTTCTGGCTGATCAGATTCGGAGGAAAGGTCGTAGTATGGAGTGGGTGAGGGAGGTGAAATGGGTTCATTAAAAAGTAAGGCCTCAGATATAGGAAGTGTTGTGGTGGTGAGGTTAAATTTTTGTAGAGTGGGTGAGGATGTGGTTGTTTCAGAGTTGTGAGGTTCAGAGGGAGTTGAATTGAAGATAGTGGGTTCAAAGGGAGTATATGTAGGAGATGGTTGAAGTGAGGAGGAAGAGATTTTATTAGATCCAGAATAGAAAGGAGCTTCAGAGAGAGATGACTTACTTGGAGCGGAGGAGTCCAGAGGCGCAGGCAGCTTCTGTGTTGGATGTAGATTCTCCAAGCTTTAGAGTCTTCTTCTTTGACTTCCTCTCAGAGGGCTCTATCATCCTATTCATAAAGTTGGGCGGCTGCTCTGGGAGTCAGTCCACAGAGAACTTTGAGATGTCCACACCTTGAGATTCCAGATCCTGGAGGTAATGAGCAATGACCTCTGGGGGATCTATCTTGGAGAAAAGATACATTGCATGAGGTATCTTCCTCTGATCCTTCAGAGCTACCCAGGATGTGTCCAGAGTTGGCTTGACTAAGACTCTGTCAATGATCCCCATGCTCTTCAGAATTTTGGAATTCAAAGGCTTACTAACATCCACAGTTACATCTTCCATCATGTTGATGGAGATCAGATGGTCCACCATCCCACTTTCTATCAGGACGTTAGAGATGAGCCTTTCTAGAGGGATGTAGTTTCTGGGCTTCATGTGGTTTCTTTTTCCCTGACAGAATCTCTCAGATACTTGAAGAGTAAGGAGGGCATTTTCAGCTCCAATCCCTTGTGGAGGCAATATAGGATACACTTCTGATCCGTATTGATGTAGTCAAATGAATTTGAAGCTGGACGGTGGTGGATGGTGCCCAAAATAATCTTCAACCAGACCCTCAGATTCTGGTTAAGTTCCTTATTCTTAGAGGTTTTCCCTTCTGGATTCTGCTCGAATAAAGTGGGGACTATCTCCTGGGATATGTATTTTTCCTTAGGGTTGATGTTATAGATCCTTCTGCTCCAAGTTTTCTCCATGTCCAGAAGCTTGGCGATGGACTTTTCTGTGATGACCATTTTGACTCCCAGGACGTAGGAAACAATACAATGGTTATCATAGTCTGAAAATCTATAGAATTCCTTAACAAGGAAGGTGTAGACTGGACCTTAGAGTCTCTGGAAGTAATTTCCCCATCCTTGTTTCTCTAGTTCTGTAGTGAGATCAATGTCGCTATGCTTTAAGTTGTCAAAATCCACTAGTGATTCACATAGAACTTCCAACTTTTCAAATGGCGTGGCAAGGTTAATGTGAGGGGGACGATCAAGAACGTGGGGTTCCTTGTAAGTAGTTGTTGAGGTTGTAGCAATTTGAGTATCAGTTTGTTGTGGAGCTTCAACAAGTTGTTCGGTAGCTTCCATTTGCTGAGAATAATTGTAAACTTGTTGTTGTTGAGAATCCATTGACTTGGAGAAGATGAAGATTATTGTTGTTGATGAATGTTGAAGAAGTTGTAAAGAACCACAATCACAAGAGGATTTGTGTAGGTTTATGAGTGAAAAGTGTGAAAGTGAGAATTGTGGAAAGTATATATACACAACCGTTTAGCATGCAAAACGACAACGTAATAAGGGAATAGGAAACACCAAAATTAATTAGTCCAGAAATTTGAATTGACATGCTTTAGGGAGAATTAATTGCAGCTAATGATGATAGTCTAATCTCAAAAATATGCACATTGCTCGAGGAGATCTCAACAATTTGGCTCTTGAGTTCTGAGCTAGACAGTTATCTAGAAGATCCAAGATCACATGTTTGAGAGACCACGTGTTGATGTTTCTGAAATTAAGAATACCAAAGGGTTTCTGATTCAGAAGGATTCTAATCCAGATAACGTCTAACTGGTAGAAGTATCAGAACCAGAACCAGATGACCAACAATGATTAAGTTAGAGCCTATTTTAATAAATCAGAAGAGAAACACGAGTTCAGAATCATTCTGGGCAATCTGCCATGTTTAGATGTTTCAGAATGAAGGAAAAACGATCTTCAGCTAAGGGTTTTATGAAGATATCATCCTATTGATGGTCTGTATCTATGAATTTTAAACTTATTACCCCTTTTTGAACATAGTCTCTGATAAAATGATGTTTAATTTCTATGTGCTTCGCTATGGAATATAAAATAGGGTTCTTACTTAAACATATGGCTACAATATTATCACAAAAGATAGGGATGTTACTCTCAGATATATGAAAGCCTCAAGTTGGTTCTTCATCCAAAGCATCTGAGTGTTGCATAGTAAAGTTGAGATGTATTCTGCTTCTGTAGTTAAGAGTGCAATGGTTGATTGTCTCTTGCTAGCCCATGAGATGAGGTTTCCTTCCATAATTTGACAGTTCTCAGATGTGCTTTTACGTTCCAATATGTCTCCAGCTTAATCTGTATCACAATACCCATAAAGCCTACACTCTGATGTTTTCTTATACATCGGGCCCAAGTTAGGTGTTCCTTTCAGATACCTTAGGATTCGCTTAACAACAGTTAAGTGAGACTCCCTTTGATCTGACTGGAATCTGGCACAGGGACACACGTTGGATAATATATTTGGACGTGTAGCAATCAGATAGAGAAGATAACCTATCATACCACGATAGAGTTTCTGACAAACCTTTTGACTTACCTCTTCCTTCTCCAGAATGCACGTGGGGTGCATGTGAGTCTTTTCTGTTTTTCTTTCTAACATTTCAAACTTCTTAAGAATGTCTTTTGTGTATTTGCTTTGATATACATAAGTAACATCTGTTGTTTGATTGATTTGAATTCCCAGAAAGAACTTTAGTTCTGGCATTAGACTCATTTCAAATTCAGCCTGCATTAGCTCAGAAAATTCTTGACAAACAAAGGGGTTAGCAGAACCAAAAATTATGTCATCAACGTATATCTGACAGATCATAAGGTCGTTTATGATGTTTTTACAAAAGAGAGTGGATTCGAATTTGCCTCTGATAAAATTATTTTCCAGAAGAAAAGAACTTAGTCTTTCATACCAAGCGTTGGGTGCTTGTTTCAGACCATAAAGAGATTTTTTCAGTTTAAAAACATGGTTTGGACATTTTGAGTTTTCAAAACCAGGAGGCTGGTGAACATACACCTCTTCAGATGTATATCCATTCAGAAACACACTTTTTACTTCCATCTGATATAGTTTGATGGCGTGATTTACAACAAAAGATACAAGTAGACGAATAGATTCTAACCTAGAGACTGGAGCAAAGCTTTCATTGTAGTCAATACCTTCTTATTGACTGTAACCTTATCTCACCAGTCATGCTTTGTTTCTAACCACTTCACCCTTTTCATTGAGTTTTTTTCTGTACACCCATTTGGTTCCAATCACATGGGTTCCCTTGGGTTTTGGTACAAGATCCCAGGCATCATTCTTTGCAAATTGATCAAGTTCTTCTTCCATTTCCAGAATCCATTCTTTGTCTTGAAGTGCTTCTTCATAGGATGTTGGCTCTATCACAGATACTAGTCTTAGAAGTGTTTCTTCAAAACCTTTGAATGTTGATCTTGTTCTGAAAGGTTCGTTTTTGTTTTCCAGAATCAATTCTTCAGAAACATTTTATCTATTTCTTGATCTTTTCTGATTAATTGTGACTTTAGGTGGTGCTTCTGACGTTCCCTTTTCTTCTGCTTCATATTCTTTAGTCTTTTCATCAGAACCTGCAAGTGTTATCTCCAATTCTGCAAAATTCTCAACTAGCTTTGACTTTTCAGAGTCAAGCTTGTCATCAAATCCGACATGTATTGATTCTTCCACAATTTGTGTTTTTGTATTGTATACCCTATAGCCTTTAGAGCGTTCTGAGTATCCTAACATAATATATTTTTGTGCTTTAGAGTCAAACTTGTTCAGATTATCTTTAGTATTTAGGATAAAGTAAGAACATCCAAAAGGATAAAAATAAGAAATGTTGGGTTTTCTTCCCTTACATAGTTCATAAGGAGTCTTCTCCAGAATAGGTCTAATGGAGATTCTATTTTGAATATAACACGTTGTATTCACAACTTCAACCCAGAAGTGTTTAGCTACATTTGTTTCATTGATCATGGTTCTGGCCATTTTTTGGAGAGTCCTATTCTTCCTTTCTATAACTCCATTTTGTTGTGGAGTTCTAGGACAAGAGAAATCATGGGATATTCCATTTGAATCAAAAATCTCTTCAAAAAGTTTGTTTTCAAATTCGCCACCATGATCAGCTCTAACTCTAATGATTTTATAGTCAAATTCATTTTGCACTTTTGAGCAGAAACTAGTGAACACAGAATGTGACTCATTCTTCTGTCTTAGGAATTTTACCCATGTCCAACGACTATAATCATCAACAATGACAAGTCCATACTTCTTACCATTGACCGAAGTTGTCTTAACAGGTCCAAATAAGTCAATGTGTATAAGTTCCAGAGGCTTAGAGGTAGAAACAACATTTTCATTTTCGAAAGTTGTTCTAGAAAATTTTCCCTTCTGACATGCCTCACAAAGAGCATCTGAAGAAAACTTCAGCTTAGGTAGGCCTCAGACTAACTCAAGTTTATTTAGCTGAGAAATCCTCTTCATGCTAATGTGACCCAAGTGTCTATGTCACACCCATTGCTCTTCATTTACAAAGATTCAACATTTTACATTTTAATCTTTTAGATCTGAAAGCTTGATTTTGTAAATGTTGTTCTTCCTCTTACCAGTGAAAAGGACTGTGCCATTTTTTCTGATTAATAGCTTTGCACATTTTTTGATTAAAGATTATATCATAACCGTTATCACTTAATTGACGTATGATAACAAGTTATGCATTAATCCTTCAACATAAAGAACATCAAAAATAGAGGGAAGAGATCCATTACTAGCCGTTCTTAATCCTCTTATTCTTCCTTTCTGATTTCCTCCAAAGCCTACGAAGCCAGCGTCTTTAAGTTCCAGGCTTGGAACAAATGCTTTCTTCCCGTCATGTGTCGCGAGCATCCAGAGTCCAGGTACCATGATTGGTGTTTTAACTCTGCTGCACAAGATATCTGCAACATATACTATTTTATCTTTTGGTACCCAAAATCTTTTGGGTCCTTTATGATTAGTTCTCCCAGAGTTTCTGGAAACTTTGGGTTTTCTGGCATTATTAAATTTTTGTGTTTGTGCATGTGTAATGATAAGAAAAAGGAGATTTAGGGTTGTCTTCTGCAGTAGGTATTAACTTATCTTCATTAGAGTCATATCTAATTCCTCTTTTCTTATTGTGACTAACACCATAAATCATAGAAGCCATTTTGCTTCTTTCAAGGCCATTGTTCAGAAATTTCTGAAAAGCTTTTTCATATTTATATATGATGGTGTCAGAAGTTGGTGGAGCTTTGGAAAGAGTTTCTTCAAGTTTTAAATATTTTTTGGTTGAAAATTCATTTTATTTTTCAAGGATAAAATTGTTTCCTTTAATTTCAAAAACTTCTTTCTCAAGATTATCACACTCTTCAACAGTTTCTTCATGAGCCCTTTTCATGATCTTGAATTTCTGTCGAAGCTTCTTATAAGAACTTAGAGATTCTGATAAACAGGCTTCTAGATCAGAACGAGAGAAATAAAAAAATACCTCTTCAGAGTCAGATTCCTTTTTGGATGAGCTTCCATATGTGGTAGCCATGAATGTAACATTTTCCTGTTCCTCTTCAGAGTCAAATTCTGAAGCGTCAAATTCAGAGTCATCCCAGGTTGTCATGAGCCCCTTAATTTTGAAGGATTTTTCTTGAATCCTTCTTTTTTGTAACTATCTTTCTTGAGCTTTGGACATTCATTTTTGTAGTGTCCAGGTTCTTTACATTCATAGCAGGTTACCTCTTAGTTTGGTTTGCCTTTGGAAGTTGACTCTGGACGATTTCCCTTCTGTCTGGGTCTTCTGAAGTCGTTATTCCTTTTTCTCCAGAGTTGTTTGATTCTTCTAGATAAAAGAGATAACTCTTCTTCATCATCAAAATCTTCCTTTTCAGAGTCATCATCATCTTTTTCTTTAACTTGAAAGGCTTTGCTCCTTTCTGGCTTTCTTCTTTCTGATCCGGACTTCAGAGCCACTGATTTGCTTTTCTTTTGAGGTTCATCTTCCTCTAGCTCTATCTCATGACTCCTGAGGGAGCTGATGAGTTCTTCAAGGCTTATGTTGTTCAGATCCTTGGATAACTTTAAAGCAATAATCATAGGTCTCCATTTATTTGGAAGACTTTTGATTATTTTTTTGACATGATATGCAGTTGTGTATCCTTTGTCCAAAACCTTGAGTCCTGCAACTAAAGTTTGGAATCTAGAAAACATTACCTCAACAACTTCATAATCATCCATTTTGAAGGCTTCATATTTTTAGTTAAGGCCAGAGCCTTAGTCTCTTTGACTTGATTATTGCCTTCATGAGTCATCTTTAGGAAATCAAAGATATCTTTAGTTGTTTCCCTGTTGGTGATCTTTTTGTACTCATTGTAGGATATTGCATTCAACAGAATAGTTCTGGCTTTTTGGTGATTCTTTAAGTCACGCTTCTGATCATCGATCATTTTGCTTCTTGAAATGACAATACCAAAAGCAGATACGGGTGGTTCATAACCATTTGTAACAATGACCCATAGGTCAGCGTCATAGCCTAGGAAGAAGTTTTCGCTTCTATCCTTCCAATAATCAAATTTCTCTCCATCGAACACTGGAGGTTTAGTGTTGTAGCTATCTCTTTCATTGGTGTTAGCCATGATGTTTTTCTCACACTGGATATCTCTACACTATTAAGTGTTTGATTCAAAAATAAATAACAGAGTCGAAGCTCTACCAATTGAAGGTAGAGAAAAACAAGAAAGGGGGGTTTGAATTATTTTCACTGACAATAAAAACTTTTAGCAACACTACACGCACAAAGATAATAACAAAAAATACAAAAGTTTATCCTGGTTCACTTGAAAATCAAAGCTACTCCAGTCCACCCGACCAAGGTGATTTCACCTTCAATAAGGACTTAATCCAATAATCTAGAAAGATTACAACAAACGTCTAAGAGTACAACAATCTCTTAGCCCTCTCAAAGAGGGAAAGGAAAAATATCGATAAAACTCTTAAAAGAACGAATAAGATATGGTCAACGCAACCAATATCGGGGTTTGAGAGTTGTTTATGCAAGGGGAATATATTAACACCTCTCATGTTCGTTGTACTCAAAGGGAACCGTTTAGTTAGTATCGAATTGAATGTAGCTTATGTTAGTTTCTAATCTTCTATTTATTTGGATAGAAAAAGAAAAAGAATAGAAATGTTTTTGAATTTTTGTTAATGAGAGATGACCTAAAAAGGTTTTTATTTTTAGTAGGCCTGACAAGATTTCACAATCCTTCTCCTACGTATCTCCAGGTGGAATAGATAATTCAAGGCTTACATAGTTCTAGGTAGAAAATATTTTCTTTGTTGGTCAATTTTAGCAAAATCTATCTTGTATTAATCGACAGAAAACATTATTTTATCCAAAATAGGCGAGGAAAGGGTGTTTGCATCACATTGAATGGATTTCTAGATATCAATATTCACGGGAAAACGTCACTTATCTCAACTCAAAGATTGTTGATGAAGCATTGTTTTTCATTATCTTAAGACAAGACGTCTTTCGTTTATGAAATTTTTTTAAGATCGCACGACGGCGAGAAAAGAGAGTTTGATTGGTTGGATTTTTTTATAGGTGAATTACGAATGTTTGATGAGAACGATATCTAAGCCTCGGGATCAATCATTCTGAGTTCCACCAGAATGCTAGATTTCAACGGTCCTTTTTTCATTCAAGGATAATTTAGAAAATTGTTTGATGGATAACATACGATTGATAAGAATCAACTGTTCAAAGAGTTACGTCATAATGCTTGTTCCCAACAACCCTTATTTGTCCAAGTTGCTTTAAGTGTTTTCAGAACAAAAGAAAAGAATGAACGATTAACTCAAAATGCGTGGCTCAAGACCGATCATTCGAGGTTTCCCATCGGAATGTTAGATTCCAACGGTCCTCTTCTTTCATGTTATTTAAGGAATAAGAAATTAATATTGCATTGATTTAAGAAAAGTCACTCAATGTTGATCGATGTTTGATTTGTGTAAGTTTGAAAATAATATGAAAATAGTTTAAGTTTGTGAGAATTTGAAGACTAACTTGATATTAATCAAGAGCTCATTGTAAGAAGGCCCGAGAGTAAGTCATGGTACTAGAATCAAACCGAAATTAGAAACGACTAAATTTAGCTCCAAGATAACTTAAAGTGGACTCATGTATGAGTCACACCATAAGTCGAACAACTGAATCTATGCGCCAAAGATATTTTCGAAAGCTAAATTGAATTTAAGCTCTGAAATCGCAACGCAATGATAAACCAAGCAACAAACTAGCACATTATTATTATTACAGCAGTGTCATAATTTTTTTACATCAACTCAAAATAATAAAAAAATAAAAATCTAAACACAATACGCACGCGTTATACACAATGAATCTGCATTACTACATAATTGAAATAAAAAAATAATATTAACTCTCTCTCTCTCTCTCTCTCTCTCTCTCTCTCTCTCTCTCTCTCTCTCTCTCTCTCTCTCTCTCTCTCTCTCTCTCTCTCTCTCTCTCTCTCTCTCTCTCTCTCTCTCTCTCTCTCTCTCTCTCTCTCTCTCTCTCTCTCTCTCTCTCTCTCTCTCTCTCTCTCTCTCTCTCTCTCTCTCTCTCTCTCTCTCTCTCTCTCTCTCTCTCTCTCTCTCTCTCTCTCTCTCTCTCTCTCTCTATATATATATATATATATATATATATATATATATTATATATATATATATATATATATATATATATATATATATTTACACTAAAACTGAAACATATAAAACTTAAACAAACATCGATATGTATCTATTACTATATATAAAGAGGATAGACAATTTTAGGGTGACTCTTTTTTATGTTCCAAATTTATCCTTCAATAATAGCATATTTTCTGCCAATTATACCCTTTATTATTTTCTTTATTTATTTTTTTCTTTAATTCTTAATAGATATTTTCGGTTATCCTATTTTATGACAAATATAATGTAACTCCCCCTTTAGAGTGGGAAGTAACTTCCATATAATATTAACAGTATCTTTTTTTTATAAGAATGAAAAACCAATATTTTTATAAATCTCATATTTTTTCTTTTATTATGTAACTTTCTTCAATAACTATCATCTTTAATTTACACTTTCAAATTGTGTGATAAAATGATCCTTATTAACATTGCAATTATTGTTTCTTCTCGATCTTCATTTTTCTCCGACAACGATGTTTTGTGTTTCATGTTGATGTCTTGTAAATAAAAGTTTGAACAAAGTTATAAATAAGAAGAAAATATTATTCTAGTGAAAAATAAAAATATATTTATCTAATACTATTTTATCTCAATATGTTTTAAATAAAAATTGAAGTAAATTATAATACGATATTTATAAGTAGTAGAAAATAGTTAAAATATAAATATTATATTAATAAAATGAAAAAAAGTAGTGTTTAGAATTGAAGTAAAATAAATAGGGTTTATTGTTGAAAGAAAAAAACAGAGACAGTTCCAGTTGTGGTATATTTGATGGAAAGGCAAGAGCAGTGGTGTAAATATAGAGAGTACTAAAGTGTGACGGCACAACCATCCATCAGCGGGGATAGCTCAGTTGGGAGAGCGTCAGACTGAAGATCTGAAGGTCGCGTGTTCGATCCACGCTCACCGCATTTTCTCATCACTTTTTCCGTCTTTTTTCTGCCATCGCACGGTATAGCTTTTGTTTCCATTCCTACTTGCTAAAACTCAATTCAACAATTCCATTGTCGTCCAGCGGTTAGGATATCTGGCTTTCACCCAGGAGACCCGGGTTCGATTCCCGACAATGGAACTATTTTTTCTATCCTCTTCTTCAATTCTCTAAACCTTTATCAATCAATATACATTATTTCTTATTCACACATTTATATAACTAGCTAAATAAATCTCTAAACAATTATTCTTAAATTGTAGCTATAAATTATAATATACACACTTTTTAATCATTATAAATTTATTCTACACAAATTTTATTCCTTTCTATATTAATAATATATATATAACATTCTAAAAGCTAATAGCATAAACATAATTTTTTATTTTAAAAACTAAAATTACTTGTACAATAATTTTATGAAAATTTTAAAATATAATTTTTTTAATGCATACTACAATATATATATATATATATATATATATATATATATATATATATATATATATATATATATATATATATATATATATATATATATATATATATATATATATATAAACTTTGATCATTTTACAAGGATAAATAATTTTTAATCATGTCTACCCTTCAAATCAAATTACACGTCGGACAAAATAAAAAAACAAACTATTACGATTTATTCTTGTGCTAATAGCATCCCCTCTTAGATCACTTTTTATTAGTACGTTCTTGATTTCAATGAGCAGAGTCTTTAATTCACTGACAGAGGTTATCACTTTTCTTCCATCGTCCAATTCTACCATATTAACATTTGCTTTATTGTGCGGAGGCATAGGATTGTTGTTTACATTCGGGTCGTTGGGCGCGAACGTAATTGCCTTTGAATCAATTAAATCTTGGACTTTGTACTTTAAAGCTTTGCAATTCTTGATGGAATGTCCAGGAGCTTCGGAATGGATTTCGCAATGGGCATTTGCATCATAACCGGGAGGAAGAACCGTTGGTGGAGGTCCTAACTCCCTTAGTTGTATAAGTGATTCTCTTAATAAGTATGGTAGAATATGGTTGTACAACATAAGAACCGAGTGAAACCTTCTTTCAGGCCTTCTTACTCTTTGTCATTGTTGTTGATACTGTGGTTACGGTTGTTGTTGCTATGGCTGATAACGTTGCTGACGTTGTTGTTGTTGGTAGCGTTGTTGTTGTTGCTGTTGAGGTTAAACATGAATAGTGAAAGGTTGTTGTTGAATTGGTTGAGCGATGACCACTTCTTGATATGGAACTTGATATGTTGGAGTCCTTGTTCGAACGACTACTGTTGCATTGGTCTCGCCTTCTCTTTTCTTTCCAAGGGATAAAGGTTTCTTTGCTATGCCCATTTTGATCATGTTCTCGATCCTTTCACCAGCCAAGACCAAATCAGAAAAGCTGGAGGATGTACTTCCCACCATTCTATCAAGGTATGGGCCTTGTAAGTTTCCCATGAACATGTCTATCAACTCTCGTTCTAACAACGACGGTTATATTATGGTTGCTAGCTCCCTCCATCTCTGAGTGTACTCGTTAAAGGTTTCCTCAGACTTTTGCGTTAAATACTGCAAATGCCTGCGGTTTGGCACCATATCAGTGTTGTATTGATAATGTCTGAGGAAAGCTTCAGCCATCTCTCTCCAAGTACGAATATGAGTACCTTCCAATTGCATGTACCAATATAGGGATGCCCCACTTGGTGAATCTTGGAAAAAGTGCATCAAGAGTTGATCATCATTGGAATATGCAACCATTTTCCGACAGTAGGCTCTGATGTGGGTTCTAGGGTCATTGGTTCCCTTATACTTCTCAAAGTCGGGGACTTTGAATTTGGCCGGGATAACCACTCCAGGCACCAAGCACATTTTAGCTGCATCAAGACCTAATGCATCAGTACTCTCCATTGCTTTTAGCTTTTCCTCAATGGCCCTTACTTTCTTCTCCACTTCATTAGCCGCAGGATCAAAAGCATCATATCGGGAGGCAGCCCTAGAGCTGAAGAAAGCATCATGTTGATCATCTACCTCGACGACAAGAGGATGGAGATTGACTAGTGGGACACCTCCGAGTGCACCTATGTGGACTAGGGTCAACTTAGGGAGGAGGGATTGAAGTCTCAACTTCATTAGCATGTTGTTTCATGTCTTCTTGCATCTTCGCCATAATCTCTTGGCCCCTAGCGATCACTTGGATCGTCTCCATTAGTTTCCCCATCTGGGATCACACATGGTATACTTCTTCTTGGAATGCGACTTGGTTTTGCTGGAGTTGCTCCATGACGACTTGTTGGTGTCTTTGTGTATTGTACCAGAAAGTCAGCTTTGGAGTGTTGTTCTGATCAAGAAAAGGGTAGATAAATGAGTTTTTTTTTAAAAATACAAATGATGCATGAAAATGTTTGTTTTTAGGTTAATGCAAAGCTCTTTAATTAATCACGTTTAGTTATTGCAAGAAAATACTCAACGATTTACGTTTTCAGTTAAAGATAAAGGAAAACACATTAGAGTGAATCACGAAGCTTCATTCATCCTTTGAAGGGAAGTCAAACATGTTACAATTACATGGAAGTTGCAAAGTACAAGTAGTTGAGACAAATAAACTAACTAGATATCAACCCTAAAAGTTACCCCTTGAGACTTTCGGAGAGCCTCAATGTCAGTGATGAGTTCGGCCGTCGTTTTCTTGCAGAATTTGACAAAATGGTAAACCTCCTAGGGGGTATTATCTGGACACATGATCAGATCAACCTCCTTCAACTTGTAGGGAAAGTCTTGGAGGGCCTAGTTAGTCAGCACCGCCATGTTGGCTTATTTGTCCTTCCACTCGTTGTAAAGGGTTTGGAGATTGTGGATGATTTCATCCCTTTGAGCAATGGTAGCTTTGGCTCCATGGCATTTCTAATCCCAATATCTACAGTTGTTTTGCAACTCCACATATGCTTGATCGTAGACTCCGATCTTCAAATTTTTGATTTGCTCGCAAGCTCATTCAAGGTTGAACTGCTCACGTAAGAAGCTTTGATGAATATTTTTCTCTCTAGCTGTTCCTTAGCCAAGAGGTCCTTGCACTCTTTTAGAGTGGTCCTAAGCTCGGGGATTTGGGCTTCGTAAGCCCCATCTCTCCTTTCTTCATAGCATTAGACCTCTCAACGGTATTCTCAAGGTCCTTGATAGTTCGGTACGCTTGATCCAACTTGTCGTTGCGAAAGTCTAGCTCAGAATTAGCTCCTTGTAGAACTCTACCAACCCAAAATCTTTGACCTTCGGCTACTCGGAGTCTCTTCTTGCTATCCTCGAACATCTCACAGACTTTCTTACCTTTGTCTTCCAAGACGTGGTTATGTTTCTTGGCACAATTGACTTGGACTCGTAATTGAGTGTTCTCCAACTCAAGCTCTTTGATTTGTTTGGTAAGCTTATCCATGTCCTCTTGCAGGATAGGCTCGGGCTCGGGCATCAATGGGAATAAAGAAGGGTCAAACATGAATGTCATCTTAACAATCTTATCCCTCTCTTTTACCCACATAAAGTAGGGTTCCTTGGCTAGGATGTTCTTCTTACCCCATTCTTGGTCAATACGGACTATGTTTGTCCAAGCTCTTCGCACTCTCTTCATGTTTGAATCAAGCAGGTCTATGGTATTGACAACGAAAGGAATGACGTCTCTTTCCTCGGGAGGACTCAACATGGCGTACCCCAATTGTCTTTTGAGTAAAGCGGGGTTGTAGTTGATACAACCTTGTGTTTCTATTAAGGGTATGTTTGGGAACCCTCCACATCTTGCAATGACTTCTTTTGTATCCCATTCTCTCTTGTACCACATGATTGAACTGGCGGAGAGAGATGCGAACTTTTGAGGCCATGTTAAATTGCTTTGAGCAAAAGGTCCACGTTGAGGCATGCTAGCCCTCATCCATAGGTGCAACAGGGGAGCACAACAGAGGAAGGTACCTCTGTTCTTCTAATGCCTTATATGAAAGGTATAATAGAAGTCGGCAAGCAAAAATGACATCGGATTCTTTGTTAGAAAGACTTCAACTGCCAAGTGATCCACAAACTTGTATACACTTGGGAATAGAACAATTCCATGAATCATAAGTGCTAAGGTTGCACTACAGAAGTCATGCCTTTCTTCCTTTAACATCTCCCAAGCATGGGCTTCGAGGAATTTCTGAGTCAAACCCTTGACAGAACCTTTAGTGCCCCAATTGGCCACTAGCTTGTTGGCGTTGATACCCAAAACAATTGAGAGGTCGGTCAAGCAGAAACCTTCTTCCAATTTGGAAAAGGGGTTGTATTATTTTATTGATCGGTTAAGGAGTCTCTCAAGGTCTTCCAAGGTTGGAGAGATTTGGAAATCGGGGAAGGTGAAGCATCTCAGGGGGACGTCATAGTATTGGGCCATTGTAGTGATAACACCATAGTCAACTTTCTCGGCTAGAAGTCTACGATGTTACCAAAATTGGCTCTGAACTTGTTGTCCTTGAGGGTTGTTACTTTTGAGAAAAGGACCTTCAATGAGTTGATGTCAGGACTCTTGAATCTGAAGGTAGAAGTGCTTTTCCTTGTTGAGGAATCCATGGTTGGGTCGGTAAAAAGTCTTGTAATTTTGCGTTTGAACAAAAAAAGTCTTAAGATCTTTGCTTATTAGTGTGATGATGAATGAATATATATGAATGAATGATTAGTTCTTATTTATTAGTTTCCATGGAACTTAGGCATGAGTTCAAAGTTTCGGTCCATCGTGACAAAACATGAGGTTTAATAATGACTGCTTTGTAAACCAAGGTTCTCGCTTTGCATGACCTAGGGATTTTGAGAAGTTGTGTGTAAGACACTACCCCTAGAGTCATAGACTTCCTTGAGTGTCAGTCGCTTATGTCAATTTACTTGCCAGACAACTGCTCCATCAAGGTCATTTACTCTAAGTGAGATCTTCATATCGACCCCTACGAGGAAGGCACCTCGGGGACTTATACTACGCGACCATCGGTCTAGGATGACCATGGTTAAATGTTTTAAAAGGGGGTCTTAGGGTCACTGACTCTAATAAAGGAAAGGATGCTTACGCCGAAAGCATGAAGATCATCAATCCCCTCAAGAGAGTCTGCCACTATGTGAGGTTCTCGTACGACCCTTACGAGGAAGGCACATTGGGGACCAATACTACTCAACCTATCCTATCTCAAGCAAGCTTTCATACTCAGGTGGAGAGTCTTTCACTCAAGGTTTTTTTTGCAATCATTATTGCCTCCAAATTTTCTTCGTCACAGAACCAAGGTTACGAACCAACAGATAAACAAAGAAAATATATACAGGTTAGCAATAAAAGCAATATATACAGAAAAAATAAATGACGGATAAACCTCCACGTACGTAAAAGGAAAACAACCCAAACTAGGCTAGACTCTCTTAGGGAAAACTTATCCCCAACAGAGTCGTCAGCTGTCGCTACCGGGGTTTAACGCGATAGCGAGGAACCAGGATTTTGAAATGAACTGCCTAAAGGGAAGGCAAAAATCAGAAGAGTCTCCACCGAATTTTATTTGTGTGCCTCTATTGGAGAGGCGAGGGTAAATTGTCGATAAAACCCTAAAAAAGGTACGTACACAAGAAACGCTTAGAAAGGGATAAAGAATTGGTCTCGTAACCGAGATTTGGGTTCGGAGTTCAATTAGGCAAGGGGAAGTAATTAGCACCCCTCACGTCCATGGTACTTTATGCAACCATTTGAGTTGTTTACGTACGCGGGGATTCATCTCATTATTGTTTTATTTTCAAAAGAATGTGTGTGAAGGAGAGAGGTTTGTTTTTATTATTGTGCTCACCAAGGATTGTGGCCCTTGTGCCAATGTATCACTCATCGAGGATGAGGAATTAGAGCTCTGTAGTTCGGAGTAGAAAATGTTTGTATGTTGATTGATTTTACCTTTGAGAAAAGGGTTTTCAGGATGGTGCCCTAAGGCACAAAAATTAGGTTTGATGGGTTTTATTGATTTTACCTTAAACAAGGGTTTATGAAAAAATGTTTGCGATTAGATTGCACTAAAGTCTAAGGGTGTTGGTGAATATTCTAGACAACAAGTCAAGCGTCTTGGTTCCAAAATAATCAGAGTGAGGGTAGGAATGCTCCATTCTCACTCATTCTCCACCACTTAAGGCTCGTGGTGCACAATATAAATCGTAGTTATTAAGTGTTTTGAGTTTAATTAAGAAAAAACTACCTGACATTGAATCAAGGGTTTGTTTATTTGATTAAGAAATTTGGATAATGCAACATGAATGTAAAGTAACCAACAAGAAAGTAAAGGGTCCCATTGTAAGGTAGCCAAAGAGAAAGCCTTGTGTGTGCAAAAGTGACCTAAGCTAAACAAAGGATAATGGTCTTACAAACATGTCCTCCTAAGAGGGTGCCATGATGCCACTCTTACAACAAGTATGTAAGTATAAATAAAACCCGAAGTTTGAAATAAAGTATCACAAAAGAGTAATGAAAAAGGCCTCCAAGCAAATGTCCTAGGATGATATCCTCTAAGTCCAAGTGGATTAAGTGTAAGTGGATTGTTTTTAGTCTCATGATTTTATCATGTTTATGTTGTTTTTAATGATAACAAAAAGATAAAGACAAATAATAAACATGCATGATGAAGTTTATACAATGGATATGATGATGATGAATACTTAAATGTAAAGGACATAAAAGTAAATAATGCTGAATAATAACAATGATAATAATAACAAAAGGTTAGTAGTAATTAAAGTTAGTGAAGTTAGGTTAAGTTAGCAAGTTATAGGATCAAAGTGTAATATTAACCAGGTAATAAGGGTTAACTTATGGTATAAAAAAATGAAAATAAATGTTAGTGGGTGTCATACCCTGGAATTCGCCCCATCCGTCACATGATCTTATAGGTCACTAATCCCAAATAGTTGCATATCATCCTCATCCAGTCATTTCATTGAATAAGCATGGTTCGCCATATGCAGGCATCCTCTTGGCATCGTGTTAATAATGGTTCTGATTATTTATAACTTCGTGTTGATTTCAATTTCAAATTAACTTTTGAAGTTTGAATTGATTTTGAAGTTAGATTTGATCTTTGAAAATAACTTGGTTTTAGAAACCATTCCATTCTTTTCGAATTAATTTTGGGAATTCAAGTTGAGTTGGACGATCCGAGTTGATTATTGAAAAATCGAATTGATTTTAGAAGTTTGATCATTTTTGCATTGAGCCCATTCCATTGTTTTTTCTTTAAGCCCATTGAACCACTCATGTTTTTTGGTGTTATCCAATTTACAAATTCTAAGCCCATTAACCATTCATCCAAATCCAATTTCTTTTATATATCCATTTAGAAAATCCATTCATTTAATCCATTAAACCATTTTTCTAAATCCTTTTTCATTTACCATTAACCAATTCCAAATATCCAACAAAAATCCATTTTTTTATCCATTTAACCACTTTCATTATCCAATTCATTTTAACCCCAAATTCAATTTACCCAAATCATTGTCCATTCCATAAACCCAATTGAATCCAATTCACCCAAAACCATTATCCATTTTCATTAAAACCATATCTACTTTCATTAATCCAATACATATCCACTTATCCAAATCTATAAGTCAATGAAAGGAAATTGAAGAAGCTACTTGCAGGTGCAGTAGCGGCACAAAAGGTGGGTGTGGAAAAGTGTGGGCCATGATGCAAAATGATAAACAATGTCAACATGAAAAATCCAAATCCAAAGCCACTTCCAAGAAGGCAAGCGCAACTAACTACAACAGTGGCTGTTAATTGCAACATAACGCTTCAACAACACCGACTGCAAGCCAATGCTAAACACACGCCAGCCAAAGCTATACGCTTCCAAAGAGAGATTTCTACATAAAAAATGAAAATGAAAATAACATAATTTTTTCAAACTTCTAACCTCCCTCTCATAACTCTATAAATTCTTCTTCTTCCCTCTCTCAAATTTCCTTCCAGATTCTTCTTCTTCCTTCCCTCCAAACTCTAACAAACTCCAATCTTCAACATCTAGAATCCACCTTCAATCTCCAATACACATTCCAACCATCACCCTACGATTCCTACTGAACCTGCAACAACTTTCGAGCCTCACGCCTCCACGTAACAAACTTGATTTTTCGCGTAACTCTCAACTTCACTCTCATCTTCTTGAACCTGCAGTTTCAATCTCCACGGAAGATTCACAGGATCGCTTCCTCACTCGTTCACTCTTCATCAATCTCTCTTGGTACAGTATACATAAACACAACAAGCGCTGATCCGTATCGCAACTGTTCGCAGCTCGCAGAGCCGTCGAAACTGCAACCTCTCCCTAACAGAAAACAGAAAACAGATAGAAGAATAAAAATAAGGCGAAGAAGGAGGGAAGATACCAAAGCATACGTGAGACGAACTTCCATTAAGGTCGTTGTTGCGCCGATCGTCTTTGCCGGAGAATTCATTGGTTGTTTCAGTCCGGACCTTGATTTCATCATCATTCCACGGTGTCCCTTGCTTTGGTGGATCTTCGTGCATCATTTATTCAAACCGCGTCTTCCTTGATTGCAAATCGAGATACCTAAGCACCACGATCTGCAAGAGTTTAGCAGGAACGATTCTTAGACGAAGGAGAAGAGAAGAGAAGCAGGAAATTCTTGCAAGAAGCAACTTAGGATAACCAATGCTCACCTGATTGGACTTTCTCCGCGGTCATTGCGTTGGTCTTCGAGAGGTAGGTTCAATTTCTGCCTCACGGTGCTTTGAGTTTTCATCGCTAGTATAGAGTTTAGCACTCGGGGAATCAAATCCCCAATCCTATGGATTCTGATTCCTCCGCCTAAGTATTTCATTCGCGAAGTCATAGCGTAGGATTCTGGTAATTTTGATGGTGAATCGCGTGTTGGACCTAGGTATAGAACGCAGGAGGTGTGAGAGTGGGAGCGACGATCTCGCATCGTCGTCGCCGGTGACGAATTGGTGTGGCTCCGCTTCCACGCATTTTTGGAGTTGAGTGTGAGGAAGACGAGTCACATTCCATCTTGGAATATTTACTTTGGGCTTATTCATCACATTTAGGCCCAATGCATTTCTGGCCTACACTGCTTGCATCTCCTTCTCTATCCGTACACCTCCCCTGTCTGGGCTTGAAGGTAGATTCAAGGCCCATTCTGATTGTTTGAGTCTTCTCTTAGTGATCATTAGAACTAGTTTATATTAGGAGTTGGTTAGGTTAATGGTATATGATTAGAATCCTGATTAGTATTGAATTGTTTAAGTGTATAATTAATTTAATATTTCTTTCTATATTATAATTTTAATTTGATTTTAATAGTTGTTTTACTTTAGAATTGGTTTGAATTCACATTTTTTATAATTGTTTGATTTCGTTTTATCTTGATTTTAATTCCTTTATTTTCTCTTGCAATTTTGATTAACTTTGATCTAATTTCTAACACCTAACTTCTAATTCTTTAATTTTTGCTTCTAACCTTTAATTTTCACATTAACATCTAACCTTTAATTTCCACATCTTAATTTCCGCATTTTAAATTCCGCTTCTAACATTTATTTTTTTGTCATTTACCTTATGCACTTTTATTTTTATTTTGCTTTTTATCATATTGTGCATCATTCACTTCATCTTAAAATGAACATAAAAATGGTTAAGACTTTAAAAATAAAGAAGATAATTCTCAAATATGTAATGGACATTGGACAATGGACTTAGAGACTCATTAGGACCCTTTGCAAAAACACCTTGGACAAATGTGACCTAACATGGAAGAAGCGTGCAAGAATCGAGAAGAATTTGTAATCTTTTAATTGTAATCTTTTACTTGCTTTCCAATTTGGAACACAAATTGCACGCAAATGGCTTTCTCTTGGGCTACCTGACAATGAGACCTTTTATTTCCTGCACTCCCTTGTACTTTACATGTACCCCCTCCCCTTTTTGATGTACACATTTACTTGCTTTCTTTTATTGCTTGTTAGCTACTCCTTAGGCATTAGGAACGTTCACCATTTCGCAACCAATAATCAAACCCTTGATCCAACGTCAAGTGGTCATTTTCTTAAATCAAAAACAATAAGCAAACCCTTGATCCAACGTCAAGCGGTCATTTTCCAAATCAAATTCAAAAAACACAATAAATGGCGATTAGGATCGTACGTCACGAGCCTTAAGCGATAAAGAAGGGATGAGACTGGAGTTTTCCTACACTCATTCTGAATACTTCGAACAGAAGACGTTTGACTTGATCGTTTGAGGTATTCACCTTTATCCATAGTCTTTAGTGCAATCTGAAATCAATAACACTTTCTCAAAACTTAAAAATAATTCAACACATTCAAACCTTTTGTTTGAGCCTTAGGGCGACACCATCGAAAACCCTTCTTCAAGGTAATAAAATTAACAAAACAAACATAAAGAATTTCAAAACCACGAACTACGAAGGCTCTGATTTCTCACTTCAACAAGTGGGCATACATAGGCACGAGGATCCATTCCTTGGCGAGCACACTAATTTAAAATCTACCTCCACTCCGCAAACCTTTGGCAAGCAAACATTCGATAGACAATATACACATAAGTGCAAACATCCTAGATGGTTCCCATGGAGTACCATGGATGAAAGGGGTGCTAATACATTTCCCTTGCATAACCGACTTCCGAAGTTGTTCATGGTTGCGATGACCATACTTTAGGGTTTTCTCGATATTTTCCCATTCCTTTGGAATAAATAAAAACCGATGGCGACTTTGAATTTTTCGCGTAGCGACAGCTGGCGACTCTGCTGGGGACACCTCCCTAAGCAAGTCAAGCCTAATCTAGGTTGCTTCCTGGCGTGTGTGCTTATCCTTTTGATATTGCTTACCTTATTTATTGCCTTTTGTTTTAAATTTCTTTGGATATCTACTACATAGTTTCTTGGTTCTAGATATCGATGGATGGTACTCCGATTGCAAGTAACCTTGTGGGAAAGACTCTCTACCCGAGTCTAGAGTGTAAACTTGAGATAGCAGAGGTTGAGTAGTATGGGCCACCGAGAAGCTTTTCTCATAAGGGTCGATACGAGAACCTCGCTTAGAGTAGATTCTTTTGGAGACGTTGACGACCGTCAAGCTTTTGGCGTAAGCGATCAATGTCTTCATTAGGATCCATGACTCTAAGGACCTTTGTAGAACATTAAACCTATGGCCCATTAAGATTGATGGTCGCGTAGTATGGGTCCCCGAGAAGCTTTTCTCGTGTGGGTCGGTACGAAGATCTCACTCAAAGTAGATCTTCTTGATGGAGTTGACGACCGGCAAGCTTTTGCCGTAAGAGGCAAACAGTCAAGGAGGTTCATGACTTTGAGACCCTTGTCTAGAACCAGATGTCGATGGTAACGTAGTGCGGGGGCCGATAAGCTTTTCTCGTGTGGGTCGGTACGAAGATCTCACCCAGAAGAGGCTCATTTGAGGGAGTTGACGACTGACAAGCTTTTTCCGTAAGCGGCAAACAGCCAAATGAATCGATGACTCTGGGGTCCCTATCTAACCACTAGACTACGACCGGTGAAATCCCCATTGTGAGTAAGCAATCCGAGTTATCCTCCATCTGTATCTCGAACCCGTGATACCATGCCAACTTGTGTGTTCGACTCGTGAGAACCATGCTTGTGTATCATTCATTCACTCACTCACTCATGCATTCATGCATCATAAAAATATTCAAATACAATATTCATGCATCATTCCGCATGTCATCAAACAAAAGCCAGAAAACTTACCATTTGGCCCTTCTATCCAGAATTATCCACAGTCAAGTTGACTTCCCGACATTCATACTACACGCGCAATAATCAGAAATTGCTCATGGATCAGTTGGAGCAGAATCAAGCTGCTATGAGGGAGGATATGACCACTGTGAAGGCTTGGATGGGTCAACTCGTTGAAGCCCTACAAGCTCTGGCTAAGGGACAAGAGGAAATGTGTCAGGCTAATCTGAGAACCTCTACTGCCAACCCTGTTGTTGTGACTATATCGGTGAATCCACCAGGAAGAGCTGGTACGCCTGTTGTAGCTCAGCCACCTCCCGATAGAGGTCCAGTATACCAGAATGCTAATCAGACGTTCAATATCCCCACCAATGGGAGATTTCAACCTGAGATTGACGAACAACATGATGCTTTCTTCACTACAACGGCTGACTCAGTTTATGAAGCTTTTGGTCCTTCTCCTGCTGACATCGAAAGGAGATTTCAAATGATGAAGGAGAGATTCAAGGCGATGCAAGGTCCTGATATCTTTGGGTTGGATGCTGCTGACATGTGCCTAGTGCCAGACGTGAAAATTCCCCCTAAGTTCAAAGTCCCGGGCTTTGAAAAGTATCAAGGGGTCACTTGTCCAAAGACCCACATCCGAGCTTTCTGCAGAAAGATGGCCGCTCATTCTAGTGACGAGAAACTCTTAATGCACTTTTTCTAGGACAGTCTTAGTGGAGCTTCTCTGGAATGGTATATGCAGCTCGAGCGCACGCATATACGAACTTGGAAGGAACTTGCTGAAGCCTTCTTGAAGCATTATCAATATAACTCAGACATGGCTCCCAATCGGACTCAACTCTAAAGCCTTTCTCAGGAGCCGGATGAATCGTTCAAAGGGTATGCTCAACGATGGAGAGACTTGGCTGCCAGGGTTCAACCTCTTTTTCTTGAAAGAGAGCTGATAAACATGTCTGTGGATACCCTTCAAGGGCCGTATTTTGAAAAAATTATTTGGAGTACCACCTCAGGATTCTCAGACTTGGTCATTGTTGGCGAGCGAATTGAGAATGGCTTGAAGATCGGCAAGATACAAGACACAACAACTGCGGCTAATGGAGCAAAGAAGCCTCATTTCGGATTCTCAAAGAAGAAGGAAGGAGAGACCAATGTTATCGCTCAAGGGGGAGATGGAGGTTACCAAATGCCATACTATCCAATGGCAGTAGTAACACCTAACCCGTATCCGCAGCCAGCATATGTCATTCCAACTGGTCCTCCAGCGATGCAATATCAGCAACCCTATGCTCCTTAGCAACCTGTTGCCCCGCAACAACCAAACTACTATCAGCAGGGTAGACAAGGACCAAGGAGGCCTCCTAGAAGGTTTGATCCAATTCCCATGCCGTATGGACTTCTGGTAGCTTACTTGCTCAAAGATTCGCAGGTCCAGCTGAGAGAAGCTAAGGCTCCACCAGTACCTCTTCCTCCTGGGTATGACATGAATGTCAGCTGTGAGTATCACTCAGGGACGCGGGGGAACTCGATCGAGAATTGCAATATCTTCAAGCACAAAGTACAAGACTTGATTGACTCAAAAGCAATATCGTTCAAGCCAGTTGTTCCTAACAACCCCGTGCAGGCAAGTACATCTGCAACGCCATTGTCAGAACAGCAGTGGATCTGAAAGATCTGTATCTATGGAATTGTCTCGTCAGCTCCTCCAGAACCAAGACCCCAAGCAGTGGGAGAATAAAGCGGATCAGTCCAGCAATCTTTGGTTCAATCATTCATGTGTGATTTTCTTGATTGTCATTTGTAACATTCATTTGTAATAAACTCGTTTGTTTTTGAATAATAATGACATTGGAATGAATATGCATGTTTTGAATAAACCCATTCGTGTCCACTCATACTTTATTTTATCAATATTCAAATGTTGGTTTTTTGGGAGGAGGATGATGTAATTAAAAACACGAAACGATTTCACTGCTCGTACGCTTTTGAATAAAACCTTGCTGATGATGTAAGGCATTGTTTCAAATCCCAAACACCGGAGATATAAGGAAGATAATCCCTAGTCAACCCTTTCGAGCCAAGGAGTAGGAGTTTCTTTCTTAAATATAAAACCCTTAATCTTAAACTGGGGCAGGGTAGTCGTCAGTCAGTTTGACCAAGCGTTCAAATTTCAAAAGAGGAGTGTCCTATCAGAGGATCAACCATATCTTATCCCTCACAAGAGGTAAAAAAACACCAAATTCCAAATGGTTGTCCCTCACCCACAGAGGTACGAGGTGGTCACAACCCATTCAAATCAATGGACATATGTCACACGATTTGTTTCAGCAAAAAGAAACAAAGAAGGAAAACAAAAACAAAAAAGAAAGAAAGCCCGCTAAGTCAAAAAAACTCGAAAATGAGTGACTTAGGCGAAAATTAGGGCATCCATGTGGATTGTAAATCTGAACCAATCCAGCAAAAATAAGGAAACAAAAAAAATGAATCTGCAAAAGAGGAATCAAAAGAAAATCCTCAGCAAGAACAAATTTGTGTGGCCACAAACCAAACAGAAGGTGCATGACCGCCACACCAAGAACCTCTGGGGTTCATTAACTTTCACTCCTAAATCCCTTTTGGACGAAGAGCGTTTGTTTCAAACTAGTTGAACGTAGGACTGGAGAACATCATGAAGAGCGGGTGGGTTAGGAGTGGTTCGAGCCTTATATCCTTTCTTTCTAAAACCATGAACCAGACCACATTACAACCCTCAAAAGACCTAATTGAAGCAAAGGTTTATTTCGAAGGCATACTATAGTCAGAACGATCGTGTTAAAACTAACTCCTCATCAATTTACTCATACGTGTTGATATTGATATGTGACATTCGTTATCAATGATGCATTCATTAAATGTCAGAATTTCAGTGAGCATGTTTGGATTTCAAAATTGCATAAAGATGACATTGCATTATCATTTCAAAAATGAACTTGTCTTACTCATGAGTAAGCATCTGGCATCAAGAGATTCGCCATAATGAGCTTGAATTGAGGAACTTAATGATCTCAAAAGTGTAGAACGCCTGAGACCTCCGTTGAGTAGGGGCAAGCCACTTCTCTTGATCACATCAGTCAGAATGTCTGAAGACTCTGTCGAGCAGAAAGACAAACCATTTTGAAATCTCGTCGATCAGAGGCAGTCATGTCGAGAAATCTCTACAAGATTCAGTTAACTTGAAGTAGTCAAGTCGAGATTCGATCAATCTCTCTGAAGATCAGTGAATCAGGGGCATTTCCTCAAAGATCAGCCAACCAGAGGCAAAGTTACTTCAAGGCTCGTAATAGGCTAGGCCACCCCGATAGCACAAGAAGTCAATCTCCCTGAAATGGTTAATCAGAGGAATACGGTTCCCAGACACTAGGGCAGATCCGATGGTGACAATCCACGATGAAGTTGCTTTTTAAACTGCGATTAGGGCAATCCTTGCAGATACCCAACAACTTGGGGCAAGACGATCCAAAGAGAAGAAGGTTCTCTTCCTACCTGTGGAAGCATTTCAGATTCAGCCTAGGGCATCCAAAGGTCTGCGTCAGATTCATCCTCCAGCAATATCAAGAAGTCAGATGGCGGGAAGTCATGTAAGATGCAACCCACCCTCCATAAATCAAAAGCCTTGCAATCCAAGCAAAAAACTTCCTCATCATTCATTGCATTGTACCCAAGATCGAGGCATCCGTAGATCCTCACATCATTGTATCAACCTGTCATGAATAATTCATATCATCACATTCATACATATCATCCAGCACAATTCTCTCTAACAAGGAAGAATCAAGCCCAAAGCTCTCTTGGCACTATTCAATGGCCCATTTTTGTTGGCATCTTTCCATAATCCACCCCATTGGCATTACACAATAGCAAATAAATGACCTTTTTGACCTTTGTAAAGCTCCTAGTCAGCAACCCCGACAGGATTGTTCAAAGTCATTCCTTTTTCGCTTACCTGCCGTAAACCTGTTGCCTCCTTCAGGGAGATGATTTCATTGAGATAACTCTCCTTTCGTGAGTTTATTTCGTTGCTTGGTGCACGAAATCACGTCTCCCCCTCGTCGCCTTTTGCACGAGAAGGGTTGTCTCTGTCAAGACATTGCCTTTTGATTTGTTTCAAAATACCCAATGTAGGTTTGGTGAGTCCTGGGAAGGGTAGCCATGTTTCGAAAACTTCATCCCCGCCATTGGGCCTGTGGGACCCCCTGAGGTTTTCGTATCTACAGCAAAGTGCCCAATTGACATGGCCTGCCAAAGCCCAGACCTTGTTTGGCAAACATCTTGCAAAGTCCAATTCTCATTGGCAAAACCCCACCTCTCAAATTTGGAACACCAATCAAGCAGTAATCGTCAGTGTCTATCACTTTTTTCAATACCTATCGGTGTTGATTTCCCTTCGCTCGTCAGTGTCTATCACTTTTTTCGATATCCGTTAGGTGTTGATATCTCTTCCCCAACCGCAGAGTTGTAGATAATCACCCTTCACTCAGTTTTAGATTCCATTACCTCTAACCCCAGAGTTGAGAGACTATCCTATACCCAACCTCAGAGTTGATGTCAGTTCCCACTCCAACCTCAGAGTTGTTACTTCTTCCTTCTTTCCAACCTCAGAGTTGTTGTCTATTTCCCTTGTTCCCAACCCCAGAGTTGTCGTCTATCCCTTTCATATCGACCTCAGAGTTGTGTGTTTCCCCTTTCCAACCTCAGAGTTGTATGTTTCCTTTTTCCAACTACAGTGTTGTCGTCCCTTTTTCCAACCGCAGTGTTGCCAACCGCAGTGTTGTCGTCCCCTTTTTCCAACCACAGTGTTGTCGCCCCTTTTTTCAACCGCAGTGTTGCCAACCACAGTGTTGTCGCCCATTTTCCAACCGCAGTGTTGCCGCCCTTTTTCCAACCGCAGTGTTGTAGCCCCCTTTTCAACCTCAGTGTTATCGCCCTTTCCAACCTCAGTGTTGTCGCCCTTTTCAACCTTAGAATTGTCATTGCTTATCGTATCACCTCAACCTCAGAGTTGTATGTTGTCTTTCCTTATCCCGACCTCAGAGTTGTTGTTCCTTTTCCAACCTCAGAGTTGTTGTTAGAGTCGTTGTTTACCGTTTATTCTCCCAATCTCAGAGTTGAGTATCTGCTTGTTTCCAACCTCGAAGTTGATGTTTACCATTTTTCACTCCCGGCCTCAGAGTTGAGTAGTTACATTTTTCTAACTTCGGAGTCGGTGTATCTCTTCCAAGCCTCAGAGCTTAGGACCTACTTTTTCCCAACCTTAGGGTTGACGATCACCTTTTTTTCGGCCTCAGAGTTGAGTACCTACCTTTTTACACTTCAGAGTGAATGTACCGTGTTACCCCCAACCTCATAATTGTATGTGAAATTCTGGTATCAGATATAAGATGTCGAGGGTAATATCACGACACTGATATCTGCTAATACACAATGGATAAAATAAACAGAATGGTAAAGCGAATAACACAAGCAATTGTTAACCCAGTTCGGTGCAACTCACCTACGTCTGGGGGCTACCAAGCCAGGAAGGAAATTCACTATAATAGAATTATTTCAAAGACTATCTGTACACTTCACCAAGTTATAGTCTTTCTCACCTAATCTCTACCCGTGCAATTTCTACCTAAGAACTCTTAGATATGAGAACCCACTCACTTCCCTTACAATCACACATCCGTGATTTTAAACAACAATCCCTTGTGAAAAGAAAATACTTTTCAATTACAAACTCTTGATTTTACTTCACAGTTTCAATCAAGAAGACACACTCTTGATCTTGCTTCAAAGCTTTGATCAAGAAGACAAATCAGTCCAATTCAATCATCAATGGATGACTTGAATGACCTACAGACACAAACCCTAGCTCTCTCTCTAAATTTAGCTCAGTCTTGGTTGTGTGTTCAAACAGGTTTTCTGAGTCCCTTTTTATAGAAACATTGGACAGCTTGAAAACCCTAAATATATTTTCCAAACAAATCTTTTCATATCAGCTGTAAAGATCTCCTTGGAAAATAAACAAATCTGGTTGAAATCCCTGAAAGAATGCGCCAGCTAGCCATATCTTCAATCAACCAATGATTGCCATTAATTGTGCAATCACAAAACACCAGACATTCATACTGAATGTTCTGTGTACAGGATATCATGACATCGGGTCTGACATCTGGAAAAATCCTGCATAATCCAATTTCCTTTTATAGCAGGTACAGCCATATCAGATACCATGACATTGTGTATGTCATCTGAAATAATCATGCATGAACATGTCTTCCAATTAAGCTCCAGCAGGTACATCCAATATCAGACGCCTTAGCATTGTAAGTGGCATTCTAAAACAATCATGCTTGCACATATTCTTTAACTCCAGCAGGTACATAAGATATCTTATGTTAAGACATCACACATGACATCTTGTGAACACTCTTTGTTTTACCAAAATTGCTGCCAACACTTAGAATCAACAAACTCCCCCTTTGGCAAATTTTGGCTAAAACATATATCTGTCCTTTTTGTTCACAAGGCAAACTATCAGCAGTTAAACCACATAACAGTAGTTTAATCAACATCAGAAGCAAAAAACAATTACTAACTATGGCTACTAGTAATACACATATGCACAAGGGTACTTCTCCTCCCCCTAAATTTGTGCAACAATCAACAGAATTACTAGTTATGATGCAACTAGTAAGACACACAAATGCACAGTGCACAAGGGTACTTCTTCTCCCCCTAAATCTGTGCATTCACCAAAAAACAGCTACTGAACTCTAGTACCTGTACCAGCCAGAATGTCATACTGACATCTGTTACAACAACAGCACCTGTGCACCTCTTTCAATAATAGCTTTCCTTCTGATCAGCCACATACAACTTCCATATCAAGCACTTCTCCCCCTTTTTAGTCAAAATTGACCAAAGGTGACCAATCAGACAAAATAAATGTCTATTAGCCTAGCAGAGAAAGTTTAAACAGATGTTATAACATTAAGCATGTTAAAACATAATATTCAGGAAGTACACAACCATCTTATAGACAGCAAAAACGCTGAGACAATGAACAAATCCAAGGAACTCATTAAGAGCCCTAACTGTTACATAACAGGCATCAAGAGGACTGCCATAAAATACAAAAACAAACAAGACAACAACCTTCTAAACAGCAGCCCAGCTTCCACCACACCTTCCAGCACCCCTCCAAGTCTTCAATACAGCCAGGGACAATTAATCAGAAGAAGAAGTATCTCCTTCACCTTCATCTTCATCTTCAGAACCCTCAGAGCTTCCACTGGATTGTGGTTTTCCATCTGAATCCTTTCCAGCCTTTTCTAACTCCTCCTTTTCAAGGCTATAGATAAGGGCTTCCAAAGCTTCTTTTCTTGCCTTGTCCACCTTCATACCTTCCTCTAATTCCTTGCAGGTATCTTTCAATTTATTAATTAGGCTCCCTTGAAATGCAGGTTCCCTTCTGGCAGATGTCATAACAACATCATTGACATGACTACCCTCAAAAAGCTTATAGTGAATTGATAGAGGGGTCCTTCTGGCAGATGTCATAACAACATCATTGTTGACTCAGGATGATGCCACATATGATAGAAGGGAATGCAATGGGCAACTTTACAGCATTGGTGGAGGCATGTTTGATGGTTTGGTCAAACACAAACTTTCCAAAATTGTAGTTTATCTTAGTTCTAATGGCATGAATGATCCTCCCAAGAGCAATGGAGATGGTAGATATGTGATTAGTAGGTACCCAATTTGCTGAACCAATCTTATGCAGAATGGCATACTTCACAGTGAGCTTACTAGCTGATAGGTGTTTCCTACTAGGCCATTCCTTAACTTGGCCAGCTATAATAATTCTACAGACCTCATTGTCTGTGGTCTCTAGATCTACTCCTCCATTAGTTCCTCTTCCTAGGAACTTGTTGATGATAGTAGGTGAAAGTTTCACATACTTACCCCTTACAAAAACTTTGCAACCCTCCCTGTTGTTTCTTTCATATATCTCCTCAGGGATGTTCACAATGAATTCTTTGACTAACCCCTCATAGCACTGAGGCAGAGTAGTCACAGTTTTCACAAGACCAACTGTCTTAATTAACTCCATGACTTCCTTTACTTCACTTGCCTCTTTTCCCAATTCTCTTTCAACTGCTACCCTTCTTTGAGTCACAAACTTCCATTTGACAGCACCACCTTCCACGTGAAATGAGATATTGTCAAGATGAACAGCAGCCACTTTGTTTGGAGACTTCTTTACAAGCTTCCTTTTAACAGGGGGAACGTCTGAGACATCATATTCGACATCCTCATTAGATTCAGACCTCTCACTTTTCTTCATCTTCCTGACCTCTACTTTACTCCAAGTCTTGGAGGGACCTATACCAGCAACCCTTTTCTCTTTCCTACCTGTCCTTATCTCAGCCATACTCTTCCTTTTCTCAGTCTATTAGCTACACTTGTTTTCACAAGATTGACCAACGTGTCATCTTCTTCCTCAGACCCTTCTTCCTCAATGTCCTGAGCAGTATCAGGGGACATACTAGGTAAGTTTTTTCCAAGAGAACATAGTCCCTCAGCAGCTACTTCCTTTTCTGTTTTAGATGAGTCATCATCTTTCTCAGCTTGGGTTTCCACCTCAGGTGAGGGGTCCCTTCTGGACAGAGGGGTAAAAATGTCCTTAACTCCATGCTCTTCATTCAGTATCCTAGTAACTAGGTTTCTTATGATGCGATCAGTAGAGTGCATGTCCTCTTGCTCAGGCGATTCTTCAGGAGTGTTGCCTTGTTTAGCTCTAGCCATGGAAGGGGAGCCTGGAACGTCACCTGGTATCATACGCAGAGGGGTTGCGTCTGTCAACTCTTCTTCTAAAAATTCCATGGAGGAAGTTCTAGTATGAAAGGATTTTGAGCTAGATGTTGACGGATGTTGAGACATGTTGTTGAACTTTTGAGAAATTTTTTTTTGCCCTAGCAGAGGTTCTTTGAGAAGTTTAATGAGGATGGAAAGATATGTGTTCAGGCAAAGTGTGCAAATGAAATAGATGCTATTTCCAATACTAGGAGATGATTCATTATTAATGTGGTTTTTTCTTTTCATTGGGCAGACAATATTTTTCTTGCCTTTTCCACTCCACATTAATTGCCATATTTTCTCAAGAAGCCAAGCCCCTAATTTTCCCTTTTCATCATACAAATCCTTTGCAGTCAAGTTGTCATAGTACAATGTCATAGCATCGAGTGTGACATTGTAGATAATTCTCAGTAATTTCATCCACCCTGGTTGAGCGTTGTTGTTTTCAACATGTAGCGGTGTATTTGTCGCTATATGATTTATTGATTAAACCATAAGCAAAGCATACAATGAATCGAGTCGCCACCGCACTTTTATTTATCCTAAGGACTGGTTAAAAAGCGAACAAAAACCTAAGAAGTTTTACACGTAGAAAACCAATAAAAGATCAGAGAGTCTGGGTAAGGGGTAAATTACGCAATGGGAAGGTGTTAGGCACCCATCACGTCCTAGGTACTCCTAGGGAGCCCTTTTCACACTTGTTGTATAAAAAATGTTTATTTGTTTTGACATATTATGCAAACATGAATGGGATGATGAGAAAAGAATGTACAAGTTAATTATTTTTGTGTTTGAACGGATGAACCCGTTGCCTACGTACCTTCCATGAAAGGTAAGGATCAAAACGCCGTAGTTCAGCTAAAAGATTTCCAAAAATTTGTGAGTTCATTTTAAAACACAAGCACTAAGGCTTTTCATTACCAATGGGAGAAAACTCAACCTGAATTCAACAATCCATCATGCGAGGACGGCTTCAACATACTAGTGGGGGGTTAACCCTATAATAAGTATGGAAGACTTACAATCAACTCACTAAGGATAAGGTAAGATTTACATCAACCACTATGGTAATTAAAACCTAAGGCTAATGCATGAAAACATATTAACAGTGGACAAAGCCAAAACAATTGAATGGGTGAAGTTAATTGATTATGATTATTCACAAAATATGGTCAAGGTATGATTAAGATTGATTCAAACAAGTGTTATGAAAAGTGAAGTTTGAAAAGTCAAGGACTTATGGTCCAGGTTTCTAATTTGAAAAGGGATGAAGATGTTTGCACAACAAGTCAAAAGTTTTTGAAAGCAAAGTGTGAAAAGGTTTAGGACAAAGAGGGTATGGATGATGGAACGTAAGACTTCTTAGAAAGGTTCACCTCTTGAGATCATATAGAAGATGATTCAAGTGTGTCCTTAGGAATAAGGCAACAAAGCAAGTAAAAATAAAGCAAGGTGATACTGGATGCCATCAATGGTCTTATACCAATCTCACAAACAAAAGCGGATACCGGATACCAATAAATGGGTTTACACCAATCTCCTAAAGTAAAACAAAACTTGGATGTCGGATGCCAATCTATCTGGACTTATACCAACCTCTAAAGGATGATCATAGGAATAACAAACGCCAACTACATGGTCTTACAATTGCATCCTCACATACAACAAGCAAACAAAAGCACCAGGCGAAGAGGATATGAATGACCAATGAAATGGTCTTACACTCTATCCCTTCCAAATCATAGGAACAATGGCCAAAGAACATGGTCTTACAATTGTCCTCAATGGGTAAACCAAACATGGATCACAAAGATATGCAATGATGATCATGCACTAATGAACAATTTATGATGATAAGTGCACAAGGGTAAGTAAGCAAACATGTACAAATGCAACAAGCAGTCAATCAAACAAAGTCATTTAGCACCCACTATAACCAAACAATTAGGCTCAATCAAAGGGTTAGACTTAAAAGTCAACTGGAATAGGGTCAATGGTGCTCTTAACCTTGACATTGAGAGCCAAGGTGAAGTAGATGAAAGGATATGAGGGGTGTGCCTCATCACTCTTATCCCTGGTCAGGGAGAGCATTGAATATCAGAAGGTGTGGGAGTTCAGAAAGATGGAACTCTCTCCACAAGTTAGACTTGATAGATCTTGGGCTTTTACTCACTATGCATCAACACATGTGGTGTGAGCAAGGTGAGTGACTCACAGAATAGTAGGAGATAGGCTACATATCTCTTTTGTCTACCAATTGCCTCATATGAGGTCTTTACCTGCTTGGGGACAAAGTTAAACAATCACACACATTGCCTCTTAAGGAGGACTTCAGACAGGTGCCTGGCCAAGTAACAGGCCAGGTCTTCCAGACTACATGGAGAAGAGATCATTATACCTCAGTGCTCAAGCTAGCAAGCAAAGCACAATCAAGTTCATAAAGGAACTATAGCAACTAAGGTACCTGAAATCAATCCAATATAATCAGTACTCAGCTCAAACAATAAGCAAACAGACAATGGTCAACAGTTAACTATACAGTCAAACAACAGTCAATGCACAAAGGTGCAAGCCACATGGCACAAACTCAAATTTCAAAACCTACAAAAGAAACTCAAAGTTAGTCATAAACAAGCTACAAGCCAACTCCAATTGAGTGCACATCATCAAGCATAAGCAAATTGTGCTCTTAACCTGAAACAAATCTCAAATGTGAGAACACAAGACCACTAGTACAAGACTAGGGCCAAAATGATATCAAAAAGTCAAAACAGAACATGAAACTTATCAAAAGTCAATATCAATCAATTAAGAAACAAATCCAAGTGGTTTCACATTCATATCATTCATCATTATCATTTCATAAGGAAAAGAGTACAAAACATGCAATCTAGAACCTCAAAGAACCAAACAGAATGATCACAATCAAATCAATACCAAAACATTTCAATAAATCACCAAAAAATTCATGATCAACCAACATTCATAACATGTCAATCATACCAAATTTCAGCTCATTTGGACAAAGGGAAGCAAGTCAATGAAATTCATAAAGTCAACACAAATTCATACAAGCTCATACAAAGCATCAAAACATGCATCCACTTCAACCAATCATAAAACATCAATAAAACATGATAAATGAATGGGACTAAAACCATGGCAAACCTCAAGATGTCTAGAATACTCATGCCAAATTTCACATCCATCCAATTAATAACCAGAATTTCACAAATCAAATGGGAACATGTATCACAAAAAGTCAACAAATGACTAAACACCAAATAAAATCCCAATCAAATAGGAAATGGATTCAAAAATTCCAGAAAAATTCACATGTATTCTAAACATTCACAAGTATTCTCATGCAAAAGTCCAGCTCAATTCAAGTTCAACAAGCATAGCAAATAAAATCAAGAAGTTGCACAAAGCATGGCATGGCACAAAATGTAACACCTCCAAAGATTGTATCATAACTCTCAATCCAAGAACTCAAAAATTACAAACCACATATCAAAATGCTCTTTAAGATGTCTAGAACAAGCACAAAAAATTTGAGCCTCATCCATTTAAGCATCAATATTTCATAAGCAAAATGGCATGGAAGGTACAAATTGAACACACATGAACAAACCCTAGGCAATTAAAAAATCCACACGTGCATAAATTCTAGAAAAATCACCATAAAAAACTAGAGATCATGAAGGACATTTCACAAAAAATCCCAGCCAATTTGGACAAATATTGGAAGACTTATGAATTTTCTAAGATCAGCATACAAAATGAAATAAAAATTGAGAAGAAAATGAAATAAAAATGAATTAAAATCTAAAAATGGCAAAAGCGTAAATATGCCGCCACTTAAGTGAAACGCTGCGTTTCACTTAAGTGTGTGGCAGCGCGTGATTGGTTGGAGACCGCGGGAAACATGAATTTGAAAGCCAAGCCAGGAAATATGGATCAAACAAGCATCTGGAACGCGTTCTTGAGCATTCATACAAGTTCATCATTCCAGAAATCATCAAGAACAAATCATCACGAAAATTGGCAAACTATATATCAATGAACGCGTCTAATCAAGCACATCAACAATATCCACATGATTCAACCTAATTCTAAGTATCCAACACGAATCGATCAAAAGAAAATTTGACATCAAACCTTCAATTCCAGATTTCTCACTCAAAACTTAATGAAATTCAAAACTACAAGTTGCAGCATGCTCTTTGATCTAAGATCTACACAAGCCATATCACAATTCCATCAATTAAAGAATTCGAGATCTAACCTCTTGAAGTGGCAGTTGCTCGATTTGGTGAATTCACAGCTCCAATTGATGAAACAGAAGTAGGTTAATGCTCCAGGAAGTGAATGGAGTAGATCTTGTAGCTCAATTATGCTCCAGCTTCAAGAATGATCAATTTGCCATGGATGCTCAAGATGATGACAGCTGCGATTCTCCAATGTTCTTGCCACAATTTTGCTCAACAGATGTTCACAGGTACCTGCAGAAGATGGATCACACAAGAACAAGCACGATGGATGATGAATTTCAATGGAAATGGTGAAAAAAGTGTGAAAAAGTTTTGAAGAAAATTGAGAGAATTTGGTGATTTCTGAGTTTGGATCTGAAAAAGTGATTGTGGATCCTGATTTTTTGTTATGATTAGGACTATATAGTCCTTGTTAATCACCTGCTAAACCATGATTAGCACAATTGAAATGGATTAATGAAAATGAGCTTGTTATGTAATTTGGCAAAATTGCCCTTTTGATGATGCAGCCAATGGAACAGTGAAATATCTGTTGAAGCAAGTCACAAATCATGTTTAGAAGCTATTCAAATTGGTTTGGCATGAAAATTCCATGTACTTTTGAAAATGGCCTTTTTTCCCACCAAAATTTAAATTGATCACTTGAAAAATGACCTTTTTATGTGATGATTTTTGATGAAATGTGATGATGCATTATGATAATTCATGTCAAATGGGATTTGCTCAAAAAAGAATCACCCAAATTGGCCAAATGGTTTGAAAGTTATGCCACTTTGAAATCCCAAAATTCTTGAAAATGATTTGATCATAACTTGCCAACCACACATGAGAAATGAGTGTTCTTGGACTTTTTGGAAAGGCAAGAGCAAGATATTCAACTTTCATGTTGGACAAATTTTGATTTGAAGCTTGCTTGGACATGTAATTTTGAGGAGAAGGACTTTCCATTTTGGGCAGGTGAAAATTACAGGTCATTACTATTTTGGGAAACTTCCTTGTCTGACCTCCAATTCCTCAATGATGATGTTTGACATGTTATATGAGGCTTGTATGGACATGAATGAGACCTTTCCAACCATCTCACACCTTCAAATCCCTGATTAAATGCACAGTTGACCACAGTTGACTTTGCTAGGGTTTTGGTTGACTGAGCCATGCTTTGATGAATTTCAAGCCTTTTTATCTTGAGATCTTGATACCAAATGATACCATAACTCATATGAATCTCTTATGAATGATCATGGTGCCCAAATTCTTCAAGAATGGCCACCATCCATTGCTCAATGAATGATTTGACTGTTTTGACCTAGTTTGCTTCATCTGCAAGTAACAAGGTTAGATGACAGTATTTTTGTACTTTTGGTTAGTAAACAAATGAAAAGCAATGATATACAAATGCAATACGTGCTTGGTGATCAAGAACCACACTCACAAAATACCCACCCACTAGGAGGGAGGCAAGATGCACAATGATCCTTGAGGCAATGATATGATATGATATGATATGATGAGGGATCTTAGGGCAAAAATTGGGGTCTTACACAACAGACATAATTTCTTGTGTCTCAGTTCCAGCAAAGCTCTCACTACCTTCAGACTTCATACCACCAGTCATGTGTTCAGGTGTTTGGGCCATCATGACCTTTTCTTCCTTGAGGTTAGATATTAGCACCCTTATCTGACACTTTTCCTTTCCCTTGATGATCCTTCTTGCAACTGTACTCATCTTAGAGGGGTTATCCATTTGAGAGCTCCACATGTAGCAGTTGTTGTTGGTCTTGATTCCTTTCATAATTACTTCACTGTCTTTGTTCACAATCAGACATTCAGTTTTAGTGAAGATGATATTCAGACCTTGATCCCCTAGCTGACTGATGCTTATTAGATTTGAAGTCAAGCCCTTGACCAGTAGAATATTGTCAAGTTTAGGAGCTCCAGGACACTCAAGCTTGCCTATCCCCTTTATTTCACCTTTAGCTCTATCACCAAAGGTTACATAGCTTAAGTCATGAGGGTGAAGATCAGTTACCAAGTCTGAGTTCCCAGTCATGTGTCTAGAGCAACCACTATCAAAATACCACTCTTCTTTGTGAGCTATTAGACTTGTAACATTAGTCTTAGGAACCCATTGCTTCTTGTTGATAGGCCTGTGATGTTTGGGTCTGGGTTGATAGTGAGTCTATTGATGAACATGGCTAGGATAACCATACAGCTTATAAAAGGAAGACTTAGAGTGTCCAGCTTTCCCACAGTATGGACATCTCCATCTTTGGTGTTTGCTCTTCTGATGATACTGATGAAAGGGGGTAGGGTAACCATACAACTGATAGCAGAAGGGCCTTGAGTGTCCAAATTTCCCACAGTAATGACATCTCCATCTTTGGTGTTTGTCTTTCTGCTGTTCTTTCTTCTGATGGTGTGACATATGATGTAACATCTTGAAACTGCCCTTACTATTGTTGCATTTAGGTTTAGCTTGAGGTTTGCAGCCAGTGTAACTACTTTCAGCCTTAGTTTTATGGTACCCTAATCCAGATTTGACTCCTGTGATTTGTCCAGTTAGAAGAATCTTGTCTAAAGAATCAGATCCATTGTTCAGCATCCTTACATACTTGGTTGTCTCTTCTAGTTTTGAGTTTAAGAGCACAACTTCAGTCTTTAGCTTGAAGATGGTTTCCACATGTTCTGCTTTTTCTTTCTCCAGTTGGACTATCTTCTGACTCTCAACTTATTGATCTTTATCTAGCTTGACCTTTAGAGCCACAGCTTCTGTTTTCAATTTGGAGATGGTTTCCAAGAATTCTACCTTCTCATTCTCAAGTTGAGTTATGTCTTTCTCCTGATTTAAAGACTGCTTGTTCAGCTCAACACTTTTCTGACACAGCTCTCTGTAGGTAGAGGCCAATTCCTCAAAGGTTACCTCACCATCACTTGATTCAGATTCCCATCTTCCTGTCAAAGCAGTCACAAGATTTGCAGCCTCTTCAGTATCACTCTCATCAGACCATGTGGCAGCAAGACTCATCTTCTGTTTCTTAAGGTAGGTTCCAAATTCAGACCTGATGTGTCCATACCCATCACATTCATAGCACTGAACCTCTTTACCTTCTTTGGGCTTCTCATCTACTCTTTCTTTTCTTCCAGCATTGTTGTCAGATGAGATGTTCTTCACATTTGCCTTGGATCTGACATCCATTTTCTTTAATAGACTGTTAAACTGTCTCCCCAGCATTGCAACTTCATTGGCCCACTCTTTATCCAAATCTTGACTGTTTTCCTCTTCCGTGTTGGATACAAAGGCAATGCTCTTGGTTTTCTTTTCAGTTCCCTCAATCAATCCCATCTCAAAGGTTTGGAGGGAGCCAATCAACTCATCTACCCTCATGTTGGAGATGTCTTGAGACTCTTCTATGGCAGTCACCTTCATTGCAAATCTCTTAGGGAGTAACCTAAGTATTTTTCTCACCAACTTTTCATCTGTCATCTTCTCTCCCAGGGATCCTGAAGCATTAGCTATCTCAAGGATACTCATGTGAAATTCATGAATGTTTTCATCTTCTTTCATCCTTAAGTTTTCAAACTTGGAGGTGAGCAGCTGAAGTCTAGACATCTTTACCCTAGAGGTGCCTTCATGAGTGACCTTGAGAATGTCCCAAGCATCTCTAGCCACTTCACAGTTGTTTATCAGCCTGAAAATATTCTTGTCTACCCCATTGAATATTGCATTCAAGGCTTTAGAGTTTCCAAGAGCAAGATCATCCTCCTCCTTAGACCATTGTTCTTCAGGCTTCTTCTCAATGGTGGCTTCTCCTTCTTTAGTAATGACAGGATGCATCCAACCTGTTAGCACTGCTTTCCAAGCCTTGTTATCAAGGGATTTCAGAAACGCTACCATTCTAGGTTTCCAATAGTCATAGTTAGAACCATCCAAAATTGGTGGCCTATGAACAGATCCTCCATCCCTCTCCATTGTACCAGAAAGTATAGCCCCTAGATCTCACCCAGAACTAGAGCAGGATGCCTGCTCTGATACCAATTGAAATTCTGGTATCAGATATAAGATGTCGAAGGTAATGTCACGACACTGATATCTGCTAATACACAATGGATAAAATAAACAGAATGGTAAAGCGAATAACACAAGCAATTGTTAACCCAGTTCGGTGCAACTCACCTACGTCTGGGGGCTACCAAGCCAGAAAGGAAATTCACTATAATAGAATTATTTCAAAGACTATCTGTACACTTCACCAAGTTACAGTCTTTCTCACCTAATCTCTACCCGTGCAATTTCTACCTAAGCACTCTTAGATATGAGAACCCACTCACTTCCCTTACAATCACACACCCGTGATTTTAAACAACAATCCCTTGTGAAAAGAAAATACTTTTCAATTACAAACTCTTGATTTTACTTCACAGATTCAATCAAGAAGACACACTCTTGATCTTGCTTCAAAGCTTTGATCAAGAAGACAAATCAGTCTAATTCAATCATCAATGGATGACTTGAATGACCTACAGACATAAACTCTAGCTCTCTCTCTAAATTTCGCTCAGTCTTGGTTGTGTGTTCAAACAGGTTTTCTGAGTCCCTTTTTATAGAAACATTGGACAGCTTAAAAACCCTAAATATATTTTCCAATCAAATCTTTTCATATAAGCTGTAAAGATCTCCTTGGAAAATAAACAAATCTGGTTGAAATCCCTGAAAGAATGCGCCAGCTAGCCATATCTTCAATCAACCAATGATTGCCATTAATTGTGCAATCACAAAACACCAGACATTCATACTGAATGTTCTGTGTACAGGATGTCATGACATCGGGTCTGACATCTGGAAAAATCCTGCATATTTCCAATTTCCTTTTATAGCAGGTACAATCATATCAGATACCATGACATTGTGTATGTCATCTGAAACAATCCTGCATGAACATGTCTTCCAATTAAGCTCCAGCAGGTACATCCAATATCAGACGCCTTAGCATTGTAAGTGGCATTCTGAAACAATCCTGCTTGCACATATTCTTTAACTCCAGCAAGTACATAGGATATCTTATGTTAAGACATCACACATGACATCTTGTGAACACTCTTTGTTTTACCAAAATTGCTGCCAACACTTAGAATCAACAGTATGTCTCCTTATTCCCCGACCTCAGAGTTGGATAGTTATCTTTCTTCAGCCTCAGAGTTGAACGACTACCTTTTTCCAACCTTAGAGTTGACGACTACCTTTTATCCCCAGCCTCAGAGCGGAGTGGCTACCTTTTTTCCAACTTTCAAGTTGTTGTATCATTTTCTTATTCTCCAACCTCGGAGTTGATAACTGCAAACCTAACCTCAGAGTTGACACCTCCCTTTGTTCCCGACCTTAGAGTTGATGTTCAACTACAAACTCAACCTCCGAGTTGACGCCTACCACCTTTGTTCCTGACCTTAGGGTTGATGTTCATCTGGAAACCCGACCTCAGAGTTGATGCTTACCCTGTCTCCAATCTCAGAACCGATGTTGATCGCAGTTTGTCTCCAACCACAGAGTTGAGAATGTCCAGTTTTACCCCAGTCGCAGTATTGAGGTCGGATATTTCAATCCCCAACAATCTGTGTTGCTTTTGCTTCTGTCCCCAACCTCAGAGTTGTCGATTAATAATTTACCTTCTATTCGCCTATTGTCATCCTCAGTAAGGTCATCTTCCACCCCGAATCCTAGGATTTGTGTGGTGAATCGTTTCATGATTCCAAAAAAAGAACAATTACCAAGGAGATATCCCCCAGCGGAAAATTCTTTCTCGGTGCCTTCAAAAAAAAACTTGTTAGTAGAGATAAAATAAAAAAATAATAATCAACCATACTGCATACGTCATGCATGTCTAACCCCTCACATATCCATTTACCAAATAACATTCCTATTCCCAACAGCTGCCATGCACGAAGACTAGCCCGTTCATCCCGCATACCAGGGAAGAAGACCCCCTAATGACCTATCTTCACATTGCTTTCCATTTGTTCATGGCGGGCAAATTTCCTGTTATTCAAGTATTTAATCATCTCCTACCTTGATTGTTTGGAAGTCGTTGCTATCCATACATTCAGGTCCGAGAAGATTAAATAGGGGCAGCTGTCATACCCTAAAATTCGCCCCACCCGTCACATGATCGTATAGGTCACTAATCCCAAATAGTTGCATATCATCCTCATCCAGTCATTTCATTGAATAAGCATGGTTCTCCATATGCAGGCATCCTCTTGGCATCATGTTTATAATGGTTCTGATTATTTATAACTTCGTGTTGATTTCAATTTCAAATTAACTTTTAAAGTTTGAATTGATTTTGAAGTTAGATTTGATCTTTGAAAATAACTTGGTTTTAGAAACCATTCCATTCTTTTCGAATTAATTTTGGGAATTCAAGTTGAGTTGGACGATCCGAGTTGATTATTGAAAAATCGAATTGATTTTAGAAATTTGATCATTTTTGCATTGAGCCAATTCCATTGTTTTTTCTTTAAGCCCATTGAACCACTCATGTTTTTTGGTGTTATCCAATTTACAAATTCTAAGCCCATTAACCATTCATCCAAATCCAATTTCTTTTATATATCCATTTAGAAAATCCATTCATTTAATCCATTAAACCATTTTTCTAAATCCTTTTTCATTTACCATTAACCAATTCCAAATATCCAACAAAAATCCATTTTTTATCCATTTAACCACTTTCATTATCCAATTCATTTTAACCCCAAATTCAATTTACCCAAACCATTGTCCATTCCATAAATCCAATTGAATCCAATTCACCCAAAACCATTATCCATTTTCATTAAAACCATATCTACTTTCAATAATCCAATACATATCCATTTATCCAAATCTATAAGTCAATGAAAGGAAATTGAAGAAGCTACTTCCAGGTTCTTCTTCTTCCCTCTCTCAAATTTCCTTCCAGATTCTTCTTCTTCCCTCCCTCCAAACTCTAACAAACTCCAATCTTCAACATCTAGAATCCACCTTCAATCTCCAATACACATTCCAACCATCACCCTACGATTCCTACTGAACCTGCAACAACTTTCGAGCCTCACGCCTCCACGTAACGAACTTGATTTTTCGCGTAACTCTCAACTTCACTCTCATCTTCTTGAACCTGCAGTTTCAATCTCCACGGAAGATTCACAGGATCGCTTCCGCACTCGTTCACTCTTCATCAATCTCTCTTGGTACAGTACACAAAAACACAACAAGCGTTGATCCGTATCGCAACTGTTTGTAGCTCGCAGAGCCGTCGAAACTGCAACCTCTCCCTAACAGAAAACAGAAAATAGATAGAAGAAGAAAAATAAGGCGAAGAAGGAGGGAAGATACCAAAGCATACGTGAGACGAACTTCCATTAAGGTCGTCGTTGCGTCGATCGTCTTTGCCGGAGAATTCATTGGTTGTTTCAGTCCGGACCTTGATTTCATCATCATTCCACGGTGTTCCTTGCTTTGGTGGATCTTCGTGCATCATCTAATCAAACTGCGCCTTCCTTGATTTCAAATCGAGATACCTAAGCCCCACGATCTGCAAGAGTTTAGCAGGAACGACTCTTAGGCGAAGGAGAAGAGAAGAGAAGCAGGAAATTCTTGCAAGAAGCAACTTAGGATAACCAATGCTCACCTGATTGGACTTTCGCCACCGTCATTGCGTTGGTCTTCGAGAGGTAGGTTCGATTTCTGCCTCACGATGCTTTGAGTTTTCATCACTAGTATAGAATTTAGCACTCGAGGAATCAAATCCCTAAGCCTATGGATTCTGATTCCTCTGCCTAAGTATTTCGTTCGCGAAGTCATAGCGTAGGATTCTAGTAATTTTGATGGTGAATCGCGTGTTGGACCTACGTATAGAACGCAGGAGGTGTGAGAGTGGGAGTGACGATCTCGCATCCTCGTCGCCAGTGACGAACTGGCGCGGTTCCGCTTCCACGCATTTTTGGAGTTGAGAGTGAGGAAGACGAGTCACATTCCGTCTTGGAATATTTACTCTGGGCTTATTCATCACATTTAGGCCCAATGCATTTCTGGCCTACACTGCTTGCACATCCTTCTCTATCCGTACACCTCCCCTGTTTGGGCTTGAAGGTAGATTCAAGGCGCATTCTGATTGTTTGAGTCTTCTCTTAGTGATCATTAGAACTAGTTTATATTAGGAGTTGGTTAGGTTAATGGTATATGATTAGAATCCTGATTAGTATTGAATTGTTTAAGTGTAGAATTAATTTGACATTTGTTTCTATATTAGAATTTTAATTTGATTTTAATAGTTGTTTTACTTTAGAATTGGTTTGATTTCACATTTTTTATAATTGTTTGATTTCATTTTATCTTGATTTTAATTCCTTTATTTTCTCTTGCAATTTTGATTAACTTTGATCTAATTTCTAACACCTAACTTCTAATTCTTTAATTTTTGCTTCTTACCTTTAATTTTCGCATTAACATCTAACCTTTAATTTGCGCATCTTAATTTCCGCATTTTAAATTCCGCTTCTAACATTTATTTTTTTGTCATTTACCTTATGCACTTTTATTTTTATTTCACTTTTATTTTGCTTTTTATCATATTGTGCATCATTCACTTCATCTTAAAATAAACATAAACATGGTTAAGACTTTAAAAATAAAAAAGATAATTCTCAAATATGTAATGGACATTGGACAATGGACTTAGAGACTCATTAGGATCCTTTGCAAAAAGACCTTGGACAAATGTGACCTAACATGGAAGAAGCGTGCAAGAATCGAGAAGAATTTGTAATCTTTTAATTGTAATCTTTTACTTGCTTTCCAATTTGGAACACAAAATGCACACACATGGCTTTCTCTTGGGCTACCTGACAATGAGACCTTTTATTTCCTGCACTCGCTTGTACTTTACATGTACCCCCTCCCCTTTCCGATGTACGCATTTACTTGCTTTCTTTTATTGCTTGTTAGCTACTCCTTAGGCATTAGGAACGTTCACCATTTCGCAACCAATAATCAAACCCTTGATCCAACGTCAAGTGGTTCTTTTCTTAAATCAAAAACAATAAGCAAACCCTTGATCCAACGTCAAGCGGTCATTTTCCAAATCAAATTCAAAAAACACAATAAATGGCGATTAGGATAGTACGTCACGAGCCTTAAGCGATAAAGAAGGGATGAGACTGGAGTTTTCCTACACTCATTCTGAATACTTCGAACAAAAGACGTTTGGCTTGATCGTTTGAGGTATTCACCTTTATCCATAGTCTTTAGTGTAATCCGAAATCAGTAACACTTTCTCAAAACTTAAAAACAATTCAACATATTCAAACCTTTTGTTTGAGCCTTAGGGCGACACCATTGAAAACCCTTCTTCAAGGTAATAAAATCAACAAAACAAACACAAACAATTTCAAAACTACAAACTACGAAGGCTCTAATTTCTCACTTCAACAAGTGGGCATACGTAGGCACGAGGATCCATTCCTTGGCGAGCACACTAAGTTAAAATCTACCTTCAATCCGCAAACCTTTGGCAAGCAAACATTCGATAGATAATGTACACATAAGCGCAAACATCCTAGATGGTTCCCATGGAGTACCATGGATGTGAGGGGTGCTAATACATTCCCCTTGCATAACCGACTTCCGAAGTTGTTCGTGGTTGCGATGACCATACTTTGGGGTTTTCTCGATATTTTCCCATTCCTTTGGAATAAATAAAAATCGATGGCGACTCTGTATTTTTCGCGTAGCGACAGTGGGTTAGTATAAACCAAGAGGAAACATAATGTATCAAATGAATCCATAAGTTAACAAATGCAAGGTATCATCTGCATGTCCAACGACCTAGGTTGGTTGGTGTAGGGGAAACCTATCCATGATTCAAAGTACTATGGATGAACATTTAATCATCCATTAGTATATTCGAAACAAGGAAGGTTCAATCAACCCTAGCCAAACCAATATCATGACATAAGTAGATCTCATTGGCCCTAAGGTTCAAGACCTCATAAGTCCTTCAAAAAATAACCAAATGACTTGAAATAAAATAAAATCAAATACTAGAGGAAAAAATAAAAGGGGTCCATGTTGAACATATTTGCAGAATAAATAAAATATGTGGTGTAAAAAATAAAAGGAAAATGGAAATAATATGGTAAAAATAAAATGGAAAGTGAAATAAATAAAAGTAAACCAGAATGCACATGTTGGGGGTTAAACCCCTGACCTTGGGGTCATGGGGGGATCAGCCCCCTTTCCCACTGGGTCACAAGCTCGGCGGTGTTAACCAAATGCACCAAAACAATAAAATAATAAACAAATTCGCGCGCCAACCAACCCTTCAGAATGGGACATAATTTCTCTTTGAATTCAAAATACACGCGAAGCAACGACCTCAGTGTCGTCTTCACCCTCAAGATTTTTGAAACTCAAAACTTGTAAATACTCAAATTCAATAAGATTTTTTTGTGAAATCTCATTACATGATCATAAACAAACTATTATCCACACTTATGAGCCATTGATTGGCTCTGAGTGTGGAGTTTTCTCTCACGAACTAGAAAGATGAACTTGACCTAATCTAAAAATTAAATTCCAAATATTGAGTAATCAAAGCTGGGAACTTAGGGGAAATGATCAACAGAGGTCTTATGGGCTTTGAATCTTGGTAAATTAAGAGGATACCTTCCCTTATTTATAGGGAAGGTGTGTGGGTGGTTTTGGAGGGAGAATATAGAGGTTTGATCAGAAAACGCATATGGATCGAAGCATGCTTGGGATTGACTTGGGGGAACATGAAACAACTGTGGTCTGAGCTTGTTTGCACCACAAACAACTTTGCTTTGGTCCTTAGCATTGATCTAGAACAAACAAGAGCAAAGAGAAGGCCTATTGTGGATTTTGCTTTTTGCCATTTTGGGCAAAATCAGAATTTGCACATGGGGCTGAGTTTTATGATTTGTGAGATTTCCATGTCCAAGTTGACTTCCAATCACGCCATAATACCATATGCAATATGTTTGGGGACCATTGGTATTAGATTGAAATGGTTTGAGGATTTGGTGCACCCATTTGCAAATTCTGACTGATGTGGTCTGGTCTTCCACATCAGGATGAACCTCCATGTTTGAACCAAGGCTAAATAAAATTGGCTCGTGCATTTTGTCTCAATTTTGGGAGGTTTGGTCCTTGCCATGATCTTAATTGAATGAAAAAAGAACCAGGTCAAAAGGTTTTGTGATATGGAAATGGTGATCTGTCGAAGTAGTGGTCATGACATGATTTTAGGGCATGGTAGGCATGTTGGACCAGCTTGGCCAATAGCAAAATTGAACTCCTTCCTCAATGAATTAGGTCTTGGACCTTGGAAAAAAGTTGGAGAGGAAGTTATGTAGGACATTTGGCTCGAAAAATGAGAAAGTTATGGTCTTTGGAACTTCCCATAGGCCATTCTTACCAAAATGTGACCAACCAACATGACTTAATTTGGGGATTTTATGATTTCTTGATTTCCAAGGCACTATGGTAGATGTTTTGAGCTCATACGATCATATCATGATGTGAAATAAGATTTCGACCTTTTTGGGATGATTTTAGGTCAAGTTGATGGATGGATAAAGTCATGGAAAGTTGAAAAATCATGAACAACCCAACTACTTGTAACATGGATTGAATGGATGTTTAAAAGGTTGATTTTGAGTGTAACGGGCATAAAATGATATTGAATGAATGATAGGGTGATTGGATAGTCCAAAATGAGAAATTTAAATGATCAAGGGGTCCTTAAATTAGGGTTTCTTGAGCCATTAGTTTCATCAAGAACCAAAGCCAAATGGATTAGGGTTTGAGATGTAAGGATCAAATTGAGATGTTTAAAGGGTATAGGGCATGAATTTTTTTTGGATTTAAGGGGTCCTTATTGGCATGGTTAAGATCCATGGTGAACCATGACTTATACAAGTCAAAAGAGGGTCAAGAACTAGGGTTTGGTCCTTGGGTGACCAGATGAATCTTGAAACTTCTTCAAAGGGGACTCACCACCCAAATTGGAGTTGGGGAATGAGTGAGATGTCTTAGGTGATCCTGCAAGATTTGTGGTATGCTTGAAGATGAGATTAGGGTTAAGGTATCTTGGTCATACCCTAACATGATTAGAGGATCTTAGGGATTTGCAGATGAATCCCATGTCTTGGGCTTGTGGATTATTGTGATCATTGAGTACAAATGCATGTGAGATGATATGTATGGGATATATGCTTAGGGTTTAAAGCTTAAGAAGATTATATGGGTTAGGGAAAATTTGAGGGTATGACAGTTACCCCTATTTACTCTTCTCGGACCCGAAGGTATGGATAGTAATGACTTCCAATACATTCATGGTAGGAGGGGATTAAATACTATTAAGAGTAACCGGAAATTTGCCATGATGGGTATAATAGTGATATCGGTTGATATATTTTGGGGGTTATGTATGGTTATGATGATTATGCATACAATATGATGTATGCAACATACGTATCTTTTGATGTTGAAAACCTCAAGAAGACGGAGGGAAGAAACTCCGTTGGGGAATGAACATCTCGGAAAAAAGAAAAGATGACTACCCCTAGCAACAACTGGGGAGAAAAAAAGAAGGTAATTACTAGCAATGACTGGAACACCTAACCCTGATGGGGAAAATATAGATTCTGTGACGATTCCTAGCAGTGGCTGGAATACCTGACATCTACTGGGGATCGACCAAATGAATTCAGTGATGATTCTTAGCGATGACTAGAATACCTAATTCAGTGGGGAAAAACAACTAGGTTCAATGACGATTCCTAGCAACGACTAGAATACCTGACTTAGCTGGTGATAAGCAAGGTATGTTGATGATTCTTAGCAACGACTAGAATACCTGACTCTGTGGGGAAAATAATTCGTCCAGAAATGATTCTCAATGACGATTGGAATACCTGACTCGATTGGGGATAATATTCTCAAGGAGGTACAATGATGATTCTGAGCGACGACCAGAATACCCGAATCTGCTAAGGAAAATACAGAAATTCAGTGATGATTCCTAATAACGGCTGGAATACCTGACATCTGTTGGAGAAAAGAGCATATCAATGAAGATTGGAATACCTGACTCATGCTAGGGGGACGAAATCCAAAGATGATTTCTAGCTACGACTATGAATATTTGACTTGGCATGAGGAATGAGCCCAAAATACCCCATGTTTAATAAATCGGGGAAGTTCAGTGGCGTTTCTTAACAACGGCTAAGAATACCGGACTCTACGGGGAGGAATGAAAATATGGTGATGACTGGGGATAGAAGAAGTACAATGACGATTCTTAACAACAACTAAGAATGCCTAACTCTTCTAGGAACACTTGAAACAAAACAGTTCAGTGAGGATTCCTAGCAACGACTGTAATACCTGACTCTGCTTGGGAAAATATTTTGAGATAGAAAGTTGACTTTATTGGGGAAAATCCCTAACAATGGTTGGGAAATTCCGTTCTCACCTTACGACCACTTGTGAGCCGATCTTAAAACTTCTTCGAAAAAATCAAGTTGTCATTTGGAACGACGATTTCTAAAACGCTTTTGAGAAGATCAAGGAGTATTTGCAAGAACGTCTTGTTTTGATGCATCGTATGCCTGGCAGACATTTGATTATGTACCTTACCACCCTCGAAGGATCCATGTGATGCATCTTCGGCCAACATGACGAGATTGGTAGGAAAGAACATGCAATATACTACTTAAGCAAAAAGTTCACTGATTGTGAGAGTAGATATTTGATGCTTGAAAAGACATGTTGTGCACTAGCTTGGGATGCCAAACGCATAAGATAATACATGCTTACTCATACAATGTTGTTAATGTTGGTGTAAGCCCCAGAGGCCAATACTTTTGGTACTTGTATCAAATTATTTATTAATAATAAAAGGTTTTTTCTTTATCATGTTTTTTTAATAAAAGCCATAGAATAGCTAGTCCGTTTAATGTATCAAATTTTATTTAATCATGAGATCCCATTAAGCATAAGGACATTATTCTTAAAGTATCCGTAGTCGAGCTTTGTTGTGAAGTGGGATAACATTAAAGCATTAAGACTATTATGTATATAGACTGATGATCACATCTCATAGATCATGGATAAGGAGTTATCAGGTCTTAAACATAAGTATGAATATTAGGAGTAATATTTATACTGGATTGACCCGCTATGAGAATACTACATAGAATGTTATGTAAAGTGTCATAAGTTATTCTCATGGTGATAGTGGTGTATACCATCATTCGACCTGAAACCACTATGGACCCTAGATGTAGAGTCAAGTGTTTTATTGCTAATCAAACATTGTCCATAACTGGATGACCAAAAAGACAGTTGATGGATACTCCACGGAGCATGTTGAGGGACATGAGTGATCTAGATGGAATCTGCCCATCCTACGTAACAGGATAAATGTCTAAGGGCCCAATATTGAACTGGACAAGGATGACACAGCCTATGCCTTGTGTTCAATATAGACATAAGGGAAAAAGGTAATGTACACACAAGTATTATCACAAAAATGGATTTGTCATATCACATGACATTTTCGTGTCTTGGGTAGCAATGTTGTGTTGCTAGATACCGCTCACTGTTTATTATATTAAATACGTGATTTAATATAATTACCAATATCGCGAAAACCTATAGGTTCACACACAAAAGGACGAATTGATGAGAGATAGAGTAAATAAGGAATACCGTAAGGTATGGTACACTTAAGTGAATTGTAGAACATCGTAAGGTATGGTGCACTTAAGTAAAATACGAAATGTGGTAAGGTACCACACGCTTAAGTGATTTTCGGTATACCATAAGATATGGGCCACATATACTTAAGTGGGTTTTTTAGCTTGCTACCCACATAAGTGGTTATATAAATAGAACTCTTGTGCAAAATTATTTCACTTGATGAAATTTCGTTTCTCTCTCTCTCTCTCTCTCTCTCTCTCTCAAGTATTTTTGTTATTGAAATTAATCTATCTACTTCAGCATCATGGGTATTAGATACTAGATGCGGTTCTCACATTTTTACCAATGTGCAGGGGCTAAAAAGGAGTAGAGATTTGGCAAAGGTGAAGTTAACCTACAAGTTAGAAATGGAGCAAAGGTTATTGCTTTATCTGTAGGAACTTATGTATTGACTTTACCTAGTGGTTTAATAATTCAGTTAAAGAACTGTTATTATGTACCCGCAATTAGCAGGAATATTATTTCCATTTATTGTTTGGACAAGTTTGGTTTTTCATTCAAAATAAAGAACAATTGTTGCTCCATTTATTTGAATGATATATTCTATGTTACTGCACAAATGAACAACGGACTATATGTCCTTGATCTTGAAATGCGTATTTATAACATTAATACTAAAAGGATGAAACTTAATTAGTTAAATCCAACTTACCTTTGGCATTGTTGATTGGGCCACATAAATGATAAATGCATTTCCAAACTCCATAAAGATGGACTCTTGGACTCTTTTTATTATGAATCATATAAGACATGCATATCTTGTTTAATTTGAAAGATGATAAAGTCTCCATTCGTAGAAAAAGGTGAAAGAGATAATGATCTTTTGGCCTTCATACATACTGATGTATGTGGACCACTGAACATACCAGCCAGAGGAGATTTTTAGTACTTCATCATATTTACTGACGATTTCAGTAAATATGGTTATGTATATTTAATGAAACACAAATCAGAGTCATTTGAAAAGTTCAAGGAATTCAAGAATGAAGTACAAAACCAACTAGGTAAGAATATTAAAACTCTTCGATCAGATTGATGTGGTGAATATTTAAGCCTAGAGTTTGATGACCATCTGAAAGAGTGTGGGATTCTATCCCAACTTACTCCTCCTGGAACACCCCAATGAAAAGGTGTATCTGAGAGAAGAAATCGAACCTTGTTAGACATGGTCCGATACATGATGAGTCAAGCCGATCTTCCAAACTCCTTTCGGGGACATGCACTATTGACAACAGCTTACACACTTAACCGTGTTCCATCCAAAAAGGTTGAGAAGACACCATATGAGATATGGAGTGGTAAGAAACCACATATGTCTTACATGAAGATTTGGGGTTGCGAAGTTTATGTGAAACGACAAATTTCAACTAAGCTTGAGCCCAAATCTGACAAATGCTTATTTGTGGGGTATCTTAAAGAAACAAGAGGGTATTACTTCTACAATCCTTCTGAGGGCAAAGTGTTTGTCGCTCGAACTTGAGTCTTCCTAGAAACTAATTTTATTTCCAAAGGAATCAGTGGGAGGAAAGTAGAGCTTGAAGAAATTCAAGAATTACAAAGCATTGATACACCTATGAAGGAATTAGAGCAGGAAACACAAGTAGTTGTGGAAGAGCAACCTGCTCAAGTAGAACAAGACCAACATAGGTCAAGCAGGTTACGCCACCTACCTTAGAGATATGGATATCTCATAACTGATCAAGGTGATGTATTACTCATGGATCAAGATGAGCCTGTGACCTACCAACATGCCATAACTGGTCATGAGTCTGAGAAGTGGCTAGAAGACATGAAATATGAAATGGATTCCATGTACATAAACTAGGTTTGGACCTTGGTAGAGCCTCCTGTAGGAGTTAAACCTATGGGATGCAAGTGGGTCTTTAAAAAGAAGACTGACATGGATAGTAAGGTACATACCTATAAGGCAATACTGGTTGCAAAAGGATATAAACAAATTCATGGGGTTGACTATGATGAAACCTTTTCACCATTTGCAATGCTTAAATCTGTTCGAATTTTACTTGCTATCACTGCATATCATGATTATGAAATATGGCAGATGGATGTCAAAACTGCTTTCCTTAATTGGAATCTTCTTGAGGATGTGTACATGACATAGCCTGAAGGATTTGACATACCAGAAGAAGTCCAAAAGATATGCAAGTTATAGAGATCAATCTATGGATTGAAGCAAGCTTTAAGAAGTTGGAATCTTCGTTTTGATGAATGAGTAAAATAATATGGATTCATCAAGAGTGAAGATGAGTCGTGTGTCTACAATATCGTTTTCCTTGTATTATATGTAGATGCCATATTACTCATTGGAAATGATGTTCCTACCCTGCAACAAGTAAATAATTGGTTGGGGAAATGATTTTCTATGAAGGACCTAGATGAAGCAGCCTATATATTATGAATCATGATCTATAGAGATAGATCATAAAAACTTCTTGGCCTAAGTCAGAGTACATACATAGACAAAGTGTTGAGACGCTTTAATATGCACGATTCCAAGAAAGGATTCGTGTCTATGAAACATGACTTGTGTCTATCAAAAACACAATCCCCTTCAACTAAGGAAGAAAGGGATCTCATGAATAAGATTACATATGCATATGCAATAGGACCTATCATGTATGCCACGTTATGTACTCGACCAGATGTCTCATATGCTTTAAGTGCAACGAGTAGGTACCAATCTCATCCTGGTGATGCTCACTGGGTAGCTGTCAAGAATATCCTTAAGTATTTGAGAAGGACTAAGGACTCATTCTCAATATATGGAGGTCAGGAAGAGCTTGCTATAATTGGATACACCGATGTTAGCTTCCAGACAAATAAGGATGAGTTTAGATCACAATCTAGTTATGTGTTATGCTTAAACGGTGGTGTTGTGAGCTGGAAAAGTTCAAAGCAAGATATAGTTACTGATTCTACAACTGAGGCCGAGTATATTGATGCCTCAAGTGCAGAAAAGGAAGTTGTTTGGATCAAAAAGTTCATTAGTGAACTTGGCACAGTTCCTAGCGTTATGGATCCCATTGATCTCTATTGTGATAACAATGGCGCTATCGGACATGCTAAGGAGCCTACATCTCACCAACGATCCAAACACATACTTAGGCGTTATCACCTCATTCGAGAGATAATAGATAAAGGAGATGTGAAAATATACAGAGTACCTACACTTGACCATATTGCTGACCCACTAATAAAGCCTCTTGCGCAACAGAAGCATGATGGTCATACTAGATCTATGGGTATTAGGGGTATGCCTGATTGGCTCTAGTGCTAGTGGGAGATTGTTGGCGTAAGCCCTATAGGACAATACTTTTTGTACTTGTATCGAATAATTTATTAATAATAAAAGGATTTTTCTTTATTATGTTTGTTTAATAAAGTCTCTAGAATAGCTAGTCCATTTAATGTATCAAGTGTGACTTAATCATGAAGTCCCATTAAACATAAGGACAATATTCTTAAAGTATCAGTAGTCGAGCTTTGTTATGAAGTGGGATAACATTAAAGCATTAACACTATTATGTATATAGACTGATGATCACATCTCATGGATCATGGATAAGGAGTTGTCAAGTCTTAAACATAGATATGAATATTAGGAGTAATAATTATACTGGATTGGCCTGCTATGAGAATACTACATAGAATGTTATGAAAAGTGTCATAAGTTATTCTCATGGTGATATTGGTGTATACCACCCTTCGATCTGAAACTACTATGGACCCTAGATATAGAATCGAGTGCTTTATTGTTAATCAAACATTGTCCACAACTAGATGACCATAAAGACAGTTGATGGATACTCCATGAAGCATGCTGAGGGACATGAGTGACCTAGATGGAATTTTCCCATTCTGTGTAACATGATAAATGTCTAAGGGCCCAATATTAAACTAGACAAAGATGACATGGTATATGACTTGTGTTCAATATAGACATAAGGGCAAAAAGGGTAATTGTACACACAAGCATTATCACAAAAAAGGATTTGTGAGATCACATGGCATTTTCGTGTCTTGGGTAGTAGTGATGTGTTGCTAGATACCGCTCACTATTTATTATATTAAATACATGATTTAATATAATTGTCAATGTCATGAAAACCTATAGGGTCACACATAAAAGAACAAATTGTTGAGAGATAGATTAAATAAGGAACACTGTAAGGTATGGTGCACTTAAGTGAATTGTAGAACATCGTAAGGTACGATGCACTTAAGTAGAATACGAAATATGGTAAGGTACCACGCGCTTAAGTGATTTTCGGTATACCATAAGATATGGGCCACACACACTTAAGTGGGTTTTTTAGGTTGCAGTCCACACAAGTGGTTCTATAAATAGAATTCTTGTGCAGAAGCATTTCACTTGATGAAATTTTGTTTCTCTCTCTCTCTCTCAAAGCCTTCATTCGTAGTAGCTAGCACTGAGACTGAAGGAATCCGTTCGTGTGGATTGAGTAGAGGCGTTGTCACCATTCAACGCTCGTGATCACTCCTTAGATATGCATCAAAGGTTTCAATCGCCACAAGAGGTAACCGTTTTTATCACTGATCTTGCCCATTCATAAGGATCACTAAAGGAAAAATTTTAATTTCCGCTGTGTTTTGGATAGTAATTTTCCTTCAGTTAATCTCTAATATGGACCCTGTCAAATACAATTTTTGAGAAGCCTGCTCTAACCGGTAGAGTAGCCCATTGGAAAATGGCTTTAACCGAGTACGACATCCAACATGTCACTCAAAAGGCCATCAAAGGGAGTGTACTACTAGACTACCTGGCACATCAGCCCTTAGAAGACTACCAGTATATGCGCTTCGAATTCCCTGACGATGACATCATGCTTATCAAGGACTGCAACATCCCTGGCCCCGAGGAAGGAGTAGAGCCTGGAACCCGATGGACCTTGGTATTTTATGGAGCTTCTGATTCTCATGCAAATGGCATTGGGGCAGTCATCACCTCCCCAACTGGTTTCCAGCTCCCCTTCACCGTAAGGTTGTATTTTAAATGTACAAACAATATGGTAAAGTATAAGGCTTGTATCTTCGGCATTGAAGTTGCGATTGATCTTAGGATCAAAATTCTTGAAGTATATGGAGATTCAGCCTTGGTTATTAGCCAAGTCAAAGGAGATTAAGACACTAGAGATCACAAGCTCGTCCCTAACAATGAGCATGTCCTGAAATTGATCCCATACTTTGACGAAATTACATTCAACCACATCCCTCGAGAGGAGAATCAATTGGATGACACATTGGAAATTTTTTCATCCATGTTTAAAGTCAAGTGTAAGAAAGAAGCGACATCATTCACCTCAACTACTTGGACGAGCCTGCTTACTGTTTGACGGTCGAAGATGAAGCCGACGATTATCCTTGGTTCTATGACATAATGAGATTCTTATAGAGCCAAGAATACCCTAAGGATGCGTCCATCACTGACAAGAAGTATCTTCGAAAATTGTCATCCAAGTTCTTCTTAAGTGGAGGGGTACTGTACAAGAGAAACTATGATTCGGTTTTGCTAAGATGTGTGAACAAACAAGAAGCAAACCATATTATAATGGAAATTCATGAAGGAACTTTTGGGATACACGCCAATGGACATACCATGGTAAAGAAGATCTCGAGGGCCGGTTGTTATTGGATGACTATGGAGGTTGACTGTCATCGCCACGTCTAAACATGTCATATATGCCAAATCTATGCCGATAAGATCCATGTTCCACCAACGCCACTCAATGTCCTAGCATTGCCTTGGCCTTTTTCCATGTGGGGCATTGACGTAATCATACGCATAAAGCCAACTGCCTCTAATAGGCACCGCTTCATCCTTGTAGCCATTGACTATTTCACAAAATGGGTGGAAGCAGTCTCATACGCCAATGTTACAAGACAAGTGGTGGCTCGGTTCATAAGGAAAAAAATCGTTTGTCGTTATGGGATCCTCAACAAGATCATTACTGATAATGGATCTAACCTCAATAACAAAATGATGAAAGAACTACGCTGAAGCTTCAAAATCGACCACCACAACTCATCGCCTTATAGGCCCATGATGAATGACGTTGTTGAGGCAGCTAACAAAAAAAATTAAGAAGATCATGCAGAAAATGGTAGAGACCTACAAAGGTTGGCACGAAATGCTGTCGTTCGCATAACATGGCTACCGTACCTCAGTGTGTACTCCCACTAGGGCAACTCCCTTCTCCCTCGTGTATGGCATGGATGCAGTCCTGCCCGTTGAAGTAGAGATCCCTTTCTTAAGGATTTTGACTGATGTCAAGCTTGATGAAGCCAAGTGGGTGCAAGCCCGATTTGACCAGCTGAACCTCCTTGATGAGAAGTGATTGACAGCCATCTGCCACGACCAACTTTAGTAAAAGCGCATCAAAAGGGCACATGACAAGAAACTCTTCCCCCGCAGCCTCAAGGCCGGAGACCTTGTATTGAAGAAGATTATGCCTATTCACACCGACCCAAGGGGAAAATGGACGACGAATTATGAAGGCCTATACGTTGTAACAAAGGTCTTCTCTTTAGGAGCTTTAATCCTTGCAACTATGGATGGTGAAGATCTTCCATCCCCTATGAATGCGGATGTAGTAAAAAAATACTACGCTTGAAAAAAAACTGTTAAGTTGAAAACCCGAAACGGTGACATACGCAAAAATGTGTATCCCGGTAGATTGAAAACCCGAAAGGAAGGTCTAGGTAAAAATTAGGGAATTAACAAAAGCGAGAGGCTGCTTCCTGCGAAGAATCTTTCTTCACTCCTTGGCGAGTAAATTCAGTGGCATCCCCAACAAGTCAATCCAATCACTCTACTTCTGAAAGCAAGATCAAGTGACGATCAAAGATATAAAGACTATAGCAGAGTTGGAATTTGGTGAAAATCCGAGATATTTCATTGCCATTATAGTTTTTCAATTTCTTTTCACAATCACCTTTTTTAGGAATTTCCTCTTTGTACAAAATTACCCATTTTGGGATCATTTATCAATAAAATATGTTCCCCAATATGTGCTCAACATTTTACTTTTTCCGCTTTGTTTGCGAAATGTGACTTTTTCTCAAAAAAATGATATCACATTGAAAATTTCTTGATTAAAAACAACATTTTTCAAACAAAAACTTTAAGGGAAAATAAATATCAAATTACTTCTCTTTCATAAGTATCTAAAGGTAACCAAAAATATGTTTGGTATCCACGACCTGAAAGCGCCATACAGTCCCATGGATTTGGTCAATCAATTTCTCCCCCAACGGAAATCCTCAGGCATTGCACCCCGTGTTTGCCTGGATATCAGAAATTCCAAATATCCGGTACAGAGAAAGTCAACACATTTGCCCAGACTTTCAAGCCCAATCATATCTCACCTTAATCAATAACAACGATATTGATTAAGATTGTGATATTGATTAAAATTGTGTTTCATGTTGATGTCTTGTAAATAAAAGTTTGAACAAAGTTATAAATAAGAAGAAAATATTATTCTAGTGAAAAATAAAAATATATTTATCTAATACTATTTTATCTCAATATGTTTTAAATAAAAATTGAAGTAAATTATAATACGATATTTATAAGTAGTAGAAAATAGTTAAAATATAAATATTATATTAATAAAATGAAAAAAAGTAGTGTTTAGAATTGAAGTAAAATAAATAGGGTTTATTGTTGAAAGAAAAAAACAGAGACAGTTCCAGTTGTGGTATATTTGATGGAAAGGCAAGAGCAGTGGTGTAAATATAGAGAGTACTAAAGTGTGACGGCACAACCATCCATCAGCGGGGATAGCTCAGTTGGGAGAGCGTCAGACTGAAGATCTGAAGGTCGCGTGTTCGATCCACGCTCACCGCATTTTCTCATCACTTTTTCCGTCTTTTTTCTGCCATCGCACGGTATAGCTTTTGTTTCCATTCCTACTTACTAAAACTCAATTCAACAATTCCATTGTCGTCCAGCGGTTAGGATATCTGGCTTTCACCCAGGAGACCCGGGTTCGATTCCCGGCAATGGAACTATTTTTTCTATCCTCTTCTTCAATTCTCTAAACCTTTATCAATCAATATACATTATTTCTTATTCACACATTTATATAACTAGCTAAATAAATCTCTAAACAATTATTCTTAAATTGTAGCTATAAATTATAATATACACACTTTTTAATCATTATAAATTTATTCTACACAAATTTTATTCCTTTCTATATTAATAATATATATATAACATTCTAAAATCTAATAGCATAAACATAATTTAATATTTTTTATTTTAAAACTAAAATTACTTGTACAATAATTTTATGAAAATTTTAAAATATAATTTTTTTAATGCATACTACAATATATAAACTTTGATCATTTTACAAGGATAAATAATTTTTTATCATGTCTACCCTTCAAATCAAATTACACGTCGGACAAAATAAAAAAACAAACTATTACGACTTATTCTTGTGCTAATAGCATCTAGATGGAGAAGATTTTGCACCCACAAACTCAAGAAAAATTGCACATTAAGAATAGTGTCAACAAAACATAAATACCACAACTTGTAAAATATTATAAATATCTAAGCAATCCTTCAAACTATTTTACGAATTTTATTTCTTTGAATTATTTATTTGTTTGTTTAATTATTTATTTATGTTTTTCTTAATTCATTCAATTTTGTGTAGGTTAGTTTTTCTATTGATAATCGGTTTCAAACCCAGATAATAAGAAAGGGTTGTGTTAGGCAATCGACAATCAATGTAAAAATTTATTGAATCTCTATAACATTGATCAAATATGAAATAACGTGAATGTTAGATATTTGTCGAACAGTTAAAAACGCTTACTTGCTTGATCTGGGATGGATTGTGATGAACTGTTTGATCAAATCTAACGGTGTTTGATGAGCCAACGGCTCGAATCAGATGTGAGACCTTCCAATACGTCTCCATGTGTTTGTCGCTCTTCTTTTGAGTTGAGCCTTGGAGTTTGGTCGATATTATTAAACCTTTGGCCGACCTAGAACAAATGTGAAATGTATAACAAGCATAGACTAAGATCTGATTATTTCTATACTCTGACATGATATGGCGTGGCGATGGTCATTTTTATTTTTTTTTAGATAGGGAACCCACCATTTGTTCTCTTGTTTATTTAGATTGGAGTTATGAATAGACTGAATTAGGTTTTAGGCCTACTATTATGGGTGAAGGTTAATTATGTGTCTACTCTCCTATATGACTAGTCATTTTAGAACTTTTATTTTTTAAAGTAAAAATTCATTAAGTACTTTTAAAACTTAAATTGATAAATACTACAAAAATTTTAAAAATTTATATTATAATATTTTTGAAATCGTAAACAACCTTATAAAAAAATCTAAAAAGTTACAATCGATTTTTAAAGTCTTCAAAAAAATTTCATCAAGATAATTTCTTAAAATTTCAATCCAATACACCCCTTAATTTTAAACTAATTCCTAATCTCTTAATGAATTGCAAATACAAATTAAGACTAAGCTAATGCTAACATACAAATATTGTAACGTAAATGTCTCCACTAATTCTTTTATTGTTAACATGATAAAGATGTAGCAGAAAAGTAACGACCAAAGAACACAAAACAAGCTAATTTTCTACTACAATGCTAGAATCTTGTGTATACGAGGGCCTCCATTTTCTATCAAATACATTTCTTTCAACCACTTGTGCACCCTTCAATTTCTTATCCTGTTCACTTAGTTTCTTATCTATTAGTTCCATCAACTCTTGCAAACCAACTCCTGTGATGGCAGATGTTTTCACATGTGGCCCAGACGGTAGCACGGCGTCAACATTTTCCACACCGTTGTCTTTATTAGAGGACTCGTTCTGTTCGTCAGCCACAGAGGAAGGAGAACAAATATCACCTTCGTTAACCGTTGTATCGTCCTCATACAACCAATCATCAGAATAGTCATCTTTTTCTTCAATGACATCGGAGTCACACAGTGACTTCTCATTGACTACTTCAGTTTGCATTAATGTCTCAGTATTCACATCCTCTTCTCCATCAGGGTTGCTAGTTTCATCAGCCTCTTCATCTTCATCGAGATATTCATCATCATCCATGCACTCTTCCTCAGCATCAATCTGAACATATTTAGAGAATGAGTGGGATACACAGTAGATCGTTTTTCTTGCATTTTGGTAGAAAGGAAGATAAATTGTTTTACCTTATTCCAAACTTCAATCATATTTTGAAGCTTCTCTTGTGACACCCCTATTTGTTGAAGAACTTGTAACACTGTTGTTCGATGCTCGTCAAGATTGGGAGCAGTAGAATCCACCACGTGCTTCAAAAAAAGATAGATTTGTCAGTTTCGTTGTCTTATGCCCGTATAAATGACGAAATTTCAAGTGGATAATTTTTTTATTTATTTTTGGACGAGTAATTACAAAATGCCAAAAATGAGTCTTTTCAGTGTTGTTGACGATAGAAAGCAAAAATCCCGCCATTTAAAAACTACTATATCGGCCAAAAATGCCAAGGGGAAGCCATCCTTCACAAATTGTCCATGGCGGTTGTCAAAAAAAACCACCACCGCAATCCCCCATGTTGCTGCCATGACTGATATTTGACAACAGAGTCTTATGGACATAAATGACCAAATTCCAAGTTGATTTTATGACTTTTTAAAACTGGTAAGAATCGGAATCGAGATGAAAAATCATACCACAAGTAGGTCTGCTTCCACCACTTCTTCTAAAGTTGCATGAAATGCTTCCACTAACTTCAAAAATTGAAAGAGAAAAAAGGATATGTGTCATTGTTGACAAGTAATATTGACAGGATCAATAAACAAACAATGCTGACATTGCAATTTGCTCATGCATTTGTCATTACCTGAATAGGCAAATCAGATATAAATCCTACAGTGTCGCTAAAAAGCACTTTCCTCCTATAAATAAAATTAGAACAGTGACGTAACGCATGTATAACCAATGTTACCAACCAGTGTATGAAAAAAAATAGAATATTTGGATTTACTGGTCACATTACCCTGAAGGAAGAGCTGCACTTCTTAACCTAGGATCCACGGTAGCAAATAGTCTGCAATACATGTAACACCACAAAAAGTTGAAATTTATAAAGTCAAATTATAACTTTTGAGGATGCAAACAAATACAAGTAAAGGTGGTTTTACCGACAATCGCTATACAGATCACTGTCCGTTAGATTACTAACTAATGTAGATTTTCCCTAATAAAAGCAAAGAAAGGCATATATCAGTGATGCTGTTTAATTACAATATATAGCAAACATATATGTACTTATAAAGGTAGACGACTTACAGCATTTGTATACCCAACGACAGCAATGGTGGCTAAGCGATGACCAGACGAACCCCCATGCCTCTTCCGACCAGCACGTTGCACAGCACGGGTACGACGAACCTCATCAATTTGCGTTAGTAAATAATTCCTCCTTTCTAAGACTCTAAGAGAGTTTCAGAATTCAGTGACCAAATTATGTAATAAGAGGTGATCACAAAAAAATGTTGTAATATTATGCAATTAGTAATAGTAATTGCATATTAACAAGTGGTTCATACATCATGGACAGGAGAAATATCCGGCGAAACTACATATAAGTGCAAAGAACAGGTTAATCTCAAATAAACCTGCATGCATGGAAGTTTGAAACACCATAAAACTCCTAACAATGCTGTTCATTAAATCTAACGAGAATCAATTAGGACCAGAGTTTGGTGTGATCAAATCTTAATTTAGAGCGAATATAGGTTTCATAGCCTATAACATACACTTTCTCTTAACATCTGTGCCATCCAATCCAAATACTATTGTGGCCACAAACACAATTACAGTGAATGTTTGCAATGACTTGATGCAATGAGAATGTCAAAAACAGCTTTAAAAATAATATGAATTTATGAGGAAACCATAAGCTATGCCAAGAAAAAGCAGGAATAGATTACTTGAGGATAAATGTATGTATCTTGCAAATTTAGTATTACAGTTATATATTACCTTCGCCGCTGAAGCTGGAGTTCAGTTTCTCCAGCACCGCTCATAAAACCTTGGCCCCCACCTCCTCTCCTGATATTGACAAGTATCAAGGTAAGATGTTATTCTTCTAATCAACAATTTACTAATTATTGATACTATAGATTAGGCAAGACATGCATAGATTCACAGAATTACACATTCTTCCAGAAATATATGCATAAGAGAAAGGGAACGTGAAGAAAAGGGATATAAATTATAATCTGTTTTCAAATCACAGTTGTACTTCATAACAAACAACAATGTAAACAGAAAACTAAACCGTTATGACAAGTAATACTTGGCAACCAAACAATTTTCCCAAGCAAAAAAGTAATAGATTCCCATAAGAGTTCAAATTTCCTATATTCCAATTTAACCCGCTCACCAATAAAAGTTTTCAATATAATGTTATTTCCACTTCAAAAATGGCATCAAAATCATAAAAACAGGGGAATGAAGTAATAATAAAAGACAACCCTCGAGCACTAACAACTTCAGCTTCTCCAGAAGCACCAAATGTGTAGCGACCACCAGGGCCAAGAACACGAACGAGTCTCGACTTCTTGTACGACAGAGCTGCAAGTTCAGCCTACAAAGATGACAGAGTATAACTCTAAGTTAAAAAGCAACAAGAGCTTCAACTCAATTAAATCCAATTTGGTTCAAGAGACAATACCCTCAGGCATAAACCATTGAACAGCCCAATGAAACCACATTACTAACCTGGAGCCTAGCTTCCTTAGTGTATGCATGAGCATTGAAAATCTCAATTATAAGACCAACACGGTCCACCACAGGTTTACTCCAAGCCCTCTAGCAGTAACAGAAACAACCCCAAGTGTGTCTTGTTAGTAATAATTTTATGGACCAAACAACATACTAACAGAAAACACAATGGAGGACCAAACTAGCAAACAAACAGAAGACACGTTTGAACACCAAATTGACCATCAAAATGCATTTGGGTATGTTTTTATAGTTTTGATAGGTTCAATGACTAATGTTTTTTCTTTTGAAACTTGGTATCCAGCCGTGAGACCGACTAATCCAACGAGGACAATCCCACCGTCCACTAGCGAGAGGCCCATTTTTTTTAAAACCAAATTGCATTAAAAGAAATAAAGAGCAGAAGGTGTGCTAACAGTTACAATATATTACAGACTGCAAGTTGACTCAAGCACCACCATAGCTACAGCACCTAAATAAATTACAGAAACTCAAACTAATATAATAACATTGATAACCATATTTACTAGCTCTAAACATCAAATGAGTTGCCACAACAGACCCAACGCAAAGATTAGTATCGAACAGGATTCGAATCTGAGACCTTGAAAAGAGCACACTCTCAGGACCCAAGTCTTCACCAACATGCCAACCCTTGGAGGTTATTCAATGACTAATACGACGGCGCCTCACACATTCAATTACAAATTACACAAACAAAATTTACCTCCATATTTCGAAGCTGAATACCAGACAGTGTGGCATTAACAAAAACAGCATCCACTTCACCCTGTTACACACAAATCAAAATCAAATTCAAAATGCAAATCAATACCCTAAATAACCAATCACGTGAAAAAAAAAACAAAAGCACAATTTTTCACCTTCGTTTCAGCAGCATTTAGATGGCATTTGATAGTATCAACCGTTCCAGGTCCAAAATAAGTATCTAAAAACCATAAAACAAAATCAAAAACCAGAAAATAGCGTTTCAAAAAAGAGAGAAACTCCAAGTTAGAAACCGAACCTGCACGAGGCTTATGACCTTTAAGCGAAGGATTCTGAACAAGTACATGAGGGGGTAAAGGCTTATCGAAGAAATCGGTATGGAAATAACCATCGCGTTGGTCTTCAAGTGAATTGGCGAGACACAGTGCTTCGTTGAGCTTCGCTTGTAAGAGCTTTTCGGAACGGAGACGAGGCTGAACCACTAGAAGCTTCGGCGGGGTGTCGCGTGGATCGGAGGAGGCGGTGGAGTAGAGAGAGGGAGGAGGTTGAATCCGCCATTTGGACGGAGGTGAAGTTAGGATCTTTCTAGAAGATTCGAGTGATGAAGATAAATTTCTCAACATTGTTCTTCTTTTTTATGTTTCTGCATTTCTTTTTGTTCTTCTACACAATCTACGGTTCGGTAGGATGAAACTACGGATATACCCTTGAATAAATACCTTTATTTGCTGGTTATAATAGAAGTTAAATTATTTTCATATAAATTGTAAATTGTTTTATAAACTATCTTAAAGAGTTTATAAAAATAAATAAAAATTAACTTATATATATATATATATATATATATATATATATATATATATATATATATATATATAAAAATTAAATTGGTAGATGTTCCAAACTGAATATCGAATGGAACGGAGTTCTTATATGGTGGAGAGACCTCTCAGTACGATAGAGTGGGGTGAAACTTAAATGTTACTACTCTAACGATCAAGTCAACGAATGAGTAAAAAATTAGTTTGAGGGTGTGAATGAGAGAGTACTTGAAATGACACGGGTTGATCTTTATATAATGTGGACGATTAAAATTGTTTTCAAGAGATCTGGCACGCCTTGTGTGGGTTGTCGTCCGATTAGATCCAACGGCGGGAAATGTGTTAAAGATTGTAATCATGTTTCCTCTATTGGGTGAGGTCTCACCTGTTTTGCGTGTCTTTCCGTGTGATGCTTAGTATTGGACCTTCATTGTGGATCTTGAGAGTGATCCGAAATAGTTACCTCTTGAGCTCTTTTTCATACTCGTGGAATGAGGGTTTGTCATGCATATAACACCTTGATTTTAGTTTATTAATTTATTTAAATTATTATATTAAATTTATTTAAATTATTAAGTTATTTTAGTGAATATATATGTCTGAATTGAATTTTTGTGATTATTTATTATTTTATTTGCTTTACGGGAGTTAAGGATATATAATTTAATAAATGATGGAGAAATAAAATAAAAATTATTTAATCTAAAAATAATTAGATAATTTAATTATTAGAGGTAATTAGAGAAATTGTTATATTTAATAAAAATTGATATTAGATTATTTAGATTTTATTAAATAATTATCTAATAGAATTTTATTTAAATAAAATAATTATTTTATTTTATTTTAATTAAAATCATATAATTATGTGAATGGAAATAATTTGGAACATCAGGGTTACATATAAGCTAACTTGAGGGCTTGAGAGTATATACATGAAGAATTGAAATTTGGGAAAAGAGGTGGGTCTGAAGAGGAAAGAGGGTGATCGTGAAAAAAGTGAAGAATTTCCATCAACCTTCAAACTTCGAAGTAAGGGAGAATTTTTTTACTCATGGGTGAGTTTAAGTAGTCAGGATGGTGAAGGTATTTATCTTCGTATCTCTGCATTTCATATTGTATGGTTTATGATCTTGTTAGGACCAAATGGACTTGGCCAAAATCCTTGGGGTTACTGATTAATTGTTGATTTATGTTTGTGTCCTTTGGACAATATTTAATAATGAAATCATGACATATATGTATTTCATGTGATCTGTGATTTTTAGCGTTGAATGAAAAAGTATGAATGTGATTTATGTGTTTTGGCCAAAAAGTGTTTGGACAAATCCTTTGAGGTGATTAATTTTGTGGTACTCCAATTTTGATGCATGTTACTGTTAATATCTATGATTTCTATGAAAACCTTTTTGATATGTTTTTCCTCAAATACTTGTGTTTATCGATGAATTATTTTGGTCTGATTTCCCAAATATTGTAAAATGCAATGTTTTAAAAACTATTGGAGATCGAACAGGTGAAACATTCGAGTTAAGGTTCAATTGATTCAACCAATTAAACTTACGGTTGAACTGTTTATTAAATAAATTAATAATATGAACGTCACACACAATCATATATTCACAACTTAATAAAATAAATATTTTAAAAATTCATTACAAATTCAATACAACAATATCAAAAATATATATAATAACACAATTGTACACTTAATTTCAACCTCCATTAAAAAACACATTGAACAAATTAAAAAATTAAAATAAATTAAGTTAAACTAATTCAAACAAAAATTAAAATAATAAAATATAATAACTAAAATAAAATTCAAATAATTAAGAATACCTAAATTAAATAAGATAGAATTTAAAAAATAACACAACATACTTAATTGAACAACAATAAGTAAATTCAAGTTGAACGACGACAAACAAGGATTTCTTTTTTGTAATTGAGGAATATTTTAAGTTATGATATTGACATATTAAATTTAAAAAAAAAATATATTTAAAAAATGACTTATTTGATGCATTTTTTGAATCGGACGGTTTTACAAAACTGGCTTCGGTTCTTTGGTTCGAACAATTTTGAACGACTCAATCCAATTTTTCTGATTTTACTCCGGTTTTGACCCACTAACAATTTTAAAAGGTTAATCAAACTGGATTCAGCTCCGGATCCCAGTCCAACTAGTTGAACTGGTCGGTTCGGTCTGGTTTTTAAGACATTGGTAAAATGTGAGAAAAGTCAAAATCGTGAAAAACTGGAATTTTATCGAGAGAAAAAAAAGAAAAAATCGGGTGGGAGCCGCATCGACGCCGATGGCAATCGGGATTGGGGTAACATATTTGCTCTTCTTTTCAGATCTTTCATTTATATCCACTTCAAAGGTTTGGAGAGAGCCAATGCGTTCATCAAACTTCAAGGTGCTTAAATCTTTAGCTTTTTCAATAGTTGTTACTTTCATGTCAAACTTCTTTGGCAAGGATCTAAAGATTTTTCTGTGAATTGTGATGATGATGGATATGTGCATACATGATGGTGATGTTGTGATAATTTATGTGAGTCGTGATTATGATATGTTGTTGTATGAGCATGATTAATGTTGTTGAATTATGAGTATGTTATCGTGGGATGATAGTTCAAGAGGGGAACTATTATCGTTGGGTCAATGCATGTTTTGTTTATTGTCGGGAGGAGACTTTAAACATTATTTTATTGTTGAATTGATGTTGTGACATGCATTCATTATGTCGTTGTTAATGATGAAAGAGGCAAGTTGCAATCCGAACAGGGTGGATTGGTGACTTGCCCCAAATCCGAGCAGTGTGAATTTAGGGTTCGAGCAGGGTGAACTCGGTTTCTGAGTGAGCCAATTGATGATGATATGGAACCACATGCATATGAGTCTGGTCGAAGTTGTGAGTCTCATTGCATAATTTAATTGAATGAGTATGTGATTATGTTGTATATGATGATGAATTAAGTGTGAGAATGATTGTTGTGCGATTATTGATGAATGTGTATATGTTTGAATTCTATCTTGCAACTTATGTCGTTAAATTATTGATGTGAATTCTCACCCTATTTTCTTTGATGTTGTCCACCATGGACATCTTGCAGATAATTAGGATTAGAAGTTGTTGTTGTGAGTGGAAGATAACTTTTGAAGTTATTTCCATTTAGTTTCGTTGTTTATTTAGTGGCTATGATTTGATCATGTAACATCGGGGTTGAGATGCTTGTTTACTTGTTGAATTCAAATTAATGTTTTAAGGAGTTTTTATGACGTTATTTTGAAGTTGAGAACAAACCTGATTTTGTCGAGTATTTTAATTTGACTTTCTGCTACTATTTGAATAAAGTTGAGATGTTTTGAAGTTGGTAACACTGTAATCAGTGTATAATATTTGTTATATAAGTTTCTGAGTTAGGGTATTACAGTTGACACTAAACTGAAGTTTAGTAGAACTTATCACCCTCAAATAGATCGTCAGATTGAGGTAACAAATAGGTGTTTAAAGACCTATTTGAGATGTTTATTCGGACATACGACAATGAGTCAAGTGGCTAGGTCTGGCAAATTTTTGGTTCAATTCCAATTAGAACAACTCAACCAAAACCACTTTATTCAAAGTTTTATATTGTTAGAAGACCTCCAATTACTAATGTATATGTTAGGTGCAAGCCGAAGACCAAGTAAATTAGGTCCAAATTATATAACTAAATATAATTTATTTAAGAAAAATAAAGAATGAGATCTTGTTTAGTCTGTTATTTAGTTGGTTTGATTTGAGATAGACATTTGAGATAGACTAAGCTCTCTAATCCTAGGAATTGTATTTAATCATACAAATAATTATAATTATGTGCGTTGGAACTGATGTTGCAGTTTGTAATTGTTACTGCAGGAAGTTATTCCTAATATAACTGCAATAAAGTATTGGAATTTGAATCTATCAAAAGCATGGCCCGAAAAGAATATAGCCAACCACAACGATTTCTCAAAGCCACTTCCTTAGCACCTACCACCAACGAAATCCAAGTGATTCTCACACATTCCATCCTAAGAAACAATTCTTAGAGCTCATTGCACTTGTACAAAATCTTTGTTATGCATTTTCTTAGACAAAGTCATGTTTATGCACACTGTAACACCCCTTTTTCTATCCCAAAATACTTAACATATAATCAGAGTGAATAAACACGCATATAAACAAAAGGGCGCCACATCGACGTTTTCAAAAACTAAAAGCTTTCAAAAACCAACATCATTCATCATCGATATACATTACACCTGGTCATTTAAAATAACACATTTCAATTATCATGAATATTCAGGAATATGCGTTCGCAGCGGAAAATAATGAATACTCATGCATTCCATAAAATGATCCATGTCCCATACCATGATCATCTCTCAATAATCTCCTCAAGATAAAATAAAACCATATTCAGAATATTTGGCACTATGGCCTCCCAGACAACAATTGCAAATAAACATGTTCACAAGTAATAACATAATACTTATCCAAATAAGATATGAGTTCAATACTACTAATCTACCCCGTGTTACATGACCAGAGCATTGAATCACTACCTAGTCTCTAAAACAAAACACGAAAACTCTCCGGCTAAATCTCGAGTGAGCTACCGTCCACTTACTTCTGCAATACTACTCTTGAATATCTGCACGATGCCCATGTAAAGGCAACATTCAAACAAAAGGGTGAGAATTCAAATCATTATGAAGAAATATAATAAAGCACAATTATTAAATCAACAATTAATGGAATTCATCACACCTTGTATAACCATGTCAATAATATTAACCAACATTTATTTCACATGTTTCAAACATCCATCAAAACTCAAGGAGTACAATATTAAAATCTAATACTATATTCTCAATATACACATAACTACAATTATCACATAATCACATATTTTGTCAAGTTATGTATCCAAACATCACCAAATTCAATTACCATATCTCATACACACCTCACAATCACATCAATGCATACATTCAATTATCACATAACTCTAATGTGACTCGATGCAAGACATGAGACTCTATGCATGTGGTACCGCAATGCGAACCCAACATTTCACCGTTTTCCGATTCAATATCTAAAATCCAAGCCACGCTTCCGATCCGGACAAGATCAAAGCCACTACGTCTATTTCCAATTAAGGATCAACGTCTGCTACGCCTATTTCCATTCAAGGATCAACATCTATTACCACGTGAACCCACAGTTTCACCGCTTTCACCATGAAGCTGACCATGCCATGAATGAATGTACAAATACAACCACATATGCAATTAAGATCATCTCTACCATCTTAACATTCCACATATCACCATAATTCAACTCTATGAATTATCCATCAATGGTACATATATACATTCATAACAATATATCATTCATAAATATAGGCTAGTTATCAAATACACACACTTAGATTTCATTTCAAACTGAATACAGCCTTTAAAATCTCACTTTTTCATTTTTCAACAGTGTTAACCGGTTAACGCATTTAGGTAACCGGTTAACGCGAAACAGAATGCAATTCCTGGCAGATTTTTAAGTAAGTAACCGGTTAACACTTTTGGTTAACCGGTTAACGCGGAACAGAACGCAGTTTCTGAGCAGGTTTTCAACAAGTAACCGATTAACGCTTTTGGTTAATCGGTTAACACAAAACAGAAGGCAGTTTCTGGGTAGATTTTTAACAAGTAACCGGTTAACACTTTTGGTTAACCGGTTAACACCAAAACAGAATGCAGAATTTTCTGCGTTTTTTATCGTTGGAGGCCTTTCGGACCTCCGATTTCGACCCCGTAAAAAGCTGAACGCTCAGAAAATTAAAACTCATACAATACTCTAAGTATATAAAGTTAATTTGCAGTTTTAACACAATTAAATCACCACAAACCAAGAATACTCATCAAAACCAAACAATTCCAAAAACCATGAAATTTAGGGATTTCGACGTAAACATATTTCTACCCATTGACCCAATCATACTAACCCATAATAATAAGGATTCTCCCCCTTACCTCTTCAATTTTCTGGAAACCTTAGCTTCTCTCTTGTTCTTCCCCTCTTCTCCTTACTTTTCCTCTTTTCTTTCTCTGTTGCCGTCAAATGCTCAAAATGAATCCTATTTCCCACTCTCCTCTTACTATTATAGTATTTATATTTGGGCTTAAAGAATGATACCTCTAATTTAATTAATAGGCCCAATAAGACCTAATATTATAATACCTCTATTTAATTCAAATAAATTAAACCAACACAATATACACCAAGTTAATTAATTCAATTATTCATTATATCTCATATCAACTAAATAATTGATTAACACACCAAGTTAATTAATATAATCAATTATTCAATTATATCTCATATCAACTAAATAATTAATTAACACACCAAATTAATTAATATAATCAATTATTATACTACCTAACAACTCATTAATTAATTAACACTCCAAATAAATAAAATAAAATAAAATAATAATAATATAAGAAATAAATACTAAAATTGGGTTGTTACAACTCTCCCCCACTTAAAAGATTTTCGGCCTCGAAAATTTACCTCAAACGAACAACTCCGGATACGATTCCTTCATATTATCCTCGAGTTCCCAAGTAATATTGTCATTGGCGGCTCCGCCCCATATCACTTTCACCAAAGCAATTTCCTTACCACGAAGCTTCTTCACTTCTCGATCTTCAATTCGCATAGGTGATGTATCGACCGTCAAATTATCCCTCACTTGAACATCATCTAATGGAACAACATGCGATGGATCCGCAATGTACCTCCTCAATTGAGACACATGGAACACATCATAAAGATTAGAAAGTGACGGTGGCAATGCAATCTGATATGCCACTTCACCTACCCTCTCGAAAATCTGATAAGGACCAATGAAACGCGGCGTCAACTTACGCGACTTCAAAGCTATACCAACACCCGTTATTGGCGTAACTCGAAGAAACACATGCTCATCTTTCTCAAACTCCAGAGCTTTCCTCCTCTTATCATGATAACTCTTTTGACGACTCTGAGAAGCCTTCATCTTCTCTTGAATCATCTTAATCTTATCCGTAGTCTCTTGAATCAACTCGGGTCCAACCACATCACTCTCTCCCGATTCGTACCAACATAAAGGAGTTCTACACCTTCTACCATAAAGAGCCTTAAAAGGTGTCATTCCAATACTCGAATGGAAACTGTTGTTATACGTAAACTCGATCAAAGGCAAGAAATTATCCCAATTTCCTCCTTGTTCCAAAACACAAGACCTCAAAAGATCTTCAAGTGACTGAATAGTCCTCTCCGTTTGACCATCAGTTTGCGGATGATATGCCGAACTCAAACGCAACTTCATACCCAAAGCACTTTGCAAACCTTCCCAAAATCTCGAAGTGAACCTTAAATCTCTATCCGAAACAATACTCGACGGAATACCATGCAAACACACGATCCTCTCGATGTACAACTTAGCAAGTCTCTCCATCGAATAATCCATCCTCATCGGAATAAAATGAGCACATTTCGTCAACCTGTCCACAACAACTTAAATCACCTCACAATTACTCAATGTTCTCGGCAAGCCCGAAACAAAATCCATAGAGATACTATCCCACTTCCACTCGGGAATAGATAACGGTTGCATCAAACCAGGCGGCTTTTGATGTTCAATCTTTGACTTTTGACAAGTCAAACATGAATACACAAATTCCGCTACATCCTTCTTCATACCTTGCCACCAAAACATCTTTCTCAAGTCTTGATACATTTTAGTAGCACCAGGATGAATACTCAAACCACTTCTATGCCCTTCCTCAAGAATCCTCTTTCTCAAATCCTCAACATCCGAAACACAAACTCGATCACGACACCTCATGATACCATTCTCATCAATCCGGAAGTCACCATCTTTGCCTTGATTAATCAATGTCATAACATCGACTAATTTCAAATCTGACTTCTGACCTTCTCTAATCTCGTCAAGAATGCCACACGTAAGCTTCAACATACCAAGCTTAACACACGAAGACGTCGCTTCACAAACCAAACTCAAATCTCTAAATTGCTCCAACAATTCAAACTCTCGAATCACCAACATAGACATGTGCAATGACTTCCTACTCAATGCATCGGCTACAACATTCGCCTTTCCCGGATGATAATTCAAACCAAAATCATAATCTTTCAAGAATTCCAACCATCTCCTTTGCCTCATATTCAATTCTTTCTGATCGAACAAGTACTTCAAACTCTTGTGATCACTAAACACATCAAATCGCGATCCAAACAAATAATGTCTCCAAAGCTTCAACACAAACACAACGACGGCCAACTCTAAATCATGCGTCGGATAATTTCTCTCATGAACTTTAAGTTGCCTTGAAGCATAAGCTACCACTTGCCCTTTTTGCATCAAAACACCTCCCAAACCCAACAAAGAAGCATCACAATACACAACGAAAGTTTCTAACGGATCCAGTAAAATTAAAATAGGAGCCGTAGTCAATCTTCTCTTAAGCTCTTGAAAATTTGCTTCACACTGCGAAGTCCAAATGAAAGCTTGACCTTTCCTAGTCAACTGCGTCAATGTAACGACAACTTAGAAAATCCTTCAATGAACTTCCTATAATAACCAGCCAAACCAAGGAAACTTCTAATCTCAGCAACAGACTTAGGAGCTTCCCATTGAGATACAGCTTCAATCTTCGTAGGATCCACAGAAATACCACCACTCGAAATCACATGTCCAAGAAAACTTACTTCACTCCACCAAAACTCACATTTAGAGAGTTTAGCAAACAGCTTCTTCTCTTTCAACAGCGATAACACAACCTTCAAATGCTCTGCATGATCCTCTTCGCTCTTAGAATAAATCAATATATCATCGATGAACACAACAACAAACTTATCCAGATAATCATGAAAAATTCTATTCATATACTCCATAAATACACCAGGTGCATTAGTCACACCAAAAGGCATCATGGAGTACTCGTAGTGACCATACCTTGTCCGAAAAGCAGTCTTTTGAATATCCTCAGCCTTTACACGAATCTGATGATACCCAAACCTCAAATCAATCTTGCTAAACACACAATGTGAATCCAACGTTTCACCGCTTTCCGATTCAATATCTAGAATCCAAGCCACGCTTCCGATCCGGACAAGATCAAAGCCACTACGTCTATTTCCAATTAAGGATCAACGTCTGCTACGCCTATTTCCATTCAAGGATCAACGTCTATTACCACATGAACCCACAGTTTCACCGCTTCCACCATGAAGCCGACCATGCCATGAATGAATGTACAAATACCAACACATATGCAATTAAGATCATCTCTACCATCTTAACATTCCACATATCACCATAACTCAACTCTATGAATTATCCACCAATGGTACATATACACATTCATAACAATATATCATTCACAAATATAGGCTAGTTATCAAATACGCACACTTAGATTTCATTTCAAACTGAATACAACCTTTAAAATCTCACTTTTTCATTTTTCAACAGTGTTAACCGGTTAACGCATTTAGGTAACCGGTTAACGCGAAATAGAATGCAATTCTTGGCAGATTTTTAAGTAAGTAACCGGTTAACGCTTTTGGTTAATCGGTTAACGCGGAACAGAACGCAGTTTCTGAGCAGGTTTTCAACAAGTAACCGGTTAACGCTTTTGGTTAACCGGTTAACACAAAACAGAAGGCAGTTTCTGGGTAGATTTTTAACAAGTAACCGGTTAACGCTTTTGGTTAACCGGTTAACACCAAAACAGAATGCAGAATTTTCTGCATTCTTTATCGTTGGAGGCCTTTCGGACCTCCGATGTCGACCCCGTAAAAAGCCGAACGCTCAGAAAATTATAACTCATACAATACTCTAAGTATATAAAGTTAATTTGCAGTTTTAACACAATTAAATCACCACAAATCAAGAATACTCATCAAAACCGAACAATTCCAAAAACCATGAAATTTAGGGATTTCGACATAAACATATTTCAACTCATTGACTCAATCATACTAACCCATAATAATAAGGATTCTCCCCCTTACCTCTTCAATTTTCTGGAAACCTTAGCTTCTCTCTTGTTCTTCCCCTCTTCTCCTTACTTTTCCTCTTTTCTTTCTTTGTTGCCGTCAAATGCTCAAAATGAATCCTACTTCCCACTCTCCTCTTACTATTATAGTATTTATATTTGGGCTTAAAGAATGATACCTCTAATTTAATTAATAGGCCCAATAAGACCTAATATTATAATATCTCTATTTAATTCAAATAAATTAAACCAACACAATATACACCAAGTTAATTAATTCAATTATTCATTATATCTCATATCAACTAAATAATTGATTAACACACCAAGTTAATTAATACAATCAATTATTCAATTATATCTCATATCAATTAAATAATTAATTAACACACCAAATTAATTAATATAATCAATTATTATACTACCTAACAACTCATTAATTAATTAACACTCCAAATAAATAAAATATAATATAATAATAATAATAATATAAGAAATAAATACTAAAATTGGGTTGTTACACACACTTCACATCTTGAACACTTTACACTAACTACACTTCACATTAGGAACCAAAGGTTCTTCTTGTTTCTTTATCGTATAAACTGCAGACGCGTTGGCCAAAAGTTGTTTTTGTTTCTTTGTCCGACTAATTGTCGATGCAGGTTGATTTGATTATAAGCGTGCGTGTGTGCATGTTGCCTCAAGTTCACCTACCGTTGTCGTAATATACTTCATGAAAGAATGAAGATGCAATGTAATCCGCACATAGCGGATTGATACAATCTGTCCCACCAGAGCTTTGAGATGTTATATATCAACTTGGTGGAGTACACAACAAGGAAGTTGAATTAGGCCAACTCAATAGGACGCTCTATGAGGCTCAAACCCACCACAACCACAACTGAAGATGATATCAGTAGTCCAACGAAGTCTAACGATTAAGATATGTCACAACGAATTTACTTTAATTTTAGTATATTACTTCAAACAATTAATTTCCAACTCTTGCACGATATATGCACACGGCTTTTTGATTAATAGACAATGATATAGACGTACGTGCATTACTACCCAATGACAACAAAGTCAACTCCCTCGCTTAGCTCTTCGGTTGGGACGTTGAGGGACCGAATAATTAGGAGTAAAAAAATGGAGAAAATTGATGAATTTGGATGGATCAAATTAAACCATTAATCTATCCACTAAAATTTCTCTTATAAAATTCAATTGAGTCCATCCATCAATGATTAAATCCATTTCAAACCATCTATTAACATTTTTTCATTAGATGGATATCTATCAGTCCATGAAATTAATTTTTTCAGCAATCTGGGAGTCACAACCCTCATTTTCAGCAATCTGAGAGCAAACTGGGACCCCTCCAAGCTCATATGCTTGGATGAGTGAGAATCTTTGGTCGACACTCTTTGGCGCGTTAACTTCTCGATTAGCCACCTAATCATCAGGCTATTCCACCACATTTACCTTTATCCAAGGACTACATCCTTTGTCTATGGACGTGAATATGTACGTTTTGATTAACAACTCATTCTTAGAGATGATAGGATGTAGATAAGACCAGATACACAAAAAAGATAAAGCATGATCAAAGCTAAACCTTAGAGATTCACCCATCATTTGCAACACCAACACATAGGAAAACACATAAAATCCAAAATGATTATGTTCACAAGACAACTATGTTTTGAAACCAATCACGAGTGTAACATATTTTCACAGACGAAAGGAGCAGATTGGACTTGAGCCACCTGTTGGGTACCTATATTCACCGCTTTCAGCTTCTTTTTGACTTATGCAGCAATAGTATCTTCTATACGGATTCTATTAGTTTCAAGATTCAGATCGATAACTCCTTCAGGTTTACTTACACATCTGTCGTACAACTCTAAGTGCTCATTAGCAGTAATTGCTTCAATGATCTTTTTGATACCGGTGGCTGTTGAGAAATTAGTTGAGCCACCGACTACGGTATCAATCAACAGTTTGGTCTTTATTTTGAGACCATTTACAAACATTTGCATCTGTTCTGTTGGATCCATATTATGAGTTGGGCAAGCTACCAAGACCCTTTTGAATCTCTTGTAGGCATCTCTCAAAGATTCATCCTCTTTCTTCTTAAAGTTCAGTATTTCATACCTTTTTCTCAGGAACACCGATGCTGGAAAATACTCATTCAGGGAAGCCTTTTCCATCTCTTCCCATGATGTAATGCTACCGGATGGGAGAGAATAGAACCATTATTCATCTTCTTCCGCTAAGGTGGACGGGAACATTCTTAACTTCTTTGCTTCCTCCGTGTGACCATCAATTTTTAGAGTGTCGCTCATGGTCAGAAATCTCTGCAAATGCTTGTTTGCATCTTCATTTACCTTTCCAGTGAAATGCTTTCTTTCAAGTTGATTAATAGTACTAGGATGTAGCTGAAAATTAGCCACATTCACTGGTTGGTTGACAATTGTTAATCTTTCGGTTGGTGCATTTGTGCTTCCGTAGTCACCCAACAGTCTTTCTGGTGGCGGTGGGTTCTCCCCCATTATTTCGATCTCTCTCTCCGAACCTGAATCTGAACCTGAATGAATGGAAAGTTATTCTTCTTCTGATTCCAGTCTTGCTAATCTAGCTTGTCTGAGTCTTGCACGCAAAGTTCTTTCGATTTCTACGTCAAAAGGAAAATCATTTGAGGTCTTACCTCGCATACAAATATAAGACACAAATTAGCTGATAATGATCGAAATAAATAACTAAAAGAATAGAGAATAAATTTTAGTTGTAGAGCAACAAAATTTCAATTGAATTAAATTTAAACTTTATATTTGGCTGTCCCCGACAACGACACAAAAAACTTGATCAGTAAAATAACAAATGTACTATTTTGCCAATGTAGTAATAATAGGGAAGTTTCCCAAATATCGATCTCGAGGACAGCGCAGTAATATTAGTTTAAATCGTGATTCAATTAAACAAAAACAAGAGTTTTACGGTTTGGAATAAATCCACACTATAATTGAATTAAACATAATGCAAAATAAAGCTTTTACACAAATATGAGAATTATACCAAGGTACAACGTGTGATTATTTCCTGCAATGACCTTGAATGTATATCTCCTCAACCAATTCAAATATTCAATTACCAGATCTTAAAATTGTTTCCTCCCAAAACCTTAGAGGAAAACCTTTGGTCATTCATTCTAATACCTAAGTCCTTAGGAAAATATGAAGAAACCAAGCTTTATGAAATAACAAGATATAACCGATGACCATAAGATATTCCTAGTCCTAGGTGATATCTACTACAGCTTAACTGTGCAAAAACCTTAACAATTGTGATCCCATAATTTGTTAACCATATAACAATCCTTATTTTCCTGATAACGAAAGCATTAAAAATATTGCACAGCTAAATTGAATAACAAACATAACATTGAAGGAATTAAGAATTCAAAGTCATTACATGATCTAATCAGGGACACCCCTTGGCATTGAGGGGTTTAGCCGCTCATATTATTCAAAGAAAATACAATATTCAAATTAGACATTACAAGAAATGGGGATTCCATTGATCTTCAATCGCATCCGCTCTTGAAGGACCTTTGTTCTCCGAAACTCTTGATTGTACCACTCTCAATCGTACCAATCTTTGTCGTGTCAAAAAGTATCGTTCTCTTTTCCTCTTATCATCCTCTTTTCTCCTTCCCCTGACACGGGCCGTGTCAGGCGACATGGGTGGCCGTGTCAGGCGACGCGGGTGGCCGTGTCAGGGCCACTGTAACTTCAAAACTTCTTCCCCGTGATCCCGGAATGCCCGATTCCCTTGGCGAGTCTTTCGGCATTCTTGCTTGCACCTGAAAACCAATAAAACTACCAAAAGAAAGCATAAAATGTAGTACATTGACGAAAACCAAAGATAATAACCAAACGAGAATGGAAATGCGAACATCCAATTTACTTGACAAAATAATATAAAAAGGTAAAATAAAGTGTTACCAACTTCGTGAATTAATGTCGAATGAGTGTCAGAAAACTGATAGAATTGGTGACCGATCAATGTCGTTTGAAGCATTAGGAAGCTAATGCTCATACATATAACATGGTAGTGATTGTTGAGATATTTGAATATTATTCACATTCCTACTATGTTAATTAATGTATTGGTTTATACATTTGGTTGATGAATCATTTCATTGTTGTAATATCATGGTGTGATAATTATGTTGTTATGTCGATGATGTTAAGATGTTGATGAGTTGCTACTGTTTGTTGATACTATTCATGTGGTAACGTGAATTGATTGTTGCATGATGAATGATGTGATGCATACATGATGAGATATGTGTGGGGATCCTTTTAGTGAACTTTGTTGTGTTAATGCATGTTATTTGAGAGTCATGTATCTTGGTGTACGGGCTTCGGTCCAGTTTTGATGAGCCTCGATCCTATGATGATGGATCGGGTGCGAGTAGCTAACTTCTATTATGGGGGATTAGTGAAGCGTTACATATGGTGATGGTAGAGATTTTGGTGTGTTATGGTTCCAAGAGGGAATCGATCCTATGGTGGGGATCATGGAGTGAGATGAACTAGAGTGTTCATATTTTGTACCACATGCATGTCGAGTCGGTGTTGAGTATATTGCATAAGTGATGTGTTGTTGGATGAGATGTTGTTGCATATGATGTTAATGATAATTGAGATATGATTTTGTATGATGTTAATGATAATTGAGATATTGTCATGTATGTTGTTGATTATGATTTGGATGTGAGAATATGATATATTATTGTGCATGATTGTGTAGATGTTGTACTTTATTCTTCATTCTATACCGTTTATTATTGAAATAAATTATCACCTCGTCTGTTTGAATGTTGCTTTTACATGGGCATCATGCATATACTCAAGAGTAGCATTGCTGAAGTAAGTGGAAGATAACTCTTGGAGTGACTTCTAATAGTTTGTCGTTTTATTTAGTAGGGTCTTGCTCTGACCATGTAACGTCGGGCTGGGAACGTTTGCTTTCACTTCTTATGTCATGTTTATGTTGAAGTATTATAACTGATGTGGTTGTTGAGCTGATTTATTTAAATCTTTATTTGTTATAGAAGTTGAAGTTAAGACTAAATGGTATGAATGCAATATGATTTTTAATTACTTTAATTATGATTCTACAGTGATGATACCCTAAGTGAAGGCGAGCATGTGATGACAAGTGTTTATGATTCCACTGTGATGATATCCTAAGTGAAGGTGAGCATGTGGTTATAACTTTATTAAATTATGCATTAAAATTATATGTGTGATTTAGGGTGTTACATTATCTACTACTCAAGAGAAATATATTTCCCTTTTCAAGGGGTTGAATAAGCCATATGGATGAAAGGGGTGATTGGGAAGTTATGGATTATTCAAAAAGACGTGAAGATAAATTATAATAGTTAAAGTGTCATTCACTAAGTCAATAGTCAAGTTTATTATAAGAGGACAAAACACATTATATTTGTTTACAATTTATAAGAGATATGATAGAGTCAAAGGATATCCAAGTTCAAAAAGTGCTCTCAGAAGAGAATTCATTAGATATGTTCACCAAATTATTACCAAGATCAAGGTTCAAGCATTGCTTGGACTTGATCAAATTTATTGAAAAGTGATTTAAGTTTTAGAGAGAGCAGCAAGGTGGTTGGTGGTTAAATTGACATCACCATAAATTTAAAGTCAATTTAGAGAATTATTGTAATATGCCTTAAATCCACAAGTGGAAAAAGAGAAGGAAATAAATAATATTTTGGTAATGATAGATTTTCGGTCTTAATCGCGCATATGTTTGTTAATGGGTCATATCTTCAGCCCGTTAATGTTTCGGTAGTTATAAATATGGTTCTTCTCTCATTTGTTAATACACGAGTTGCGGAAATTGTATAAGGTAGAAATCCTTGTAAGAAGAAAATGGTAAAACTCCTTAAAATTATATTTCAGGGATTTAACGGTCTTTTGAGGTTATTAAAAGTATTGATAAACACTTTAAAAAAATTGGATTTGTGTGATTCTTATATTGGGAAATACTTGCTAGAAAATAGGATTTAGAAATCCAAAGACTATTTTCTTATAACTTATATCGTAATCTCTTGTATTAACTTTTGAAATATATTGAATTAGAGAGTTGTTCTCTCCCCTAGACGTAGATTGATTGATTAAACTGGATAAATTAATTTTCTATATTCTTGCCTATTATTATTTTATTTTTTGAGGTCATTTGTCTTGTTGCATTTATTCTTTATCTCACACATCAACTTTGTTTAGTGTAATTATACTCTAAATAATTATTTTAAAGTGTTTTTAATTATTTTATCAATTTCATAACAATTACACTTTCTTTCTTTTTCTTATTTGCCAATGTTATTTATCTTCCTTTTTCTTGATACCTTAGACTTGCTTGTTACCAAATTGCATATGCTGATGCTAATGGCATAGATTTTGATGCTTGTGTTTATAGTAATGACAAACAATGATTTTCTTGTCCCAAAATACAATGACCAAATCTTTGTCTATAATTGGTGGTGTTAAAAGGAAGAAGTTTAAAGTGGTCAAGAAGAAAGAGACAAACATTGAGATCATTAAACTTAAGCACTAAGAGAAGCAAAATGCAGCAATAAGAGTTATTTATCAAAGTTAATTAATCAAATATGGATATCTCTCCTTCTTTCATGATCAACCCATGTGTTTTCCCCTGAAATGCACTATGGATTCTACGAGTAGTTTTGCAATATAGATTTTATGACTAATTTATTTGAACAAAAAAGTTATTTTGATCTTTATAAATATGCATGACACTTTTAATATAATACCTGGATTCATCAAATTTTCTAATACCTTTGATTGTCTTTCAATTTCATTCATTAATAAAATAATGTTAACTCCATTTAATTCACTTCTTTTGTTGCTTTTATGATATTGAGTTTAATATATTTATCAAAATAAATATTAAATCTTAAGTTATATGGAAAAGCTTTATAGAGGCAACACTCCTTTAAAGAAAAAAAAACTTAATTAAAATTTTAATCACCACATTTTTTTTTAGATTTTGATCTCCACTTTAAAGACTGTGAGTTAATTTATTTTTTAAAAAAATTTGATTCGATTTTGGTGCTTTGGTGACTAAAATCTATATAAGGATTAAAAATAAATTAAAATAGGATAGAGGGATCAAATTATAATTAAATTTAAAAAAAATAGTTTAGAAAAAAACATGAGTGTGTTGTTATTGTTAAATTATATATATATATATATATATATATATATATATATATATATATATATATATATATTATATATATATATATATATATATATATATTATATATATATATATATATATATATATATATATATATATATATATATATATATATATATATATATATATATATATATACACACGCTTGCTGTTACGAAATTTAATATTTTAAAGGTTTTTTTATTTATCACCTACTTATTTATCAGATAAAAAATGAAACAATAATTTAAATAAAATTAATTTTTTATTAATTAAACTTTTGAAACTTGATAAACATGAAGTGAATGAAATGCCTCAAATAATTTAGGAACTTTCTCACAATTTTTTTTTGCATTTGATATTAGTTGAGTTTGTGTTGAGAGTAATTGACTCAAACAAATATCAAAGAAATAATGGATTATGAGAATATATTAATTAAATAAAAAAAATGGTGAAAAAATATAAGAGAAAAGTGTTTTAACTTAAATATAATTGAAATTGATTGTGAACAAAGGGTAAAATGATGAACTAAAATTGATTGTGATCAAAGTGTAAAATGATGAATTAGATTAGAGGTGGGATATTTGATTGTGAATTTGAAGCCTTGCTATTAGATTATTCTATAGAAGATGATGAGGGATTTTGTATGCTTGACACTGCACTTATGTTCTATTGGTTTACTTTCATATTTTTTTAAGAGAGTATTTATAGAAGATTGAGATAAGAAACCTACTCACCTCATTCCTGAAAATCTTAAAATCTTATATAAGATTCAATAAAAAATTTATAAAAGTTTAAGATAGTAATCTTTCATGAATCTCTTGTACAAAATATTGTTATAAAATTGTATAAAATATTATTATAAAAATTAATAAAAGATTGAACACTTCTGTAAAAATATAATTATATAAAATTCAATAAAAAATTTATAAAAGTTTAAGACAGTAAACTTACACAATTCTTTTGCGAAACTCTTGTATAAAATATTGTTATAAAAATTAATATAAGATTGAACATCTGTAAAAATATAATTATAAAAATTAAGATCATCTAAAATGAATTTGAATTTGAATTATTTGCAAATTTTAATATAAGATTTAACTTAAAACTAAGTTATATATATATATATATATATATATATATATATATATATATATATATATATATATATATATATATATATATATATAATATATATATATATATATATATATATATATATATATATATAAAATAGGCGGACTCATTCTTTAAATACAAATAAATAAATTATTATTATTTTATTACAAAAAGAATTATTGATATTATTATAAGAATAAATTCAACCAATTAAGTTAATTATTCAAAAAGTCTTATAAACATTCTCTGTTTTAGGAAGTCTTTATTATTATTATTATGGTTAAATAAATTTTGATCCTCTAGATATGACAAATTTCACTTTTAATCTTTTTAAATTATTTTTTTCAAAGAATGGTCCTCCTAATATTTTTCATCCATATTTTTGGTCCCTCCTGTTAATGGTCGTTAACATGAGCTGACGTGGCATGTCACGCTGAAGTTTTTTTGTGATTGAGCATATACATGACAGTGTCAGCGTGGCAAGATACTCACGTGTAGGGGTGTACGCGGGTTGGATTGGATCAGGTTTGATCTAACCCGTTACCCAACCTGTTCAAACTTCAATGGGTTGGGTCCATCGTCCAACCCAGAATTCCAATTTCAAAATCGACCCAAATCGACTCGTTCATTAATAGGTTGGGTTGGGTTGGGTTCGCGGGTTGTGTTTCAAATGAAAAATATATTTTTTATGATTTTTTTGTCGGTTTTAAAAAAATATAACATAACTCAATACAATCATACTCATTTATAATACTCAAATTCAATGAAGTGCATCATATAATATCTAATAGAATTCATCAATACGACATAACACTTTATAATAGTATAAAATTCAACAAAACATGTTATTTCCATAAGATACATAAGTTGGAAATAATACAAAAGAAAATAAGAAACAACATTTAATCTTAGAATTGCGTAAACTTATATATGTTTTAATAATTAGAAACTTTGGCCCTATGCCATTGAATTTTCAAACTTTTTCTTAAATCAAACATGTGAATAAACTTAATTATACTGACCCCAATTTCAAAAGAAAAAAAAACTAACAACCTCATTCAAATCTTTGGCCATTATATTCCTTTTCTTTCAAAATCTTTGATAAAATCAATTCACCAACTTCCTTAAATTTTTTACCACGAATTACATGGTTTTGATCCCTCATTTTTATGTTGGTACGTAGGTGTCGCATCACGCGAAAAACCGGCGGAAAAACAAGAACAACAGAGCCGCCACCGTGCGTTATTTATCCCAAAAGCGGGAAAGGAAACGCTCGAAGTAAACCTAGGAAAGAACATGGTCTCGCGACCAAAGAGAATGGGTTCGGGAGTCGGTTATGCGAAGGGAAGGTATTAGCACCCCTACGCATCCGTAGTACTCTACGGGATCCACGCACAAAAGGAAGGAATATTGGTTGCTAAACACTGCTCAAACTCACACACACTGGCTGAAAGAGACAAAAGAAACTGACTGAAACTGACTCGGCAAGACATCGTATCCTGGGCCTACTTAGTCTATCAGGCATAGACATCAGAGTCGAAGTAGTTCGGACCGGGGGAACGACACATGCTCGCTAGGATATCGCATCCTATGCATACGTATCTTCTCGGACGAGAGAAGAATCAGAGCATTCGTAGCTCGGCTAACACGCACACAAACAAAACACAGGCAAAGGCAAACGTGGAGCCTGAATGCCAATCACTGGACTTATATCAGCATCCGAACCAAAACACACACAAAGAGGCAAACGTGGAGCCTGAATGCCAATAGCTGGGCTTACATCAGCATCCGAACCAAAACACACACAAAGAGGCAAACGTGGAGCCTGAATGCCAATAGCTGGGCTTACATCAGCATCCGAACCAAACACACGCACACTGGAACCTAACTGCCACTCGATGGACTTACATCAGCTTCCAAGCACACAACAACACAACAAGTTAATAGGGAGTCGGGGACTCGAGCCTATAACTGTCAAGCACACACACAAAAGAAAAGAAAAGGCGCCCGGAGAGATCAGCTCAATCTCCTGCCTACATACTTCATCTGGTATGAAGATCAGGGCGATGTAGTTCCCCTACGGAGGGATAAAGGACTAGCCTAACCAGATAACAGAGGGAGACACAACACTAGGGAGACTACGACTCGAGCCTAGATGTTATCATGCAGATCATCCCTAAGTTAAGGTTTCTAGCTAACTGGCACAGGGAGCCAGCCTATCCTAGTCATGACTTGCACAGGAAGCAAGCCACACACACACTTAACTTGCACAGGAAGCAAGCCGAGCAAAACCTAACTTACACAGGAAGCAAGTCTAAACTAACCCTAACTTGCACAGGAAGCAAGTCAAACAATCCTAACTTGCACAGGAAGCAAGTCAAACAATCCTACAAGCACAGATAGCACACACTATACACAAGCAAGTGGCTCAAACAAGGGTTAGGTTTTAGTCGAGGGGTCATATCAACCTCAACAAACAAACCTCTGGAACTGGGTAAATGTTGCTCTTAACCTTGCCATTGAGAGACTAAGGTGAAGCAGATGAAAGGTGAGTGAAGATGAGACTTCACAGCTCTTATCCCTGGCCTGGGAGAGCTCAAGACAAGAATGCGTGGGTTCAGAAAGTGGGAACCCTTCTACACATTTAAAACTGACTCAACTGTACAATTGTACAAGATCTTGGGTTTGTATCTGCAACGCATCAACACAGTGGTGTGAGCAAAGCAGATGACACAACATGAATAGTGGGGGATAGATTGCATATCCCTACCTTCCACCAATTGCCTCTTCACTTAGGAGGACTTTGACTCTATGCAAGGACAAAAGTAAACAGTCACAAACATTGCCTCTTAAGGAGGACTTCAGACAGTTGCCTGGCCAAGTAACAGGCCAGGTCTTCCAGACTACATGAAGAAGAAGAGACATACCTCAATGCAAATTGCTTATACAAGCAAAGCAAAGCAAAAAGTTCACAAGGAACTAAGCTACTAAAAGCACCTGAAACAGTCAAGCAGATGTTAGTATGTAACTTCCAAACAAAGCAAAAGAAACAGACATCAACAGTCAGTTAGGGGCAAATGAATGTGCAAGGCACAAGGCTTAAGGCATGTGAGCCAAGCCACCTACAAAACAAACAAGTTAGACAATGATATTTAATCAAGCTCAATCAAAAAGAGTTGGTCTCATTGGTCATTTGTTGGTCAACCTGAAAACACAAGCTCAAAAGTGAGTATCAGGACCACTAGGGCAAGCCTAGGGTCAAAAATGAATGAGAAAGTTAAAACAGCAAGGGGCAAGCATCCAAAATCATGTTCAAACAATCAAGAAACAAAACCAATTGGGTTCACATTCATATCAATCATCATCATCATTTCATGAACAAATTAGGTCAAGGTATAGCAAACAGAAGCTCATAGAAGTCAACAGCAAGACTTACATCAAAAGCAATCTTAAACATTTCCAAAAATCACTAAATAAATCATGACCAATCCTAACACTTAGCATGGTAAGCATGTCAAATTTCATCTCATTTGGACAAGTGGAAGGCAGTCAATGAAAATCAGAAAGTCAAAGCAATTTTGAACATGCTCAATGAAGTCAACCAAACATACATCAACTTGAGAAGTTCATACATCAGGGATGGCATATGATAAATGAATGGGACTAAAACCATGGCAAAGATGAGGATGTCTAGTTATCTCATGTAAAATTTCATGTCCATCCAATAAAGTATGAGAATTTCACAAATGAAATGGGAACAGGTGTCACAAAAAGTCAGCATATGACCAAACAGGGGATAAAATCTCAAACAATTAGGAAATGCCACAAATAATTCCAAGAAAATTCACATGTAAACTAGACATACAAGAGTAGGTGCATGCAAAAAATCAGATCAATTGGAGGTCAAGAAGCATGGTATCAAAAATCATCAAGTTGGACATCAATGGTGTGACACAAATTGTCACACCCTATTTCAAAAAATCATAACTCACAAACCAGATAAGATAAATTCGCAAACTCTACACCAAAATCACCATGAGTGTGTCTAGTTTAAGCAAAAAAAATTTGGGAGCCATTGGATAAAGTATCATCATTTCACAAATGTTTTGGCAAGATGTACAAAAATTGGTCACATGTCACAAACCCTAGCACCATTTAAAATTCGACCATGCAAAAATTCTGGAAAATATATGACAAAAAACTAGAGATCAAGATGGACATGATGCAAAAATTCCCAATGAATTTGGAATTAAAATGAGGAACTTATGATTTTTCAAAGTTTGAGTAATTAAATGAAATAAATATTGAAATGAAAAATGAATTAATTGATTATTGGAATACAAAAAGACAAAGGACGAAAACGCCCCTCGCTGAGTATTGAAACTCAGCGTTTCATTTAAATGGGGAGGTCAGCGCTCCTTTTTAATATATATTTCATAGAAGGCGTTTAAATAAATGAATTGGCATTGCGCCCCAGTGGTAAAACACTTGGTATTTGAAGCTTTGACCCAAAGGTTTGGGGTTCGAATCCCCCTTGCCCCAGCCCTTTTTTTGGCATTTATTTAATGGCTTGGCTACAGTAAAAAGAAATGCCCAGTATCGTGTACAGTAAAAGGAAAAAAACTCAGTATTCATATTGCAGAAAAAAATGCAGTATCTACATGTTCAATTGAAAAATTTCCAGCAAGAACAAATGGTGGCCAAAATCAAAAAGTAATATATCAATGTGTTCACCTCATCATCATGTACATTAATAATCCAACCTTCATGTTCACTAAATCAAGCTAACAACCAAGAACCAAACAAAAACATATTTGAGTGTGAAACTTTAAATCCATGTATTTCTCTCAATATGCAACCATTTTCCACAAAATTTATATCAATAGAATCAGGGTGAAATGAACTTTATGATTATATGTTTAAAAACAAGAACTGAGCCGCGCGAATTCTGACCTTATTCTGAAGTTTTTTCATGGCAGTGATGTGTTTGTGGTCTTTTGGTTGCAAAGAGGCGAAACAGAATTTCTTTAGTACCCCAGGAGACGCATGGACGAAGGAATGGAGTTCAATGATGCTTGGTTCTTCTCAAAATCCCAACTGTCATGGATGATGTTTTGAAAACCAGTTTGGCACAAGCTTCTTACAGATGGTGAAATGAGGTTGCAATGAGTCCACGATATTGTTTGGATGATGAAACAACAATGGCCAAGGAGAGTTCTTTGGAGCTTTTTTGGAAAATTTTGGAAAATGGCCAAGAATGAAGTTTTTTGAGAGTGTGAAGTTCTGTTGGTTCTTGCTGCAACTCTAGGGTTGGTTTGACAGGAAAAATATGTTAAGATTTTCTGTTTTCATAGTACAAGGCATGGCTCATGGATATGTGGGATATGGTGGTTGCAAATTGTACTTTTCTTCCCATTTTCAAGCAACTAGGCATGGCTATGTGATGGGTGCAAGTACTTGCACGAATTTGACTTTGTACATGCTGCAAATAACATTCTAAGCAAGTTCCAATTGGCCCCAAGTGTTAAAAATGCATAATTCAAAAAGTCAACCATTGGTCAAACTTGAATTTCACACATGCTAGGTTCAAAAATGCCATTTTGATTGGCAATGTTTTGGCTCATGAAGTTTAAATTTTTGGAAAGAGGGGATCAAATGTGACTTGTAGGAAAAAACCCCACCAAAATTGGCCAAATGGTTTGAGAGATATGACCTTTTGAAGTCCAAGATTTTGTGAAAACGATTCGATCATAACTTGCCAACCACACATGGGAATTGAGAGTTCTTGGACTTTTTGGAAATGGGAGAACAAGATCTTCAACTTTCATGTTGGGCAAAAATTCATTTGAAGCTTGTATCATGATGTAAGTTTGAGGATCAAGACTTTCCATTTTTGGTAAGTTTCAGTTACAGGTCCAGTTTCCATTTTTGGAAATTTTTGATCTGGCTTCAAATTCTTCCATGATGGTGTTTGACATGATATATGAGGACTATTTAGCCATGAATGAGCTCTCTCAAACCAATTTCCATCATCAAATCACTGATTAAATGGACAGTTGACCAACAGTTGACTTTTAGGGTTTCTGACTGATTGTGCATTGACTGATGACTTCTGAACATCCAATCTTTGACCTAATCACTTCAAATGGGTCCCCAAGCCATGTGAACATGTTGGATCAACCCTAGGGCTTTGGCTCCTTGAAAATTGTGCTTGCTTGCTTGACTGACTGATCTCCTGACCAGTTTGACCTAATTTCTTGATTGGCTTGCACTTGAGGCAAATGGGACAATGCAATGCTATGCAGTGGACCATGTTATGCTATGACCTAATATGGGAATGTATGTACAATGATAGGTGCAAATTTGAGGTGCTACAGCTGCCCCTATTCAATCAGCTGGGAACCCGAATGGATGAGAGCAACGGCTGTCAGACTTTCAGGGTAAACAGGGATTGAATACCAAGAACCGCAGAATTTGCACAATACAGGGATCCACCAATGGAAACGTCCACTGGGATTTGATATTTATTATTGGGTATATTTTTTTGGTTTTGTTTTCGAAGGGTACGGCCACATCCAAACATCGCAACGACGATGAATGGGAAAAGAAATCACAACTAGATGCCAACGGACAACTAGGAAAAACTCGACGTTTATCAAGACCAACAGAGAGGTAAACAACTGGGGACGCCCAGGAAAAATTCGGCGTTTATCGAAACCAACGGAGAGGTAACCAGACATTAATGAATGACTGGGAGGACTCGACCAGACATCAACGGATGAATGGGAGAAAACTCGACGTTTACTAAGACCAACGGAGAGGTAAACAGACATTAATGAATGACTGGGAGGACTCGACCAGACATCAACGGATGAATGGGAGAAAACTCGACGTTTACAAACATCGGAAGATGATGTTTACAGATACCAAAAGGATCGACCAGGCATTTACAGATGAATGGGAACACTCGACCAGACATCGACGGATGAATGGGATAAAACTCGACGTTTACAGACATCGAAAGATGATGTTTACAGACACCAAAAAGATCGACCAGACATTTACAGATGAAAGGGAATACTCGACGTTTACAGACATCGAAAGATGATGTTTACAGACACCAAAAGGATCGACCAGACATTTACAGATGAATGGGAACACTCGACTCGACGTTTACAGACATCGAAAGATGATGTTTACAGACACCAAAAAAATTGACCAGACATTTACTGATGCATGGGAAAAAGAGAAATACAACCAGACGTCAACGGACGAATGGGAAAAAACTCGTCGTTTATCGAAACCAACGGAGAGGTAAGTCCACATGGGGAGGGTACAACTAGACATCACCGGATGACTAGGAAAAACTCGACGTTTATCGACACCAACGGAGAGGAGGAAACTCTTCTGGGAGAGTGAACACATCCAAATCATCAACGGATGATCGGGAAAAACTCGACGTTTATCGACACCAACGGAGAGGAGGAAAACTTCACTAGGGGAGGGACGACGCTACGAACATCGAAAGATGATGTTTACAGACATCAAAGAAGACCAGACACTTACGCATGACTGGGAATCACCGAAAGATGGTGTTTACCGACGCCAAGGAAAACAAACACACACGGGTGCTGACAGGGTGTACTGACATTCTCAAGATGACAAGGCTAGGCTGAACACTTGCAGGGGGTCTCACTGGGGAGAAACAAACTTTCTGTCACCAACAGGTGAGGAAATAAACCTCTGTGGGGATCATAAACACCAAATGTTGACTGGAGCCACTGTAGCCAATGCGTTGTACAGGTTGAACAAAAAATCCGTCTCTGCAGGGAATACGGTCTAATGGGGTTTCGAACATATGAATGCATATGTTTGATTTTTTCTATGGCGTAATGCTCCATTTATGAATGGAAATGCTATGCGATTTTTGAGGATGCAATGATTACTACATGCAAAATGCAAATGAACCCTGGCTAGGGAGCCAAAATGATCAGATACTCTGACTCTGTGGGGAGGCTCTGACTGAGGAAATACTCTGCGGGAACTCTTTTTGGGGAACGGTAAGGCGACTTCACTGGGAGAAAGGCCCAACCAATCCTCAGATAGGATAAACTCTGCTTTGGAGAATGTCTGTTACTCCGCTGGGGATAACCCACGCGATCCATAGGTAGAATCAACTCAGCTGGGGATGCAGATATCAGTCTACTACAGAAACTCGTCCAATCCACTGGCAGGATGAACTCTGCTGGAGATGTATTTCATGAGACCCGCTCCGCTCGGGGAACTTGCTGAGGGAAAACCACACCATTCTGCTGAGGAGAACGACCCTAGTGGGGAGAACAACCATAGTGGTGAGAGTAACAACTCTGTTGAGGATGATGACACGTCGTATCATACTGGAGATGAATTCCCACAAACCTGCTTGGGATAAGCACTCACGGCCATACTGGAGATAACAGCATCACAAAACCAATTGTTGGGGAACACACCAACAGTCTACTGATAAACTCCACTAGGGGACTCCCGGGGAAAATAACTGCCAGGCGCTCAGCGGGGATTCTCAACTGGGGAAATCTGCAAGCACAGGCCTGCTGGGGAGAAGCAATCCTTAGATCTGCTGGGGAAAGAAGGTATTGTCCACAGGTATCTCTGCAGGGGAAATAACTCTGATAGCTTCAATACTGGCTTGGGCTGGGGAGACGTCCTCCACCCTGAGGAACATTCTGCTCCTGCCCCTGCTGGGGAGGTGATAACCTTCAGGCTTGCTGAGGAGACAGCGATCTCGAATCTGCCAGGGATATCGCACTTTCAATCCTCTGGGGAGATACAGCTTGTTTGACAGGGATGTCGGTCGACTTGTCGAACACTAGTATCCATCATCCACCCATAGTGTTGACTTTTCATTCTTAAGAATTCCCAGACTCTTCTGGACTTTTCTGCTCCATCATCTTGTATTCCCAACTCGTCTGTACTTCACGGAGATTTGAACTCTTGGGATTCATACATACTTTCCAATCATCAGACTTTGAAGAGTCTTCTTGATTAACTTTCCAGGATCGTTGTCGTAATCCTTCACCGTCTTTTCACGGTTCATCTATCCCTTGCCCCTGGTTGGACTCTGAGGGGATCTCTTGTCAAAAAAGGTTCAAATTACCACTGGTAAGTGAATGAAGATGTCTAACAGCACTTGCACAAGAGATCGTCAGATAAAATCGTGCCCCAGGTATGCCCCAGGTGTTCTAATATTTCAACACTTAGGTCACTCAGACTTCCAAGTAAGATTTCCAGATTTCAAACTCACAAGCATGCATCAGAAGGGACCTCTATGTTTCAAAAAATGCAAATATTCTTATCAAAATGAATAGATGTTTTCGTAATCAAAACAGTAATGACACAAAACAAAATTTATTTGACCGAACACACGCTTTATTTGACTGGAATAAAAGATGGCTCACAATTGAGCAACACACAGGAAGCAAACCCTGGAAAGAGGTGATTGCACACATAAAAAAAATCTATCCTAATGGCAACGTGAAACTGTGATCTCATCGGGTTCCCACTCAGTTACACCTCATATGTCCTCAGGACTTTCCGCACCTTCTGTCTTCTAAACAAGACGGTTCCGATCGGTCTCTGTCGGAGATTATCCAAGTCATCATGAGCACAAATGATCATGCTGGACGCAGTTGTTCGTTTCATTCCCTCTTTTTCCTGGACCGCCCTTTCGGGTTTCAGTCCACCGGGATACCCTTTTTTGCCCAAGTCGCCCTTGCGGGTTTTCAACTTGCCGGGTGTACAGTTCTTTTCTTTTATCTTTATCCCTAACTTTTGCCCGAACCTTTCTCTTTTTCTTGGTTCGCCGGGATGCCCATTTTTTTGCCTGGACTCTTTATTCTTTTTTTTTTTTTGTCCAGCGGGTTTCTTTCACGAAGTATTTTCTAACTGCGTCCGCATTCACAGGGAATGGAAAATCGTCGTCATCCGTGGTCATAAACAACAAGGTTCTGTCAGATGGGACCCTCTTGACCACGAATGGACATTCATAACTGTTTGTCCATTTGCCCCACAATCGTCTTGAGGAGGAAGGATCCTTTTCAACCAACTCTTCCACGTGGTACGCGCGAGGTCATATTTCTTGGTTAACAACATGCTTCGTTCACTGGGTACGATTGCCCCATGTCAAGTAACTGTCAGCCCTTTTCCTCAGTTGGGCTCAACGTGTCATTCCGAGTCCTTATCCATTCAGTCTTCTCTGATTTCTCATATTTCTGTGAGGAAAACACTGCCCCAGGTAGATACACATCCCTAGGTTCAACATCCAGGATACAGATTTTATGTTCAGCCACCATTGTTGGTGCAACCAACTGTGATCCGGGAAGCACTAACTTATTCACCTCATCTCCTTCCCCCTCAGACATCGGAGTCCGTTCGGATTCGGGGTCAGACCCCTCCTCCGGGATCAGTCACTCTCAAACTTTCGATTTGAGTACCTCGAGATGTCCTCATCAGGGACCTCAAACTTCCTTGGTTGATAACCTTTCCATGGGTTGCTACTAGCTTCTCAAACACATATCTGATCAGATCCATTTTGGACATCCACAAAGTGGTATGAATCAGCATACACTGTCTCAGTCGGCGAGCAGCCTATGCCAAAGTACATCAAGTTTTTCGAACAGCGAGTGTATTGTTTCACAGTCGATAAACTTTTTGCTTAGGTAAATTGCATACTCTTTTCGACAAGACTAGTCATGCTGACTCAATACGCGCCTTGTAGACCCCTCGAGGGTTATCAAGTACCGGATTAACAGTTGTTTCTTTCACTGAGGTATCGGAATCGGAGGTTCCTGCAACTTATCTCTCTATTTTTTTTTTTTTTTTTTTTTTAGCAGGATCGACCTCGATTCCTCTGATTCGCTCACAACAAGCCTCGGTAGCTTGATGGACAACACTCCATAAGTGCACTGATTCAGACTCAAAAGTATGAGTTATCTCAACCGGTCAAACAACTTGCCCCAAGTCTACCGGATGCCCCTGTTCTGCTTGGGACTTTGCCATCATGTCATCAACATGGCATTTGCTTTCACGATGAATCATATCATGAAACAAAGTCACCGTAGACCTCTGATACGTGGCACCGGCCTCATGTGACGGAACGACATCAACTTAGAACAAGAAGGTGCCCCTTGTGTGGTGGACCTGGTTTATCTCATATCATCTGGCGACAATTCAGTCTGGTCTTGGCCAAGAAACCATCCATGAAGATAAACACTGAGACCTGAGCCATATAATCAACCAGTACCTCATTGTGAAGTACCGGGAATTCATCCTTCAGATTAGCTCTATTCACATCTTGATAGTCTATTCACACCTTCTCTCTTTCTCATCCTTTGTCGGCCTCAGCCTTTGCACAGTCTCCTCCTGATAGTAGTTTATGCCCCAAAACATTGGTATCCCACCTTGGTGCATCTAGATACAACCAGGCACATGTATCAACCTTCTCTTTCAAAAGGGCTACCATTCTGCTCTTGACTTGCCTCTGAAGCGGCCTCAGCTTTTCGCTTTCTAACCTTGGCGGAGCTTGGAGTAACAATCTTGAATCGCTCCTCGTGCGGTTGAATCACCTTCTCCTCTTGTTCCAATGACCTGGCTAATTCCAGCAAATCACAATCTTCTTCGCCTTTTTCTCTGGCATGATAGATCGAATTGTCGAAGTCATACAGAGGTGTAACCAAATCGTTATCGGTGAGATCAGGAGAGTAATCACTTTGGAACGAGACAAAATCAAAAGGAAAGAGAATGAAAAAACGTTGCCATTTTTATTTGTTTTTTTCCTTTTTTAAATTGCAAAATTAAATGAAAAACAGGGAACACCGCTTTTAACTACAAAAACATCCATTCATTACTGATGCAAAATGTTGCATAATGAAACACATGAGATGGCCCTTACAATGGACCATTACGTTTCGGGCAAAACGTATGGCTTTCATGCAAACAAGAAGTGAAAAACAGAAATACTACTCTTCAGAATGAGTGACAGTGATGCTTTTGGAGGCCCTCCAATCGCCTGGCACGCACGACTTTATCCACGCCTCAAGCTCGAGGTCGCTGTCAACATCTTCAGCCATTGAACGGGCATGGCCAGGATCCAACATCCCTGCACTGACGAAGGTGTAAGGTGGGCGACATCCTCTATTTGATCTAGACGACTCTTGACCCGGCTGATAACCGACCCCAAACATGTCTGCTTTTATCACGATGTCAATAATCCTTCCCCAGCCTTGGGCCTCTTTGTTCTTCACCACCTCCAGAGCTTGTTTATAAGAAGAAATGGACAGCTTCTTCTCTTTCTCGGCGACAAGAGCGTTCTCCACCTGGACGGTTTCAACTGCCAGACTGGGCGCTTTACATCTTTCATTGTCCATTTCTACTTTCTTCATCTTCTGGGTCGGGTCCTTCATCAATACACACCCTTCTGTAGTGACAGTCGCACAAGCATCAATAACAGAGAAAGTTCTATCCTTTGTTGGACCCTGCCTGAGTACGGGGTTGACATCCTCATTCATTATCTGGGCCAAGCTGATAGCCTTGGAGTCCACCAGATCTTGGACAATATGCTTAAAAGCTCTGCAACCTTCAACGCTGTGTCCGGGTGCCTCAGAGTGGAACTCGCACTTGGCACTCTCATCATAGTTTGCATGCCTCCGCTGCTGTTCTACCGGAATCAAAATCCTCGGTCGAACTAATCCTAGATCCCTCAACCTTTGGAAAAGAAGGGCATAAGTCACAGGTGGTTCCTCAAACTGACGATCCCCATTCTTCTTCCTCACCCGGCTCTTAGCTCCCGGTGTCTTCTGTTGAGGTGGCAGTTGTTGCTGTTGAGCAGGTGGATTGCTGACAGGAGTGGTTACAGTGGTAGCATAAGGATGATAACGATCTTTGCTACGTTCTTTCTTTGCGGGCACACCAACTGGCTCAAACTTCTTCTTGAATGGACCACTATCGGAGGGTTTCCTTGCTACAGTACCAGAAGGTTCGTTCACTTCGGAGGACGGAGCCTTCCCCTGGACTTTCTCCACTATCAGCCATTTCTCGATCCGTTCCAATCTTTCGGACATGGCTTTCTGTCCCAAGGCAAGCCCTTGCACAACACTGAACAACTCCCTCATCATCTCTTTCAGCTCAAGGATGTCGGCGTTGGGAAGATCCATCAGCTTGGATTTGTTGACCCTCAGCAGGTTATCTGAACAGACGAGCTATGCGTACCGGTTGAATACTGAAACCTACAAAACAGCAAATGGGTTAGTATGACTCACACATGCAATGTCTGTCCGTACTAGGAATATTCAGTCCTCTTTTTTTCTGGTTTCATTGAGACAGATAAAATTTCATCAACAACATTTTGACATCCGGATGTCTCTCAACCGGGGTTTTTTGATTTAAAAATAATGGACCCTGAGTACGGACAGACATGAGTTGAATGCAGATGAATGCGAGATGATATGATGCAAATGCATGAATGCAGGCCCTTGTGCCACCAAGTCATCTGAAAGCCCAACACTTCTCTGAACCAGTCATATCTGTGGGATCAAGTCACCATAAATCCAACTTGGGGGGTTCCGAAATAAACGGAACCGGAGATTATATCACTATCTTCACAGGAACAACCACTGAACGGGTGACAAACGGATCCTCTGAACAAGTACTCCCAACTCAGCCCGGGGATCCGAAATAAACGGAACCCGCTGATAAACCACGGACAGAACTCTGGAGTCCCAGAAATAAATGCCCCATAATTCACAGTCACCATCAGTACCAAGAGTCACCAACAAATCACCAACCAATCAGCAACTGTACCTGTAATGATTAAACCCTCCCCACTCACGGGTGTTATCTAGGCCAGGGTAAAGTCGAAGAGAAACACAACATAAATAACCTTTCGCAGAATACCATCATATACACACCTGAAGTATGTAACGACAATATCCCACCAGGGTCTGAACTGCTCGTGATATCAATGTTCCGCTAAGTGGTGCAATACCACCCGCTTCCCATGAATCACTCTATTCCTAAGTATCCTAGATTTCACTCATGGCCTGGGTATTGGGCCTTTTACCTCATGTAACTCCCACCCCCAAACAGAGAAACACAGACAGCACAGCAGATGAATATGAATGAAATGCAAACATTAATGCAAACACTAAATGCAAACAAATAAATAAATGAATGCAATAAAAAACAGCAAACAGCAACCAAAACCCTAACCTAAAGAGCGCTAGGAGAGACTCGCTCAGGGAAGATGGACCAGCACAGGTCAACTTCTCTAGTATCCCCAGCAGAGTCGCCAGCTGTCGCATCACGCAAAAAACCGGCGGGAAAACAAGAACAACAGAGCCGCCACCGTGCGTTATTTATCCCAAAAGCGGGAAAGGAAACGCTCGAAGTAAACCTAGGAAAGAACATGGTCTCGCGACCAAAGAGAATGGGTTCGGGAGTCGGTTATGCGAAGGGAAGGTATTAGCACCCCTACGCATCCGTAGTACTCTACGGGATCCACGCACAAAAGGAAGGAATATTGGTTGCTAAACACTGCTCAAACTCACACACACTGGCTGAAAGAGACAAAAGAAACTGACTGAAACTGACTCGGCAAGACATCGTATCCTGGGCCTACTTAGTCTATCAGGCATAGACATCAGAGTCGAAGTAGTTTGGACCGGGGGAACGACACATGCTCGCTAGGATATCGCATCCTATGCATACGTATCTTCTCGGACGAGAGAAGAATCAGAGCATTCGTAGCTCGGCTAACACGCACACAAACAAAACACAGGCAAAGGCAAACGTGGAGCCTGAATGCCAATCACTGGACTTATATCAGCATCCGAACCAAAACACACACAAAGAGGCAAACGTGGAGCCTGAATGCCAATAGCTGGGCTTACATCAACATCCGAACCAAAACACACACAAAGAGGCAAACGTGGAGCCTGAATGCCAATAGCTGGGCTTACATCAGCATCCGAACCAAACACACGCACACTGGAACCTAACTGCCACTCGATGGACTTACATCAGCTTCCAAGCACACAACAACACAACAAGTTAATAGGGAGTCGGGGACTCGAGCCTATAACTGTCAAGCACACACACAAAAGAAAAGAAAAGGCGCCCGGAGAGATCAGCTCAATCTCCTGCCTACATACTTCATCTGGTATGAAGATCAGGGCGATGTAGTTCCCCTACGGAGGGATAAAGGACTAGCCTAACCAGATAACAGAGGGAGACACAACACTAGGGAGACTACGACTCGAGCCTAGATGTTATCATGCAGATCATCCCTAAGTTAAGGTTTCTAGCTAACTGGCACAGGGAGCCAGCCTATCCTAGTCATGACTTGCACAGGAAGCAAGCCACACACACACTTAACTTGCACAGGAAGCAAGCCGAGCAAAACCTAACTTGCACAGGAAGCAAGTCTAAACTAACCCTAACTTGCACAGGAAGCAAGTCAAACAATCCTAACTTGCACAGGAAGCAAGTCAAACAATCCTACAAGCACAGATAGCACACACTATACACAAGCAAGTGGCTCAAACAAGGGTTAGGTTTTAGTCGAGGGGTCATATCAACCTCAACAAACAAACCTCTGGAACTGGGTAAATGTTGCTCTTAACCTTGCCATTGAGAGACTAAGGTGAAGCAGATGAAAGGTGAGTGAAGATGAGACTTCACAGCTCTTATCCCTGGCCTGGGAGAGCTCAAGACAAGAATGCGTGGGTTCAGAAAGTGGGAACCCTTCTACACATTTAAAACTGACTCAACTGTACAATTGTACAAGATCTTGGGTTTGTATCTGCAACGCATCAACACAGTGGTGTGAGCAAAGCAGATGACACAACATGAATAGTGGGGGATAGATTGCATATACCTACCTTCCACCAATTGCCTCTTCACTTAGGAGGACTTTGACTCTATGCAAGGACAAAAGTAAACAGTCACAAACATTGCCTCTTAAGGAGGACTTCAGACAGTTGCCTGGCCAAGTAACAGGTCAGGTCTTCCAGACTACATGAAGAAGAAGAGACATACCTCAATGCAAATTGCTTATACAAGCAAAGCAAAGCAAAAAGTTCACAAGGAACTAAGCTACTAAAAGCACCTGAAACAGTCAAGCAGATGTTAGTATGTAACTTCCAAACAAAGCAAAAGAAACAGACATCAACAGTCAGTTAGGGGCAAATGAATGTGCAAGGCACAAGGCTTAAGGCATGTGAGCCAAGCCACCTACAAAACAAACAAGTTAGACAATGATATTTAATCAAGCTCAATCAAAAAGAGTTGGTCTCATTGGTCATTTGTTGGTCAACCTGAAAACACAAGCTCAAAAGTGAGTATCAGGACCACTAGGGCAAGCCTAGGGTCAAAAATGAATGAGAAAGTTAAAACAGCAAGGGGAAAGCATCCAAAATCATGTTCAAACAATCAAGAAACAAAACCAATTGGGTTCACATTCATATCAATCATCATCATCATTTCATGAACAAATTAGGTCAAGGTATAGCAAACAGAAGCTCATAGAAGTCAACAGCAAGACTTACATCAAAAGCAATCTTAAACATTTCCAAAAATCACCAAATAAATCATGACCAATCCTAACACTTAGCATGGTAAGCATGTCAAATTTCATCTCATTTGGACAAGTGGAAGGCAGTCAATGAAAATCAGAAAGTCAAAGCAATTTTGAACATGCTCAATGAAGTCAACCAAACATACATCAACTTGAGAAGTTCATACATCAGGGATGGCATATGATAAATGAATGGGACTAAAACCATGGCAAAGATGAGGATGTCTAGTTATCTCATGTAAAATTTCATGTCCATCCAATAAAGTATGAGAATTTCACAAATGAAATGGGAACAGGTGTCACAAAAAGTCAGCATATGACCAAACAGGGGAGAAAATCTCAAACAATTAGGAAATGCCACAAATAATTCCAAGAAAATTCACATGTAAACTAGACATACAAGAGTAGGTGCATGCAAAAAATCAGATCAATTGGAGGTCAAGAAGCATGGTATCAAAAATCATCAAGTTGGACATCAATGGTGTGACACAAATTGTCACACCCTATTTCAAAAAATCATAACTCACAAACCAGATAAGATAAATTCGCAAACTCTACACCAAAATCACCATGAGTGTGTCTAGTTTAAGCAAAAAAAATTTGGGAGCCATTGGATAAAGTATCATCATTTCACAAATGTTTTGGCAAGATGTACAAAAATTGGTCACATGTCACAAACCCTAGCACCATTTAAAATTCGACCATGCAAAAATTCTGGAAAATATATGACAAAAAACTAGAGATCAAGATGGACATGATGCAAAAATTCCCAATGAATTTGGAATTAAAATGAGGAACTTATGATTTTTCAAAGTTTGAGTAATTAAATGAAATAAATATTGAAATGAAAAATGAATTAATTGATTATTGGAATACAAAAAGACAAAGGACGAAAACGCCCCTCGCTGAGTATTGAAACTCAGCGTTTCATTTAAATGGGGAGGTCAGCGCTCCTTTTTAATATATATTTCATAGAAGGCGTTTAAATAAATGAATTGGCATTGCGCCCCAGTGGTAAAACACTTGGTATTTGAAGCTTTGACCCAAAGGTTTGGGGTTCGAATCCCCCTTGCCCCAGCCCTTTTTTTGGCATTTATTTAATGGCTTGGCTACAGTAAAAAGAAATGCCCAGTATCGTGTACAGTAAAAGGAAAAAAACTCAGTATTCATATTGCAGAAAAAAATGCAGTATCTACATGTTCAATTGAAAAATTTCCAGCAAGAACAAATGGTGGCCAAAATCAAAAAGTAATATATCAATGTGTTCACCTCATCATCATGTACATTAATAATCCAACCTTCATGTTCACTAAATCAAGCTAACAACCAAGAACCAAACAAAAACATATTTGAGTGTGAAACTTTAAATCCATGTATTTCTCTCAATATGCAACCATTTTCCACAAAATTTATATCAATAGAATCAGGGTGAAATGAACTTTATGATTATATGTTTAAAAACAAGAACTGAGCCGCGCGAATTCTGACCTTATTCTGAAGTTTTTTCATGGCAGTGATGTGTTTGTGGTCTTTTGGTTGCAAAGAGGCGAAACAGAATTTCTTTAGTACCCCAGGAGACGCATGGACGAAGGAATGGAGTTCAATGATGCTTGGTTCTTCTCAAAATCCCAACTGTCATGGATGATGTTTTGAAAACCAGTTTGGCACAAGCTTCTTACAGATGGTGAAATGAGGTTGCAATGAGTCCACGATATTGTTTGGATGATGAAACAACAATGGCCAAGGAGAGTTCTTTGGAGCTTTTTTGGAAATTTTTGGAAAATGGCCAAGAATGAAGTTTTTTGAGAGTGTGAAGTTCTGTTGGTTCTTGCTGCAACTCTAGGGTTGGTTTGACAGGAAAAATATGTTAAGATTTTCTGTTTTCATAGTACAAGGCATGGCTCATGGATATGTGGGATATGGTGGTTGCAAATTGTACTTTTCTTCCCATTTTCAAGCAACTAGGCATGGCTATGTGATGGGTGCAAGTACTTGCACGAATTTGACTTTGTACATGCTGCAAATAACATTCTAAGCAAGTTCCAATTGGCCCCAAGTGTTAAAAATGCATAATTCAAAAAGTCAACCATTGGTCAAACTTGAATTTCACACATGCTAGGTTCAAAAATGCCATTTTGATTGGCAATGTTTTGGCTCATGAAGTTTACATTTTTGGAAAGAGGGGATCAAATGTGACTTGTAGGAAAAAACCCCACCAAAATTGGCCAAATGGTTTGAGAGATATGGCCTTTTGAAGTCCAAGATTTTGTGAAAACGATTCGATCATAACTTGCCAACCACACATGGGAATTGAGAGTTCTTGGACTTTTTGGAAATGGGAGAACAAGATCTTCAACTTTCATGTTGGGCAAAAATTCATTTGAAGCTTGTATCATGATGTAAGTTTGAGGATCAAGACTTTCCATTTTTGGTAAGTTTCAGTTACAGGTCCAGTTTCCATTTTTGGAAATTTTTGATCTGGCTTCAAATTCTTCCATGATGGTGTTTGACATGATATATGAGGACTATTTGGCCATGAATGAGCTCTCTCAAACCAATTTCCATCATCAAATCACTGATTAAATGGACAGTTGACCAACAGTTGACTTTTAAGGTTTCTGACTGATTGTGCATTGACTGATGACTTCTGAACATCCAATCTTTGACCTAATCACTTCAAATGGGTCCCCAAGCCATGTGAACATGTTGGATCAACCCTAGGGCTTTGGCTCCTTGAAAATTGTGCTTGCTTGCTTGACTGACTGATCTCCTGACCAATTTGACCTAATTTCTTGATTGGCTTGCACTTGAGGCAAATGGGACAATGCAATGCTATGCAGTGGACCATGTTATGCTATGACCTAATATGGGAATGTATGTACAATGATAGGTGCAAATTTGAGGTGCTACAGTAGGCATAAGACTGAAGGTCTTGTTAAAGATGTTCTAAGTCTAACAATATTGACAGAGTAACTTCTCTTTGAATGTCAATGAACATAGACTATAGTGTATTGCATTGTGTTTTGTAGTCTTCTTCTTAGGTCTGCAACTCCTTATATAGAGAAGAGAGAAAAGAGACATTGAAGACTTTCACCAAAAGGTTGGTTAACCTTTATACTTGATTAGACACATCAAGCACACACCTTTCTGCAAGAGGAATGATTCGTTGAGACTCGGGAATCCAAGAAGAGATTTTTCCTTAAGTCTTTACGTGATAAAAAAGGTTATGAATTTGTCATAGTTGTCTTAGTATAAGAGATTTTGCTTCAGAGACTGACTTTCCTTCAAACTTCACTCTTTAGAGGCTGATCACATCAAAATTCTCTTCTTGGCTTCTGAAACTTCAGAGTATGGGTCACTAGAGACTGACTTTCTTCAGAGTCTAGATCTCTATCAGAGACAGAGTCTTTAGAAGTAGTCTTTAGAGCCAGAGTCTGATCTTCAAATTCAGATTTCTCAAGCATTTCTTCATCTACTCTAAATGATATAATCCTGCAAACTTGAACATATATTAAAACACTCAATTGTTCTTTAAATATTTTATTATCATCAAAATCAAAGGGATGTGGTATCAACCATTTTTGTTCCAACAATATTTATATGGTCTTTGAAGACTCTTTTCTTGTAACTTATCTTGTAATCTCTTGTAACAATTCTTGAATTATATTGGATCGAAGAACTGCTCTTCACTTAGAATAAATCATTTTGATCAAAATGGATAAACAAATTTTGCTCGTCTTTATTTCTTCTTCTTGCTCTTATGATTTACTTACATTGTTTGACATATTTAAATTTGTATGTTAAGATCATTTATTTTGGTTGTCGTTGTTCTCCTTTACATAAAAGAGTTGTTGCGATCAATTTGCATCTTTTTAAAAGACTATCATGCAAAATATCAAAATTTATAGGAGTTAATTGGTACAATTTTAAAAAAATTATAAGAATTAATTTGAGATTTATATTATATATAGAGTAAAAAAGAAATTTAAATTCTTCATTTAAGATGGTATTTAAAATTGATTAAATTTTTTTAAAAAAATTTCTAAACTTCTCCTATGAAAAAAATACTTTATAAATTCATTCACTATAAAATATTTTAAAGTTTCATACTAACAATAAAATTTAGGTACAAGAATGTGGGCTTTTGCTTTATTCAAGTAATAACAATGATGCACTCTTCCCTTTTACTTAGTTGTTCTAATGGAGACTTTTGCTTTATTCAAGTAATTGTTATATATACAAACAATAGAAAAATATGGTTTATAATCTATGAAATACTAATACATAATCAAACACATATATCACATACATAACGACACAATAAATAGAGGAATATACGAAGACTTATTGTATCTGAAAGAATCAAATTTTTATCTAGTTAGTACATCACAATGGCCTGAAAATGAAGTAACTTCTAGTTCAAAGACACATACGTGAGCCTGAAATATGAAAGTTGGAAAATGGAAGATGGATCAAAGAATATGCCAAGTCGTTAGAAAAATCTAGCAACATGAATGTTGAGTTGTGGTTGGAAGAATTAAATTTGATTCAAAACAAATGAAACACGAAAGTCAACATTCAGACGGATTGTAAGATAGTGTACGAGGCAATCACGAATGAAAACTACAATATTGGTACAATGATGAGTTTGTTAGGTATATTCAAATGGAGTTGTGCACCATAAGGACACCCCTATAATGCATGTCTTTAGAAAGGCCATGTATGTGATGATGGCTTGGATAAGTTAGGAGCAAGACAAAATGTAACCATTCAAATGTTTGATTCTTGTCCTAGGAAAGTCTTTAATGTGTATGTAGCAGATTTGGAGGGTACAATCCCTACAAATTAGGGTACTTATATTTAGGGTTGGATAATCGATCAGTTTGGGTTGATATTAAATCTGACGTAAACCCCGATTTCATTCTAAAGATCCAATTTCGATCGATAAAATTTTGATTTTCGGCGAATCAATTTAATTTGACGGGTAAGTCGGGTGGATTTGATCAGTTTAATATTTATTGAGTTAAATCCACAAAATGACCAACTTTTTATAAGATTCGTACATTTATTTTTTAATTTTAAAAAAATAATTATCAAAACTTTTGAATAATTCAAAAAAAAAACATTATTAAAAAAAGTTATTATTACAATAATATTTCTAATATCATTTGACATTATATCATACTTTAAATCACAAATTAAATAACACTTAATTTCATATTACGTGTCTTGTATTTTTACGAGTATAAATATCATTATTAAATTATAAAAATGATAATAATTTAACAACATTATGAATTCTATTTTTATAGTGAATCATCTTAATAATAAAAATAAATATTAATTGAGTTCGATCGGATTCGATTTCTGACGGATTTAAAACAATCATTCAAACCTGATCGAAGAAACACTAAGAAAGAGAGAGAAAGGAATGTAAGTGGAAAGATTATTAAGGGAACATTATTAAGTGGAATATAAATGCTTTTTTTTTATCTTCGGTATATTAGTGAAAGAAAAAAAGAAAGAATGATTATAGTTCAAAATGACAAAAATACCATAATCAAAAAAGAAAATGCTATAAGAGAATTAGAAAAAATATAACCTCATCAATTAAAATAAATAAGTTATACTTTATTTATGTTAATTTTTATAAAAATAGTTTATTAAAATTATGAGTTTCAATTGTCAGTAATAATAGTATTATATATTTGAATATGTAATTTTGGAAAAAAAAATCCAAAAATGGTTTTAAGAGATTAGAATAATAAAATAAACTAGTTTATTTGCAAAATCAGGTTCCCTCCCTTTCGATTTCTTTCTCCAAATTATCTTTATTAATTATTAGTGTATTTGAATTAGTATTAATATATAATGAAAAATAATAAATTAAAAATATTAATTAGAAAATATAATTAAAAAATTAAAATTGTAAGATAAAATAACAAGTATTTTGGAAGAAATATATTTTTTTAAATATGATATTTATTTTAGAACGGAGGAAGTAATTAATATAAATAAAATTTTGAAAAGAATAAATTAATCTCCTTGTGAGACACGAATATACATGTAGATAAATCTTTTTAAAAAAAAAGTTAAATAGGATAACATGTGTGTCACGTACCAATGCGTTTTCACCATAATGTAGTTATTAGTCCCTACGTGTTTGAAAATGAATCTTGTTTAAGATTTTTAAAATAAATAAATAAATAATGTAATAATATTATTATAAGACATCGCCTTTTTACTAATTGTAAATTGTGAAAATAATATACAGATCTTAATCTATATTATTCCATCCAGTATTAACTTGTCATGTGTTTAGCTGGAGCAACTATTCATAGGTTGCCACATGTACATTTCAGCATTTATTTATATCCACTCTGTTGGTTCTTATGTTGGCAGCAATTTTGGTAAAATCTAAAGCATTCACAAGGTGTCACATGTGTTATCTTAACATAAGATATCTTGTACCTGCTGGATGTTTAAAATGTGATTATGCAGGATTTTACTGAGATATCAGACCCGATGTCATGACATCTGTATACAGAACATTCAGTCTGAATACTACGTATTGTGTGATTGCGTTTTTAATGCAAATCTGTGTATGATTGATGAGTTGATTGAACACGCTATCAATCAGTAATTACAACGAGATTAACTTATTTTTCAAAGAGATCTAATCAATTGTCATGAGAAGATACGAATGGAAAATAGTTTTGGGGTTTTATGATGTCCAAGCCCAGCCAATTGCTTCTATAAAAAGGACATGGAAAACCTGATTTGATACACAAGAAATAACGAACAAAATATTGAGAGGAAATAAGGGTTTTAGTCTTGTGTGGTCGTGTGAATTGTAAGTCATTCAATTCATCCATAGATGATTGAATTGGTCTGATTTTTGAGTTGTAATTTGTCACTCTAAGCTTTCAAGCATGAGTGTGTGTCTACTTGACTGAAACTGTTAAGTAAGATCAAGTGTGTGCCTTTGAAGAGTGTCTTTTTTTCATTGTAATTCTTGTTTTATATCACTGGTGTGATTGAGGGGGAGTGAGTGGGATCTCATATCTAAGAGTTCTTAGGCAGAAGTCACACAGGTAGAGATTAGGTGAGAAGACTGTAACTTGAAGTTGTTTACTGAGAGTCTTTGAACTGATTCTATTTAGTGGATTTCCTTTCTGGCTTGGTAGCCTCCAGACGTAGGTGAGTTTGTACCGAACTGGGTTAACAATTGCTTGTGTCTCTTGCATTACTGTTCTTTATCTTTTATCCTGTTTGTATTGTTCAGATACTAGTATCGTGACATTACCTTCGACATCTCATATCTGATACCAAAATTTCAATTGGTATCAGAGCAGGCATCCTGCTCTGGTTCTAGGTGAGATCTAGGGACGTTACTTTCTGGTACTATGGAGAGAGATGGAGGATCCGTTCACATACCACTTATTCTGGATGGATCCAACTATGACTACTAGAAACCTCGAATGGTAGCCTTCCTAAAATCTCTGGATAATAAGGCTTGGAAGGTTGTTTTAACAGGCTGGGAACATCCAGTTGTTACCAAGGATGGAGAAGCTACTACTTATAAGAAGGCTGAAGAACAATGGACCAAGGAGGAGGAGGATTTAGCCATTGGGAACTCTAAGGAATTGAATGCTATATTCAATGGAGTAGATAAGAATATCTTCAGATTGGTAAACAACTGTGAAGTGGCTAAAGATGCTTGGGACATTCTCAAAACCACTCATGAAGGCACCTCTAGAGTGAAGATGTCTAGACTGCAGCTGCTAACTACCAAGTTTGAAAATTTAAGGATGAAAGAAGATGAAAATATTCATGAATTTCATATGAATATCCTTGAAATTGCTAATGCCTCAGGAGCCCTGGGTGAGAAGATGTCAGATGAAAAAATAGTGAGGAAAATACTCAGGTCACTCCCTAAGAGATTTGCCATGAAAGTGACAACCACAGAAGAGTCTCAAGACATTTTTAATATGAGAGTTGATGAGCTAATTGGATCCCTCCAAACATTTGAGATGGGAAAGTGTGATGGATCTGAAAAGAAAGTCAAGAGCATAACCTTCATGTCAAACACTGAGGAGGAAGATGAGGAAAGTGGTCAAGATATTGATGAAGATCTAGCAAATGATGTAGCAATGTTGGGAAGACGGTTCAACAAACTTCTAAAAAAGATGGATGTAAGATCTAAGGCTAATGACAAGAACATCTCATCTGACATCTGTAAATCCAACAATGCTGGAAGAAGAACAAGGTCAGATGAAAAGCCCAAAGAAGGATAAGGAGTTCAGTTCCATGAATGTGATGGGTATGGACACATTAGAACTGAATGTGGAACCTACCTCAAGAAACAGAAGAGTAGTCTTGCTGCCACTTGGTCTGATGAAAGTGAAACAGAAGAGTATGCAAATCTTGTGACTGCCTTGACTGGAAGATGGGGTTCTGATGAAGACTCAAGGGATGATGAAGTAACCTTTGAAGAGTTGGACACTACCTACAGAAAGTTGTGTCACAAAAGTGCAGAAGTGTGTCAACAAGTTGAAAGCCAGAAGAAAGTGATAGCACAACTGGAGAATGAGAAGACAGAACATTTGAAAACCATCTCCAAGTTGAAGACTGAAGCAGTATTCTTGAATTCTAAACTAGATGAGATGACCAAGTATGTAAGAATGCTAAACAATGGATCTGACACCTTAGACAAAATTCTCCAGACTGGCCAAATAACAGGAGACAAGTCTGACATTGGGTTCAATGAATCTAAACCTGAGTGCAGCCACACTGGTAGCAAACCAAAGTTCAAACCCAAGTGCAGTCACACTGGGAGCAAACCATAGATGTCACATCATATGTCACAACATCAGAAAGGAAGACAGCAGAAAGGGAAACATCAAAGATGGAGATGTCATTATTGTGGAAAATTTGGCCACATAAAACCATTATGCTATAAGTTGTATGGCTATCCTAGTCCCTCTCATCATCAACCTAAACCCAAACATCACAGACCTGTCAACAAAAAACAATGGGTTCCTAGGACTTATGTTACAAGTCTGATAGCTCACACTTCCTTCAGAGTCTCAGCCAAAGAAGATTGGTATTTTGACAGTGGGTGTTCCAGACACATAACTGGAAACAAAAACCTGCTAACTGGTCTTCATCCTCATGCCACCAGTTATGTAACCTTTGGTGATGGAGCAAAGGGTGAAATCAAGGTAATTGGTAAGCTCAACTGCCCTGGAGTTCCTAATCTTGACAATGTCCTACTTGTTAAGGGACTGACTGCAAACCTAATAAGCATCAGTCAACTATGTGACCAAGGTCTAACTGTAAACTTCACAAAAACTGAATGTCTGATTACTAACAAAGAAAATGAAGTGATCATGAAAGGAGTCAGGTCTAAAGACAACTGCTACATGTGGATTTCTCAAGACACTGGTTATTCTTCAATGTGCACTTTAGCCAAAGAAGAAGAGGTGAACATATGGCATCAAAGATTGGGCCATCTGCATCTTAAAGGTATGAAGAGGATTATATCTGTTGAAGTTGTTAGAGGAATTCCCAACTTGAAGATTGATGAAGGAAAAGTCTGTCGGGAATGTCAGATTGGAAAACAGACAAGGATGTCACACCAGAAGCTCAGACATGACACCACTTCCAAAGTTCTGGAACTCCTCCATATGGATTTGATGGGACCCATGCAGGTGGAAAGCCTTGGTGGGAAGAAATATGTGTATGTAGTGGTGGATGACTTCTCCAAATACACCTGAATCAATTTTATAAGAGAAAAATCTGAGGTGTTTGAAGTCTTCAAAGATCTTTGTCTCAAACTTCAAAGAGAAAAGGAAAGTCAAGTTATCAAAATTAGAAGTGATCATGGGAAGGAATTTGAGAACAACAAATTTACTGAATTCTGTTCTTCAGAAGTAATTCATCATGAGTTCTCATCTCCCATTACTCCTCAGCAAAATGGTGTGGTGGAAAGGAAAAATAGAACCCTTCAAGAATCAGCCAGAGCTATGATTCATGCTAAGAAATTGCCCTACCACTTTTTGGCTGAAGTTATTGTAACACCTCAAAATTTGCCCTCCTCTCTTGGGACTAGCATAACATATTGCATGTCATTTTTAGGTCATTAGGCATTGCATATTGCATATCATGTGGTTACATTGTGCAAGTCATACTCACAAGTCTTGATCAGAAGATGAGGAAGGCAAAGTGTAAGCTAGGGTTTCATTGGACTGGTCATTAATCATCTGAGGATGTGGAGGTCCGAATTAGGGTTTCATCCTTGGGCCATTTCATTAGAAGAATGGAGCTCAGTTTGATCTATGCATTGCCAAATTCATCTATCAGTTGGAAAAGTCAACTGTGGGCAACTGTGCTTGATTTTATGGATTTGGAGGTGGGAGAGAGTTGGATACACTTCATTCATGTTGAAACAAGTGTTATTTGACATTTCAAAGCTCAAGAGTGGAGAAAATAAAGTCAGGACAAAAATTGCCAAAAATAGAAAGTAACTTGTAATGGAAGTTTCCAAAAATGGAAAGTTTTTCACCACAAAATTACGTGTCCAAGAAAGCTTCAGATGAAAATTTGTTCAACATGAAAGTTATAGATCTTGGTCTCACCTTTCCAGAAAGTCCAAGAACTTGAAAATCCCATGTGTGGTTGGCAAGTTATGGTCCATTCAATTTCAAAAATGACCCATAATCAAAGTGGCATAACTTCCACATGGAGTGTCCAAATGGGATGATCTTTTTATGTACAAACTCCATTTGACATGTACTTTCATGGTGCATAATTGGAATTCATCAAAAGTGGTCAATGCAAAAAGTCATTTTTCAAGTGTTCAAATTGGAAATTGGTGGGAAAATAGGTGAAATCTCAAAATACATGGTTTTTGAATGCAAGGCCAATTCTAATACACTCCATATGCCAAATAGAACTTGTTTGAGCTGTCATTTGCTGTCACATTGCATTATTTGGAGAGGACCATTTTGCTCTTGCACTTAAAAAGCTCATTAGCACTAATCACATGATTTTTGGTAATTATGGATTAAGAAGTGGATTAAGGAGATGGTATATATTGTTAATCATAACAGAATTTGTTAACCACATTTTCATTCTCCAAGATTCATAACTGAATTTCCCTCCAAAACCTCTCAAATCCTCTCAAAAACTTCATCACTTTTTTTCACATTTCTTCACCAAATCTTCATCAATTTGCTTCGTTCTTGATTGATTCATGCTCTACATGTGGTTGTGGTGAACTGTTTTGCAGAATTCGTGGCCAAATCTTCAAGAATTCCAACTGTCCAAAGCTTGCACAACAATGGCATCTTCATGATTCTTGCACTTGGAGCTGTTTCGAGCTAAGCTAGCTTCTCCATTCACCTTCCTAATCAACAAACTACATCTGTTTCGCATAATTGGAGCCAAAAATATCAAGATCAAGATCTGCAATCTCCATAAGGTGATTTTTCGAATTTCACCATTGCATGAACTATTATGTGGTTTAGATAGATCTTGCAACGTAGAACACACTGCAACTTGAATCATGCGTTTTCGTTAAGAATTGAATGAGATATGTAGATCTGAACTTTTGATGATAAACTTTCTTTTGCCCGATCCGGTTAGCATGAGTAGATTTAGGATGAATGCTTGTTGTTTCGATGTTCTACATGATGAGACGTTTCGATTGGTATATTGCTTGCATGATTCTGTGAAAATTTGTTCGTAAGTGCGTGTTGTGTTCACTGTTCCGTCGTCTTTTTCGCGAAGAAATCGCGCATTCGCCTAGCGAGTGATCTGTTCGCCTAGCGAAGGTGAAGAAGATGAGTGCTCGCCTAGCGAAGCTTCCGGTTCGCTTAGCGAATAGAGGCGCCAGATTCAAACAGTTCGCTGGATTTACAAGTTTGCCACTGGCACCAATTATTTCATTTTTTTTCCACAATTTCATTTCATTTTGATGCTTGATCTTTAGAAATTCGTACCTCACTCGTTTTTTATCCAATTTTGGTGATATTTTTTGCATTGTTCTTCTGGAAATACGTAGAATTTTATCATGATTTTTGTGGAATTTTCGCATGTATAGAAAAATAATTGGCTTAGGGTTTGTGGAATGTGTCTCATTTGTATATGTGTTGCCAAAACCTTCATGAAATACTCATACCTTAAAAGAAATTCTTGAAATTTTTTGTGGTGATTCTAGACATGTTGCTAGTGATTTACATGTAAAGTTCATGATTTTTGGATACTTGAGGAGTGAGTTATGATTTTTTGAACTTAGGTGTGACAATTTGTGTCACACCTAGCTAGGTCAACTTCATGAATATTTGTGCCTGGCCTATGATTGTTGGATTGGATTGAAATTTTGCATGGATGATCATTGATATGTTGAGATGTTATGTGAATTTTTATGGATTTTTCTATGGCATTTTCAATTTGATTGATAATTTTCTTCACTGTTGGCTCATTTTGAAGCTTTATGTGACACATGTTTGTATATTGTTTGTGAAATGCTCATATGGTATTGGATGAATGTGAAATTTGGTGTGATGATTGTAGACACATTGTAGGACACCATGCTTTTGGTACCATTCATTTATGATATGTTGTCACTCTGTTATGAATTTTTGAAGTGAATGCTTGTGTTGATGCTATGGATTGACTTGAATAATTGTGTCTGGATTTCTTGATTTTCATTGACCTAGTTCCTTTTGTCCAATTGAGCTGAAAATTGACATGCTATACCTTGAATATGTCCTGTTTAGGTGTGATTTATTTGAGGATTTTTGGAATTGTTTTGGTATGCTTTTGATGGAATTCATTCTGTTTGGACTTTTGGTGTTGTGTTTGACCTAGTTTGGCTTGTTTTGATCATGAAATGAATATGATGAATGATATGAGTATGGGATCAATTGCATTGGCTTTCTATTTGTGTGAATTTGATTTTGGTTGAGAATCCCTTGCTGTTGAGGATTTTTTATCCCTTTTGGACCCTAGGCTTGGCCTAGTGGTCTAGTTTCTCACATTTGGATTGATTTTTCAAGTTAAAAGCACAAAGCTTAAGGAGAATGATTCAAGTCAATAAAATTGAATTTGTTTGATGTGGAGAACTAACATAACTTTGTTTTGTAGGTTGTGAAGCTTGAGCTTGAGCTTATAGCTTGCCTTTGTGGGCATTAATCTGTATAGATTAACTGATTGACATTTGCTGTTTACTGTTTGTCTGTCTGAGTACTGATGATACTTGATTGATTTCAGGTACATTTAGTTGCTTACAGTTCTTTAAGAACTTGCTTGCTGCTGCTTGGTTTTTTAACCACTTGAGGTAGGACTTCTATTCTTCATGTAGTCTGGAGACCCGGCCTGTTACTTGGCCGGGCAAACTGTCTGAAGTCCTCCTTAAGAGGCGATGTTTGTGATTGTTTAAAATTGTGCCTAAGCAGGTAAAGTCCTTGATTAAGGCAATTGGTGGAAGCCAAGGGATATGCAATCTATCCCCCACTATTCTGTGAGTCGTCCCTCTGCTCACACGGCTGTGTGTTGACGCATTGGGACACAAACCCAAGATCTCGTGCTGTTGCACAATCGAATCAGAGTCTTTGAGCGTAGAAGGGTCCCACCATTCTGGACCCACGCTCCTTTGTCTGAAGCTCTCCCTGGTCAGGGATAAGAGCTGTGAGGTCTCATCCTCACTTCTCCTTTTCATCTGCTTCACCTTAGCCTCGTAATGGCAAGGTTAAGAGCGAATAATACCCATGTACAGAAGACTTGCTTAGGCAGTCGAACCCTTTGTTTGAGCCTCACTTGACTGGTTATAGTGTGTGCTATGTGAATATTTGCTTGTATGATTGTATGCTTGTATGCTTGCTTCCTGGATAGGATTAGCTTGCAGTTGCGCAAGTAGGTAGAAACCTGAACGTAGGGTAATGATGCATGACAACACTAGGCTCGAGTACAGCTCCCTGGTAGTGTGTCTTCCCTCGGTTTCTGGCTAGATTTTCTTTCCCTTTAGGGGGAACTACATCGCCCTGATCCTTGTTCCAGACGAGGTATGTAGGCAGGTGGTCGTGCGAGACCACTCCGGGCAACCTTTTTCTTTTTGCGTGTGTTTACTTGTTATCTGATTGTGTGTTTGGTTCGGATGTCGACGTAAGTCCAGTGATTGGCTGTCGGGCTCCATGTTTGCCCTTTTGAGTGTGTTTTGGTTCGGATGCTGATGTAAGTCCAGTGATTGGCTGTCGGGCTCCATGTCTGCCATCTGTTGGTGTGTTTTGTGTTGTTTGGCGTGCGTAAGCCGAACTACAGTGGCTCTGATTCTCGTTCCAGACGAGATATGTAGGCATAGGATGCGATGTCCTATCGAGCTCTCTTCTCTTAACCCCACCTGCGTTGTCTTCGGTGTGTGTGTGTGTGTGATGTTTAGCAACCTATTCTTTATTTTAGAACATGGATCCCGTCGAGTACGACGGACGTGAGGGGTGCTAATACCTTCCCCTTGCGTAACCGACTCCCTTACCCTTTCTCTTTGGTCGCGAGACCATTTCCTTTCCAGGTTTCTCTGAGCGTTTCCTTTCCCTATTTTGGGATAAATAACGCGCAGTGGCGGCTCTGTGTTGTGTTTTGTTTTAGCCCGCCGATTGTTTTTTCGCGGATGCGACAGCTGGCGACTCTGCTGGGGACACTGTAGAGATGTTGACCTATGCTGGTCCATCTTCCCTAAGCGAGTCTCTCCTAGCGTTCTAGGATAGTTTAGGTTGTTTGTTTTGTGTTATTTATTGCATTTATTATCCTAACCAGTGTATATATTTGCATTAAATATTTGCATGCATCATACTATCATGTTGTTGCCGTCCTCTGTGCAGGTGGTTCCTCTGTTTGGGGTGGGTGTTCTGAGTGGGGCTAAAACCCAGGCCCGAGTATACACCTAGGATTAGTGTGGTCTCACGTTCCTCATTTGCTAAATCAGCATATTGTTGCAACGTGACATGCCACAAGCCGGATGAGGTTCATTCGATAGTGCTTGCCTCTGTGGATATTCCACTTTGGTTGAGTTACTTCATCTGAACTATTGACTCTGGTGACCGATCATTTCCTGGATCTTTGGTTTAGACGATCTCAGGAGAGCTACAATGGCACACCCGAAAGGGCAAACCCATTGAGTATCTCTGTCCGATTATCGAGACTATTATCCGCCTTAGGATGACCTGATTAGAATTTACCTGTGAGGGGAGGGTGGTTCTGTCAGATGCATGTTCAGATGGTGACTCAGATGGTGACTTTTGGTTCCGTTGATCAGGGTCCTATTTATGAGTCGGATTTATGGTCATCTATTGCCGAGACGCCGGAGTGCTGCCCGTGGTATTTATCAGTGGGGATCCGTTTATTTCAGGATTCCCCGGGCCGAGTGATTTGTCAGTGGGGATCCGTTTATTTCGGGATTCCCCGGGCCGATTCAGATAGTTGTGAGTGTCTGCTCAGAGACTGGTGATGATGATGGTGTATCTGTCTTCCGTTTATTTCGGAACCCGTGGGTCGGATTTGTGATTGTACATTCTTCAGATGGTTATGATCAGTTCAGAAACCAGGCTTCAGTGCAGATGATCAGATGGCTTGGAGGATGGCAGCGCATTGCATTCATTCATCAGCATCATTACATCTTGCATTAATTACATCTAACACATGTTTACCCATATGCAGGGACACTTCTGATCGAGATCCTGGTGGAGAGACTTTCTGCTCAGACATGAGAACCGGTTTGAAGCACAACATTGCCTATAGTTTCTTCGATCCTGAGATTGGTGGGCTGAAGGATATGATAGCATTGATCACACCCGACCATGTGGGGATGTTTAGAGTCATACAGTAGTATCCTGAAGATGGTTTTCCGACTCAGTGACAGTGACAGAAGTGCCATTCATACTCTTCTCCAGTTCTATGACCCGGGGCTGAGATGCTTTGTGTTTCCAGATTATCTGTTGGGACCTCTGATGGAGGACTATGCTAGTATCCTGGGTATCCCGATTCGAGATCAGATTCCTTTCTGTGCTATTAGAGGAGAGCCTGATGTCCTTGGGATTTCCCGTGCTCTTTATTTGAGTCCGGAAGTGACCAAGGGGGGTTTAAGAGAGAAAGGAAAATTACCGGGTTTTCACTTGGGTTTCTTGGAGGCTAATGCTAAGGAACACGCTGCTATGGGTAACTGGAGGACGGTTTGTGCTTTGATTGCTGTGAGCATTTATGGGATTATTCTGTTTCCTAATCAGAAGAATTTTGTAGACCATAATGCTATCAGGTTGTTCATGCAGAGAAACCCTATTCCTACTCTGATCGGAGATGTCTACTACTCGGTCCATAATCGGAATGAGAAGCTGCGTGGGGGTTTGATCAGGTGCTGCGCCCAGTTGCTCTTCAGGTGGTTTATGGGGTATTTGCCGTCCCGAGGTGCTTTTGCTCATCTTGATCCTTCTGTCAAGTGGTCCTTTAGATTGATGGCTGTCGCATCACGCGAAAAACCGGCGGGAAAAGAAAGAACAACAGAGCCGCCACCGTGCGTTATTTATCCCGAAAGAGGGAAAGGAAACGCTCAGAGTAAACCTGGGAAAGAACATGGTCTCGCGACCAAAGAGGATGGGTTCGGGAGTCGGTTATGCGAAGGGAAGGTATTAGCACCCCTACGCATCCGTAGTACTCTACGGGATCCACGCACAAAAGGAAGGAATATTGGTTGCTAAAACACTGCTCAAACACACACACACTGGCTGAAGGAGACAAAAGAAACTGACTGAAACTGACTCGGCAGAATATCGCATCCTGGGCCTACTTAGTCTATCAGGCATAGACATCAGAGTCGAAGTAGTTCGGACTGGGGAAACGACACATGCTCGCTAGGATATCGCATCCTATGCATACGTATCTTCTCGGACGAGAGAAGAATCAGAGCATTCGTAGCTCGGCTGACACGCACACAAACAAACAAAGGCAAAGGCAAACGTGGAGCCCGAATGCCAATCGTTGGACTTACATCAGCATCCGAACCAGAAAACGCACACAGGAAACCAACTGCCAATCGCTGGACTTATGTCGGACTCCAACCAGAACACACACAAGGGTGGTTAAGACACAAAGGGTTGAAAAAGAAAAAGGGCGCCCGGAGAGATCAGCTCAATCTCCTGCCTACATACTTCATCTGGTGTGAAGATCAGGGCGATGTAGTTCCCCTACGCAGGGACAAGGATCTAGCCTAACCAGATAACAGAGGGAGACACAACTCTAGGGAGACTACGACTCGAGCCTAGATGTTGTCATGCAAAGTCAACCCTAAGTTAAGGTTTCTAGCTAAATGGCACAAGGGCCAAACTATCCTAGACACGGCTTGCACAGGAAGCAAGGGTCTCGATTGCAACTAGGGCAAGAGAAAGGGGAGGTCTCAATCGCAACGAGGGCGAGAGAAAGGATCGCAACGAGGGCGAAAGCAAACAAGGATTAGCTGTTAGTTGTTAGTCAAACTCGGCAAGACATCGCGTCTCGTGCCTACGTATCTCACCTGAACGTGAGAATCAGAGTTGCCGTAGTTCGGCTACGGAGGGAAAAAGACTCGATTGCAACTAGGGCAAGAGAAAGGGAAAGTCTCGATCGCAACGAGGGCGAGAGAAAGGATCGCAACGAGGGCGAAAGCAAGCAAGGATTAGTGTTAACTAAACCTAACTTGCACAGGAAGCAAGTCAAACAAACACAAGCACAGGTAGCGCACACTATATGCATACAAGAGGCTCACACAAGGGTTAGGCACTAGGGCCAACTGGAATAGGGTAAGTGTGCTCTTAACCTTGCCATTGAGAGGCTAAGGTGAAGCAGATGAAAGGAGATGAGGGGTGTGCCTCATTGCTTCTATCCCTGGCCTGGGAGAGCATTTGACAAGAATGTGTGGGTTCAGAAAGTGGGAACCCTTCTACACATTTAATACTGACTCAACTGTGCAATTGCACAAGATCTTGGGTTTTTATCTGTAATGCATCAACACAGTGGTGTGAGCAAAACAGAAGACTCACTGAATAGCAGGGGATAGGTTGCTTATCCCTTGGTTCTGCCAATTGCCTCTTCACTTAGGAGGTCTTTGACTCTGTACAAGGACAAATTAAACATACACAAGCATCGCCTCTTAAGGAGGACTTCAGACAGTTTGCCCGGCCAAGTAACAGGCCGGGTCTCCAGACTACATGAAGTAACAGAGATTATACCTCAAGCAAGTTGCTAAAAAGCAAAGCAAAGCAAGTTCAGAGAACTTAAGCAACTGAAGTACCTGAAAAAGTCAAACTAATCAGTAAACAGTTCACAAACAAAACAGAAGCAAACAGACACCAATGAGTAATCAGAATCAAATGGGTGTGCAAGGCACAAGACTTAGGCTTGTGAGTCAAGTCACCTACAAAACAAACAAAGTTAAACAATGCTATTCAAGCAAACTCAAGCAAAAGAAATTGATCTCAATGGTCACTTGGGGTTCAACCTGAAAACATAAACTCAACAGTAAGCAACTGGACCACTAGGGCAAGCCTAGGGTCAAAAGAGAATGAAAAAGTCAAAACAGCAAACCATACTCAATCCAAATCAAATTCAATCAATCAAGAAGCAAGTCCAATTGGGTTCACATGCATATCAATCATTATCATCATTTCATGAACATTTGAAGTCAAAGTAAGGCAAATGAAAGCACAAAAAGTCAACAGAATGACTTGCATCAAAAGTCAACTCAAACAATTTCAAAAATCACCAAATAAATCACACTCAATCCTAACATCTAGCATGGTAAACATGTAAAATTTCATGGCATTTGGATGAGAGGAAGGCAGTCAATGAAAATCAAGAAGTCAAACCAAATTTAAGCATGCACAATGAAGGTCAACAAATATGGGTCAACTTCAAAAAATCATATCAAATTGAAAACAGATGAGAAATGAATGAGATTAACACCAATGCAAAGCTCAAGATGTCTAGTTATCACATATGAAATTTCATGATCATACAATAAGATATGAGAATTTCCCAAAGGATTTGGCAACATGTAGCACAAAAAGTCAACCATTGACTAGGCAGGGAAGAAAAATCTCAAATAAATGGAAAACAGCACAATTAAATCCAGGAAAAATCACACATGAACTAGACATGAAAGGGAGGGATCATGCAAAATTTGGGGTCAATTGGAGGCCAGGAAGCATGCTATTGAAAATTATGAAAATGCACATCATTGGTGTGACACAAATTGTCACACCCTACTTCAGAAAATCATATCTCACACACCACATATGATAAATGCACAAACTTTATATCAAAACAAAGGTGAATGTGTCTAGAATAATCACAAAAAATTTCGGATCAAAAGGATGCAACATGATCATTTCACAAAAGGATTGGCAACATGTATCATTTTTGGTCACATAATACAAACCCTAAGGCCATTTAAAATTCCCTGATCCAAAAAATCTGGAAAAATAATGATAAAAAAGTAGACATTCATGTGATCATTATGCAAAAATTGGCATGAAATTTGGAGTTGAAATGAGTGAAAAATGGATTTTGTAAGATGAGTGAATAAAATGGAATGAATGAACAAATAACATGGATGGAAGGTCAAACATGGTTGACCGAGTGGCAATGCTGTAATTCTGGCCATCACTAAGCAAAACGCAGAGTTTTGGCAAATGCAATGAAATGTTTTGATTGGCCACTAGCCAATGGAACAGTACATCACGCATCAAATTCAAATCAACAGCCAATCACATTTCAAGTTCTGGGCAACTTAGGGTTTAAGAAACAGCAACATCATCAGCTCATTTGTTCATCTTCAATCAATCATCATGGCAAACAAATTTCACACAAACACGCACAAAGAGCATGGCAATGCAACAGTAAATCCATCATGCAAACAGAACAAACGAACAGCCAAAAGCAACCAACATTTCTGGGCAGATTTAGGGTTCATGAACAACAGCCATCACCTTCAACATTCAAACTAGCTCGAAAATTTTTATGCCCAGAACAAGAATTTAAACATGGCAACGCGATCTACAAACATCAAGCATCATATATCCAGCAGGCATACTCATTAAAACAGGATAATCATCAATGAATCGAATACAACTACATTCACACATCAGATTTCAAATCAAAATATCTTACAGCATACTCAATCATTTCATGTGTTTTAAAGCTTATTGTAACCATGGCAATGAGATCTATACATTTCATATCATGATTTGGAAAAATGAAGGAGTCGAAATCTTACTAGTTTTGAAGAACAGTTGAGTTGTAGTGGTTGTTTGAAGGTTGTAGCCCGATACAGATGCAGATGAAGGTTGATAGTGATAACTGCTTGAAGGAAATCAGTTCAAACAACCCGAATCCACCTTAAATCAAAATCTGCCATGGACATTCCTTGAAGAAACAGAGCTTGACAATGAAGTTCCAGCTGGGAGTCAAAGGTTCAAAAAGCTTCCAAAGGTTGGTTGGATGATGAGGGAACCAAGGATGTTCGAGGGTTTTTGATGATTTGTGCAGAAATTCACTTTTGAGCCAAAAAATGCAAAATGTGAGAGTGAGAGTTTTCTGTGTGTTTTCAGCTGCCTCTAGGGTTCTGAATGAGCAGAAAATTTCATTATAAAGGTCTGTTTAGCATGGCTAATGGAAGTGTTAAGCTTGATTAACTCAAAAATCACCAATTGCACATTTTGCTAAATTGCACATAAGTGGAAATGGAGGTGTGGTCTGCCACGAATGGGCCTCAAAACAGGCTGCTCATGACCTTTGTATTTGCTGTTTTTAGTTTGCTGATGGATTGCTAAACATTGTTTTCACTTATGGAGCTATTTGCAAAATTTGCCAATTTCACACCTTTGGCCAAAATGGTGATATGATGGTATCATGAGCATGAATTAGGGCTTGGAACATCTTGCAAATATCATTTAAAATGAATCCCAATTGGCCAATTGTGTAAAAAATGCTTAAATCAAAAAGTCAAACTTGAGTCAAACTTGATTTTTAAATGAAATAGGTCAAAAAATGCCATTTTGATTGGCAAGGTTTTGGTCCATGAAATTTACATTTTTGGAAAGAGGAGGAAAAATGTGGTTTGTAGGAAAAAACCCCACCAAATTTGGCCTTATGGTTCAAGAGATATGACTTGTTGAAGTTCAAGATTTTGTGAAAATGATTTGATCATATCTTGCAAACCATTCATGGGATTTGAGAGTTCTTGGACTTTTTGAAAATGGGAGAACAAGGTCTTCAACTTTCATGTTGGGCAAAAATTCATTTGAAGCTTGTATCATGATGCAAGCTGAGGATCAAGAAGTTTCCATTTTTGGCAGTTGAAATTACAGGTCCAGTTTCTATTTTTGGAAATTTTCTGATTGGCTTCAAATTCTTCAATGATGTTGATTGCCATGACACATGAGGCCTATTGGGACATGAACAAGCTCTCTCAAACCATTTCCATCCATCAAAACCATAGAATCAACCACAGTTGACCAACTTTGACTTTTTAGGGTTTCTGATTGTCTGTGCATGAACTGATGGCTTATGAACATCCAAACCTTGGCTTGAACACTTCAAATAGTCCCCCAAGTCATGTGAACTTGTTGGACAAACCCTAGGGCTTTGATTCCTTGAGAAACACCCTTGCTTGATTGGTTGACTGATCTCCTGATCAGTTTGACCTAATTCTTGACTTGCTTGCTCTTGAGGCAACTAGGGACAATGCAAATGCTATGCAATGTATCATGATATGCTATGACCTAATATGAGATGGTATGTGCAATGATAGGTGCAAATTTGAGGTGCTACAGCTGCCCCTATTCAATCAGCTGGGAACCCGAATGGATGATAGCAGCGGCTGTCAGACTTTCAGGGTAACCAGGGATTGAATACCAAGAACCGTAGAATTTGCACAATAGGGCTCCACCAATGGAAACGTCCACTGGGATTTGATTTTTATTTTTGTTTTTGTTTTCAACGGGTATAACCACATCCAGACATCACAACGATGACGAATGGGAAAAGAAATCACAACTAGATGCCAACGGACAACTAGGAAAAACTCAACGTTTACCGAGACCAACGGAGAGGTAACTAGACATTAATGAATGACTGGGAGAGACACAACCATACGTCAACGGACGAAATGGGAAAAACTCAACGTTTACCAAGACCAACGGAGAGGTAACCAACTGGGGACGACCAGGAAAAACTCGACGTTTATCGAAACCAACGGAGAGGTAACCAGACATTAATGAATGACTGGGAGGACTCGACCAGTCATCAACGGATGAATGGGAGAAAACTCGACGTTTACAGACATCGGAAGATGATGTTTACAGACACCAAAAGGATCGACCAGACATTTACAGATGAATGGGAATAAGAGAAATACAACCAGACGTCAACGGACGACTGGGAAAAACTCAACGTTTATCGAAACCAACGGAGAGGTAAGTCCACATGGGGAGGGTACAACTAGACATCATCGGATGAATAGGAAAAACTCGACGTTTATCGACACCAACGGAGAGGAGTAATGGAGATAATGAACACAACCAAACCATCAAAGGATGATCGGGAAAAACTCGACGTTTATCGACACCAACGGAGAGGAGAAATTTTCACTAGGGAAGGGATAACGATGTTACGAACATCGAAAGATGATGTTTACAGACATCAAAAGAAGACCAGACACTTACGCATGACTGGAAATCACCGAAAGATGGTGTTTACCGACACCAAAGAAAACCAGACACTTACACATGACTGGAAATCACCGAAAGATGGTGTTTACCGACACCAAAGAAAACCAGACACTTACGCATGACTGGAAATCACCGAAAGATGGTGTTTACCGACACCAAAGAAAACCAGACACTTACGCATGACTGGAAATCACCGAAAGATGGTGTTTACCGACACCAAAGAAGACCAGACACTTACGCATGACTGGAAATCACCGAAAGATGGTGTTTACCGACACCAAAGAAGACCAGACACTTACGCATGACTGGAAATCACCGAAAGATGGTGTTTACCGACACCAAAGAAAACCAGACACTTACGCATGACTGGAAATCACCGAAAGATGGTGTTTACCGACACCAAAGAAGACCAGACACTTACGCATGACTGGAAATCACCGAAAGATGGTGTTTACCGACACCAAAGAAGACCAGACACTTACGCATGACTGGAAATCACCGAAAGATGGTGTTTACCGACACCAAAGAAAACCAGACACTTACGCATGACCGGAAATCACCGAAAGATGGTGTTTTCCGACACCAAAGAAATAACACACACGGGTGCTGACAGGGTATACTGACATTCTCAAGATGACAGGGCTAGGCTGAACACTTGCAGGGGGTCTCACTGGGGAGAAACAAACTTTCTGTCACCAACAGGTGAGGAAATAAACCTCTGTGGGGATTATAAACACCAAATGTTGACTGGAGCAACTGTAGCAAATGCGTTGTACAGGTTGAACAAAAATCCGTCTCTGCAGGGGATACGGTCTGATGGGGTTTCGAACACATGAATGCATATGTTTGAATTTTTCTATAGCGTAATGCTCCATTTATGACTGGAAATGCTACGCGATTTTTGAGGATGCAATGATCACTACATGCAAAATGCAAATGAACCCTGGCTAGGGAGCCAAAATGATCAGATATTCCGACTCTGTGGGGAGACTCTGACTGAGGAAATGCTCTGCGGGGAACTCTGCTTGGGGAATAGCAAAGCGACTTCACTGGGAAGAAGACCCAACCAATCCTCGGATAGGATAAACTCTGCTTGGAGAATATCTGTTATTCCGCTGGGGGTGACCCATGCCGACTATAGGTAGAATCAACTCAGCCGGGGATGCAAATATCAGTCTACTATAGAAACTCGTCCAATCCACTGGTAGGATGAACTCTGCTGGAGTGAATAATTCTACTCTACTAGGGACGACCCAACCAATCCATATGTAGGAGAATTACTGCTGGAGATGTATTTCACTGAAACCCGCTCCACTTGGGGAACTTGCTGAGAAAAAAACCCGCTTCCTTCTGCTGATGAGAACAACCATAGTGGTGAGAGTAACAACTCTGTTGAGGATGATAACACGTCATTTCATACTGGAGGTGAATTCCCACAAACCTGATGGGGATAAGCACTCACGGCCATACTGGAGATAACAGCATCACAAACCCAATTGTTGGGGAATACACAAACAGTCTACTGCTAGACTCCGCTGGGGAACTCCCGGGGAAAATCAACTCCAGGCGCTCAGCGGGGATTCTCAACTGGGGAAATCTGCAAGCCCAGGCCTGCTGGGGAGAAGCAATCCTTAGATCTGCTAGGGAAAGAAGGTACTGTCCACAGGCGTCTCTGTAGGGGAAATAACTCTGATAGCTTCAATACTGATTTGGGCTGAGGAACCGCCCTCTACTCTGAGAAACATTCTGCCCCTGCCCCTGCTGGGGATGTGATAACCTTCGGGCTTGCTGAGGAAACAACGATCGCGAATCTGTCGGGGAGATCACACTCTTAATCCTCTTGGGAGACATAGCTTGTTTGACAGGGATGTCGGCCAACTCGTCGAACACTGGTATCCATCATCCACCCACAGTGTTGGCTTTCCACTCTTAAGCACTTCCAGACTTTTCTGGACTTTTCTGCTCCATCATCTTGTATTCCCAACTCGTCCGTACTTCACGGAGACTGAACTCCTGGGGGTTTATACATACTTTCCAGTTATCAGACCTTGAAGAATCTTCTTGATTAACTTTCCGGGATCGTCGTCGTGACTCTGTCGCGGTCTTCACACTGTGCAACTATCTCTTGCCCCTGATCAGGCCCCACAGAAGAGATCGTTAGATAAAAGCGTGCCCCAGGTATGCCCCAGATGTTCTGGTATTTCAACACTTAGGTCACTCAAACTTCCGAGCAATATTTCCAGATTTCAACCTCATAAGCATGCATCGAAGGGACCTCTATGTTTTAAAATGCAAATATTCTTATCAAAACGAATGGATGTTTTCGTAATCAAAGCGGTAATGAAAACAAAAACAAAACTATTTGACTGAACACACACTTTATTGACTGAAACAAAAAGATGGCTCAGAATTGAGCAACATACAAGAAGCAAACCCTGGAAAGAGGTGATTGCGCACAAAGGAAAAAATCTACCCTATTGGCAATGCGGAACCGTGATCTCATCAGGTTCCAACTCGGTTACACCTCATATATCCTCAAGACTTCCCGCACTTTCTGTCTTCTGAACGAGACGCTTCTAATCGGTCTCTGTCGGAGATTAGCCAAGTCATCAAGAGCACAAACGATCATGCTGGACGCAGTTGTTCGTTTCATTCCCTCTTTTGCCCGGACCGCCCTTTCGGGTTTCAGTCCACCGGGATACCCTTTTTTGCCCAAGTCGCCCTTGCGGGTTTTCAACTTGCCGGGTGTACAGTTCTTTTCTTTTATTTTTATCCCTAACTTTTGCCCGAACCTTCCTCTTTTTCTTGGTTCGCCGGGATGCCCCTTTTTTGCCTGGACTCTTTATTCTTTTTTTTTTGTCCAGCGGGTTTCTTTCACGAAGTATTTTCTAACTGCGTCCGCACTCACAGTGGATGGAAAATCGTCGTCATCCGTGGTCGTCAACTACAAGGTTCTGTCAGGGGAAACCTTCTTGACCACGAATGGACACTCATAACTGCTCATCCATTTGCCCTACAATCGTCTTGAGGAGGAAGGATCCTTTTCAACGCTACATCTCTCATACAGTACACACGAGGTCACACTTCTCGGTCAACAACACGTTTCATTCCCTGGGTACAACTGTCCCATAACAAGTAACTGTCAGCCCTCTTCCTCAGTTGGACTCAACGTGTCATTCTGAGTCCTTATCCATTCAGGCTTCTCTGACTTCTCATACATCTGTGAGGAAGACACCGCCCCAAGTAGATGCACATCCCAAGGTTCGATACCCAGGATACAGACTTTATGTTCAGCCACCATTGTTGGTGCAACCAACTGTGATTCGGGAAGCACTACCTCATTCACTTTACTTCCCCATCAGACATCGGAATCCGTTTGGATTCGGGGTCAGACCCCTCCTCCAGGATCGGTCACTCTCAATCTTTCGATTTGAGTACCTCGAGATGTCCTCATCAGGGACCTCAAACTTCCTTGGTTGATAACCTTCCATGGGTTGCTACTAACTTTTCAAACACATACCTAAACGAATCCATTTTGGATATCCGCGAGATGGTATGAATCAGCATACTGTCTCAGTCGGCGAGCAGCCTATGCCAAAGTACATCAAGTTTTTCCGAACAGTGAGTGTATTGTTTCACAGTCGATAAACTTTTTGCTTAGGTAAATTGCATACTCTTTTCGACAAGACTAGTCATGCTGACTCAGTACGCACCTCATAAACCCTTCGAGGGCTGCCGAGTACCAGATTAACAATCATCCCCCTGGGAAGCATCGGAATCAGAAGTTCCTGCCATTTATCTCTTTTTTAATGCCCCTTGGCAATCTTTATTTTCCGCCTGACAATTTGATTTATTCTTCTCTCTCTCTCTTTTTTTTTTTTTTTTTTTTTTTTTTTTTTAGCAGGATCAACCTCGATTCCTCTGATTCGCTCACAACAAGCCTCGGTAGCTTGATGGACAGCACTCCATAAGTGCACTGATTCAGACTCAAAAGTATGAGTTATCTCAAACGGTCAAACCACTTGCCCCAGGTCTACCGGATGCCCCTGTTCTCTTCGGGACTTTGTCATCATGTCCTCAGCATGGGATTTGTTTTCACGATGAATTATATCATGAAACAAAGTCACCGTAGACTTTTGATACATGGCACCGGCCTCTTGTGATTGAACGACATCACCTTAGAACGAGAAGGTGCCCCTTGTGTGATGGACCTGGCTTACTTCATATCATCTGGCAGCAATTCAATCTGGTCTTGGCCAAGAAGCCATCCATGAAGATAAACACTGAGACCTGAGCCATATAATCAACCGATACCTCATTGTGAAGTACCGGGAATTCATCCTTCAGATTAGCTCTGTTCGCATCTTGGTGGTCCATACACCTTCTCATCTTTCAGCACCAGTTTCCGCTTCACTAGAGGACAGTCTTCTCTTAAGGGTAGCTCGTGCCCCACAACATTGGTATTCCGCCCCGGTGTATCTTGATACAATCAGGCATACGTATCAACCTGCTCTTCTAACAGGGCTACCACTCTGTTCTCGACTTGTCTCTGAAGCGGCCTCAACCTTCACTTTCCCTTCTGACCTCGGCGGTTCCTGGGATGACAAACTTGACTCGCTCCTCGTGCGGTTGAATCATCTTCTCCTCTTGTTTCAATGACCTGGCTAATTCCAGCTGATCACAATCTTCTGCGCCTTCTTCTTCGGCATGATAGCTTGGATTGTCGAAGTCATATGGAGGTGTAACCAAATTGTTATCGATGAGCTCAGGAGAATCATTTTTAAGGTTGGAACCAAATGAATCAAAAGGAAAGAGAATAAAAACATTGCCATTTTTTTATTATATTTTTTTTAAAACTGCAAACAATGAAAAACAGGGAACACCGCTTTTTTGATTGAAAAAACATCCATTTATTAATGATGCCGAAATGTTGCAAAATGAAACATGAGGTGGCCCTTACAATGGACCATTACGTGTCGGGCAACACGTATGGCTTTCATGCAAACAAAATTAAAACACAGAAATACTACACTTCCGGATGAGCGACAGTAATGCTTTCGGAGGCCCTCCAATCGCCTGGCACGCACGACTTTATCCACGCCTCAAGCTCGCGGTCGCTGTCAACATCTTCACCCACTGAACGGGCATGGCCAGGATCCAACATCCCTGCACTGACGAAGGTGTAAGGTGGGCGACATCCTCTATTTGATCTAGACGACTCTTGACCCGGCTGATAACCGACCCCAAACATGTCTGCTTTTATCACGATGTCAATAATCCTTCCCCAGCCTTGGGCCTCTTTGTTCTTCACCACTTCCAGAGCTTGTTTATAAGAAGAAATGGGCAGCTTCTTCTCTTTCTCGGCGACAAGAGCGTTCTCCACCTGGACGGTTTCAACTGCCAGACTGGGTGCTTTACATCTTTCATTGTCCATTTCTACTTTCTTCATCTTCTGGGTCGGGTCTTCCATCAATACACACCTTTCTGTAGTGATAGTCGCACAAGCATTATCAACAGTAGGGAAAGCTCCATCCCGTAGCAGAAGTTTTGGAACCATAGCCATTGAACCTTTTAGCTGACCCTCTTCAATCACTTCTATTCCTTTCTTGACCTTTTTCATCATCTTTACCTTTATTGGTCCCTGCCTGAGTACGGGGTTGACATCCTCATTCATTATCTGTGCCAAGCTGATAGCCTTGGAGTCCACCAGATCTTGGACAATATGCTTAAAAGCTCTGCAACCTTCAATGTTGTGTCCGGGTGCCTCAGAGTGGAACTCGCACTTGGCACTCTCATCATAGTTTGCATGCCTCCGCTGCTGTTCTAACGGAATCAAAATCCTCGGTCGAACTAATCCCAGATCCCTCAACTTTTGGAAAAGAAAGGCATAAGTCACAGGTGGTTCCTCAAACTGACGATCCCCATTCTTCTTCCTCACCCGGCTCTTAGCTCCCGGTGTCTTCTGTTGAGGTGGCAGTTGTTGCTGTTGAGCAGGTGGATTGATGACAGGAGTGGTTACAGTGGCGGCATAAGGATGATAACGATCTTTACTACGTTCTTTCTTTGCAGGCACACCAACTGGCTCAACCTTTTTCTTAAATGAACCACTGTCGGAGGGTTTCTTTGCTACAGTACCAGAAGGTTTGTTCACTTCGGAAGATGGAGCCTTCCCCTGGACTTTCTCCACTATCAGCCATTTCTCGATCCTTTCCAAACTCTCAGACATGGCTTTCTGCCCCAAGGCAAGTCCTTGCACAACACTGAACAACTCCCTCATCATCTCTTTCAGCTCAAAGATGTCGGCGTTGGGAAGATCCATCAGCTTGGATTTGTTGACCCCCAGCAGGTTATCTGAACAGATGAGCTACGCGTACCAGTTGAATACCGAAACCTACAAAACAGCAAATGGGTTAGTATGACTCACACATGCAATGTCTGTCCGTACTAGGAATATTCAGTCCTCTCTTTTTTTGGTTTCATTGAGACAGATAAAATTTATCAGCAACATTTTGACATCTGGATATCTCTCGACCTGAGTTTTAATTAAAAATAATGGACCCTGAGTACGGACAGACATGAGTTGAATGCAGATGAATGCGAAATGATATGATGCAAATGCATGAATGCAGGCCACTGTGCCGCCAAGTCAACTGTAGACCCTCTGCTTTTCTGAACCAGTCAATTTGCGGGACCAAGTCACCATAAATCCAACTTGGGGAGTTCCGAAATAACCGGAACCGGAGATTACATCACTAGCTTCACAGGAACAACCACTGATCGGGTGACAAACAGATCCTCTGAACAAATGCTCTCAATTCAACCCGGGGATCCGAAATAAACGGAACCCGCTGACAGATATCACGGACAGAACTCTGGCGTCCCGGAAATAAATGCCCATAATCCATAGTCACCGTCAGTACCAAGAGTCACCAACAAGTCACCAACCAATCAGCGACTGTACCTGTAATAAACAAACCCTCCCCACTCACGGGTGTCATCTAGGCCAGGGTAAAGCTGAGAGAAACGCAGCGTAAATAACCTTTCGCAGGATACCATCATATACACACCCGAAGTATGTAACGATGATACCCCACCAGGGTCTGAACTGCTCGTGATATCAATGTTCCGCTAAGTGGCGCCATACCACCCGCTTCCCATGAATCACTCTATTCCTAATCATCCTAGATTGCACTCATGGTCTGGGTATTGGACCTTTTACCTCAACTGACTCCCCCCCACACAGAGAAAACAGACAGCCAGCCAGTAATGAATAATGAATAATGAATATGAATGCAAACATCAATGCACACAATCAATGCAAACAATAAATGTACATATATACAATGAATGCAATAAAACACAACAAGCAGAGAGCAACCAAAACCCTAATCCTAGAGAGCGCTAGGAGAGACTCGCTCAGGGAAGAGGGACCAGCAGAGGTCAACTTCTCTAGCATCCCCAGCAGAGTCGCCAGCTGTCGCATCACGCGAAAAACCGGCGGGAAAAGAAAGAACAACAGAGCCGCCACCGTGCGTTATTTATCCCGAAAGAGGGAAAGGAAACGCTCAGAGTAAACCTGGGAAAGAACATGGTCTCGCGACCAAAGAGGATGGGTTCGGGAGTCGGTTATGCGAAGGGAAGGTATTAGCACCCCTACGCATCCGTAGTACTCTACGGGATCCACGCACAAAAGGAAGGAATATTGGTTGCTAAAACACTGCTCAAACACACACACACTGGCTGAAGGAGACAAAAGAAACTGACTGAAACTGACTCGGCAGAATATCGCATTCTGGGCCTACTTAGTCTATCAGGCATAGACATCAGAGTCGAAGTAGTTCGGACTGGGGAAACGACACATGCTCGCTAGGATATCGCATCCTATGCATACGTATCTTCTCGGACGAGAGAAGAATCAGAGCATTCGTAGCTCGGCTGACACGCACACAAACAAACAAAGGCAAAGGCAAACGTGGAGCCCGAATGCCAATCGTTGGACTTACATCAGCATCCGAACCAGAAAACGCACACAGGAAACCAACTGCCAATCGCTGGACTTATGTCGGACTCCAACCAGAACACACACAAGGGTGGTTAAGACACAAAGGGTTGAAAAAGAAAAAGGGCGCCCGGAGAGATCAGCTCAATCTCCTGCCTACATACTTCATCTGGTGTGAAGATCAGGGCGATGTAGTTCCCCTACGCAGGGACAAGGATCTAGCCTAACCAGATAACAGAGGGAGACACAACTCTAGGGAGACTACGACTCGAGCCTAGATGTTGTCATGCAAAGTCAACCCTAAGTTAAGGTTTCTAGCTAAATGGCACAAGGGCCAAACTATCCTAGACACGGCTTGCACAGGAAGCAAGGGTCTCGATTGCAACTAGGGCAAGAGAAAGGGGAGGTCTCAATCGCAACGAGGGCGAGAGAAAGGATCGCAACGAGGGCGAAAGCAAACAAGGATTAGCTGTTAGTTGTTAGTCAAACTCGGCAAGACATCGCGTCTCGTGCCTACGTATCTCACCTGAACGTGAGAATCAGAGTTGCCGTAGTTCGGCTACGGAGGGAAAAAGACTCGATTGCAACTAGGGCAAGAGAAAGGGAAAGTCTCGATCGCAACGAGGGCGAGAGAAAGGATCGCAACGAGGGCGAAAGCAAGCAAGGATTAGTGTTAACTAAACCTAACTTGCACAGGAAGCAAGTCAAACAAACACAAGCACAGGTAGCGCACACTATATGCATACAAGAGGCTCACACAAGGGTTAGGCACTAGGGCCAACTGGAATAGGGTAAGTGTGCTCTTAACCTTGCCATTGAGAGGCTAAGGTGAAGCAGATGAAAGGAGATGAGGGGTGTGCCTCATTGCTTCTATCCCTGGCCTGGGAGAGCATTTGACAAGAATGTGTGGGTTCAGAAAGTGGGAACCCTTCTACACATTTAATACTGACTCAACTGTGCAATTGCACAAGATCTTGGGTTTTTATCTGTAATGCATCAACACAGTGGTGTGAGCAAAACAGAAGACTCACTGAATAGCAGGGGATAGGTTGCTTATCCCTTGGTTCTGCCAATTGCCTCTTCACTTAGGAGGTCTTTGACTCTGTACAAGGACAAATTAAACATACACAAGCATCGCCTCTTAAGGAGGACTTCAGACAGTTTGCCCGGCCAAGTAACAGGCCGGGTCTCCAGACTACATGAAGTAACAGAGATTATACCTCAAGCAAGTTGCTAAAAAGCAAAGCAAAGCAAGTTCAGAGAACTTAAGCAACTGAAGTACCTGAAAAAGTCAAACTAATCAGTAAACAGTTCACAAACAAAACAGAAGCAAACAGACACCAATGAGTAATCAGAATCAAATGGGTGTGCAAGGCACAAGACTTAGGCTTGTGAGTCAAGTCACCTACAAAACAAACAAAGTTAAACAATGCTATTCAAGCAAACTCAAGCAAAAGAAATTGATCTCAATGGTCACTTGGGGTTCAACCTGAAAACATAAACTCAACAGTAAGCAACTGGACCACTAGGGCAAGCCTAGGGTCAAAAGAGAATGAAAAAGTCAAAACAGCAAACCATACTCAATCCAAATCAAATTCAATCAATCAAGAAGCAAGTCCAATTGGGTTCACATGCATATCAATCATTATCATCATTTCATGAACATTTGAAGTCAAAGTAAGGCAAATGAAAGCACAAAAAGTCAACAGAATGACTTGCATCAAAAGTCAACTCAAACAATTTCAAAAATCACCAAATAAATCACACTCAATCCTAACATCTAGCATGGTAAACATGTAAAATTTCATGGCATTTGGATGAGAGGAAGGCAGTCAATGAAAATCAAGAAGTCAAACCAAATTTAAGCATGCACAATGAAGGTCAACAAATATGGGTCAACTTCAAAAAATCATATCAAATTGAAAACAGATGAGAAATGAATGAGATTAACACCAATGCAAAGCTCAAGATGTCTAGTTATCACATATGAAATTTCATGATCATACAATAAGATATGAGAATTTCCCAAAGGATTTGGCAACATGTAGCACAAAAAGTCAACCATTGACTAGGCAGGGAAGAAAAATCTCAAATAAATGGAAAACAGCACAATTAAATCCAGGAAAAATCACACATGAACTAGACATGAAAGGGAGGGATCATGCAAAATTTGGGGTCAATTGGAGGCCAGGAAGCATGCTATTGAAAATTATGAAAATGCACATCATTGGTGTGACACAAATTGTCACACCCTACTTCAGAAAATCATATCTCACACACCACATATGATAAATGCACAAACTTTATATCAAAACAAAGGTGAATGTGTCTAGAATAATCACAAAAAATTTCGGATCAAAAGGATGCAACATGATCATTTCACAAAAGGATTGGCAACATGTATCATTTTTGGTCACATAATACAAACCCTAAGGCCATTTAAAATTCCCTGATCCAAAAAATCTGGAAAAATAATGATAAAAAAGTAGACATTCATGTGATCATTATGCAAAAATTGGCATGAAATTTGGAGTTGAAATGAGTGAAAAATGGATTTTGTAAGATGAGTGAATAAAATGGAATGAATGAACAAATAACATGGATGGAAGGTCAAACATGGTTGACCGAGTGGCAATGCTGTAATTCTGGCCATCACTAAGCAAAACGCAGAGTTTTGGCAAATGCAATGAAATGTTTTGATTGGCCACTAGCCAATGGAACAGTACAGCACGCATCAAATTCAAATCAACAGCCAATCACATTTCAAGTTCTGGGCAACTTAGGGTTTAAGAAACAGCAACATCATCAGCTCATTTGTTCATCTTCAATCAATCATCATGGCAAACAAATTTCACACAAACACGCACAAAGAGCATGGCAATGCAACAGTAAATCCATCATGCAAACAGAACAAACGAACAGCCAAAAGCAACCAACATTTCTGGGCAGATTTAGGGTTCATGAACAACAGCCATCACCTTCAACATTCAAACTAGCTCGAAAATTTTTATGCCCAGAACAAGAATTTAAACATGGCAACGCGATCTACAAACATCAAGCATCATATATCCAGCAGGCATACTCATTAAAACAGGATAATCATCAATGAATCGAATACAACTACATTCACACATCAGATTTCAAATCAAAATATCTTACAGCATACTCAACCATTTCATGTGTTTTAAAGCTTATTGTAACCATGGCAATGAGATCTATACATTTCATATCATGATTTGGAAAAATGAAGGAGTCGAAATCTTACTAGTTTTGAAGAACAGTTGAGTTGTAGTGGTTGTTTGAAGGTTGTAGCCCGATACAGATGCAGATGAAGGTTGATAGTGATAACTGCTTGAAGGAAATCAGTTCAAACAACCCGAATCCACCTTAAATCAAAATCTGCCATGGACATTCCTTGAAGAAACAGAGCTTGACAATGAAGTTCCAGCTGGGAGTCAAAGGTTCAAAAAGCTTCCAAAGGTTGGTTGGATGATGAGGGAACCAAGGATGTTCGAGGGTTTTTGATGATTTGTGCAGAAATTCACTTTTGAGCCAAAAAATGCAAAATGTGAGAGTGAGAGTTTTCTGTGTGTTTTCAGCTGCCTCTAGGGTTCTGAATGAGCAGAAAATTTCATTATAAAGGTCTGTTTAGCATGGCTAATGGAAGTGTTAAGCTTGATTAACTCAAAAATCACCAATTGCACATTTTGCTAAATTGCACATAAGTGGAAATGGAGGTGTGGTCTGCCACGAATGGGCCTCAAAACAGGCTGCTCATGACCTTTGTATTTGCTGTTTTTAGTTTGCTGATGGATTGCTAAACATTGCTTTCACTTATGGAGCTATTTGCAAAATTTGCCAATTTCACACCTTTGGCCAAAATGGTGATATGATGGTATCATGAGCATGAATTAGGGCTTGGAACATCTTGCAAATATCATTTAAAATGAATCCCAATTGGCCAATTGTGTAAAAAATGCTTAAATCAAAAAGTCAAACTTGAGTCAAACTTGATTTTTAAATGAAATAGGTCAAAAAATGCCATTTTGATTGGCAAGGTTTTGGTCCATGAAATTTACATTTTTGGAAAGAGGAGGAAAAATGTGGTTTGTAGGAAAAAACCCCACCAAATTTGGCCTTATGGTTCAAGAGATATGACTTGTTGAAGTTCAAGATTTTGTGAAAATGATTTGATCATATCTTGCAAACCATTCATGGGATTTGAGAGTTCTTGGACTTTTTGAAAATGGGAGAACAAGGTCTTCAACTTTCATGTTGGGCAAAAATTCATTTGAAGCTTGTATCATGATGCAAGCTGAGGATCAAGAAGTTTCCATTTTTGGCAGTTGAAATTACAGGTCCAGTTTCTATTTTTGGAAATTTTCTGATTGGCTTCAAATTCTTCAATGATGTTGATTGCCATGACACATGAGGCCTATTGGGACATGAACAAGCTCTCTCAAACCATTTCCATCCATCAAAACCATAGAATCAACCACAGTTGACCAACTTTGACTTTTTAGGGTTTCTGATTGTCTGTGCATGAACTGATGGCTTCTGAACATCCAAACCTTGGCTTGAACACTTCAAATAGTCCCCCAAGTCATGTGAACTTGTTGGACAAACCCTAGGGCTTTGATTCCTTGAGAAACACCCTTGCTTGATTGGTTGACTGATCTCCTGATCAGTTTGACCTAATTCTTGACTTGCTTGCTCTTGAGGCAACTGGGGACAATGCAAATGCTATGCAATGTATCATGATATGCTATGACCTAATATGAGATGGTATGTGCAATGATAGGTGCAAATTTGAGGTGCTACAATGGGTTTGCGGGCTGATGATATAGCGTGGACTCATAATGGTTTGGCTGGACGGGATTTTATATATAGCTGTGGGGCTTTTCCCAATGTGCCTCTTATAGGAGTTCAGGGTTGCATTAATTACAACCCGACGCTTCTTAGGAGGCAGATGGGGTTCGCTATGGAGGTTTATCCCCTTGAGTGTGAGACTCAGGAGTCCTTTTATTTTCCTGCGGAGGGCAATCAGGCCAAGCTGATGCAAGTGTCTGGGGCATGGCGCAACATTCAGATGAAGGGTAAGGTTCCGTTTGGCAAAGTCAACTACCGGTATTTTCCACTATTCGAAGATTGGTTGCGGAAGAGGATTGAGGTTACATTTCTACCATTTCCTGGAGGTGATCCTGTGTGTCCTATAATTGAGGGTCCAAGTTCTTCTGTCAGCATGGAAGAATTCCTCGAGATGAAGAGGGCCAGAGATCAGTTACTTGCAGAGAAAGCTGAATTGGAGAGAAGTGTTGCTCGGTTTCAGACAGCCAACCAGGAGATCATTGAGGATCAGAAGAGTAGGCAGATTCTCGTAAAGGATCAGAGAGACGACAGAGTCAGAGTTCTCATTGCTGAGTGGGAGACAAAGCTGAAGGCCAAGGAATCAGAGAATATGAGGATCGTTGCCGAAAGAGATCATTACATGGCTGAGAGAGATCACTACTTCAGGCAGATGAAGATTCACCAGAAAGAGGTGGGGAGATTACAGTAGGAGAATATCGAGCTCAGGTTTGCCGCAGAGTTCGCGAAGATGGAAGACGAGATAGGGCCATCTGTGGGACCCTCATCCAGCTAGTTCTTTCATTTGTTGTGGATTACCGTCAGGCTTGTTGACGGAATCCATTTGCTTGTATTTCTTTCCCTGATTCTGGAGGATTGTATTTGAATTTTATCCGACTTGATGTATGACTATGGCACTTGTTTGTGCACTTTTGTTATGTGATGGTGATTTTTCAGTCAGTGATTGATCTTCAAGCTTTATTTGCTTTACCGTATGCACTCACGCAAGCACACACATGGTTGGGGGTATCATGCTAAATCACATATCTCCGATCTGCACGATGAAATCAAATGTTGATTATCAGAATATTAATGCCGGATTATTATTTATCTCGATGATGCCAGGATCGAGAGACAAAGTGTTCCTCATGTGGATAAACACTGCATTCATGCATTGATCATAATAACTTGTGTTTTATTTTGCAGGTATATGTTACTAACGTGCGTGATTGTGACAGGAATCATTGCTCGTGCTCGCAGAACCGTACCTTTGCACTTAACCCGACCTCACAGATACTTCACCACACGCAATACTCCTAGACTCATGGATCTTCCCAATACAGACATCCTCGAGCTGAAGGACAAAATGAATGAGCTGATCAACATCATGCAAGGCTTTGCAGTTGGTCAGAAGGCTCTGGCAGACAAAGTTGAAAAGCTCGAGCGGGCTTCTGCAGCAAATAGTGGTGTAAACCTGGATGGAGTCTCCAACCAGGGGCTGGGATCTAGAGATGGTGGAAAGAGGACAACTGTTGGTATTGTGAATAATGCCGGTGGTTTTGGTGGTGCTGCTGGTCAACCTGGGCCGAGTCAGAATTTGAAGGATAATTTTGTGCCTCCATTCTATGGCTTCGATGAAGACCGAGAGGAAGACAGGGAGGCTGATCAGTTCTCTATGCAGAATGAACCGTTTGTTCCCTACAATGCTCCGCCTCAAAACAAGGAGATTCAGTTGCTGGCTGAAAAGATTAGAGTTTTGGAGAGCTATGCCACTCCCGGGGTGGTCAATATGTCTAATATGGGGCTGGTTGAGGGGATTGTGATCCCACAGAAGTTCAAGGCGCCCACATTCGACCGTTATAATGGGAGTTCTTGTCCGGAGACGCATCTTCAGGCCTTCGTCCGCAAAATCTCGGCATACACCATGGATCAGAAACTGTGGATGTACTTTTTCCAGGACAGCCTGTCCGGAGGTTCCTTGGAATGGTACACCAAGCTGAAATCCTCAGAAATTAAAAATTGGCAGGATCTTGGGGACGCGTTCTTCAAGCAATATCAGTTCAACGCTGACATGGCTCCGAGCCGTACCCAGCTGCAGGGTATGTCTCAGAAAAACAATGAAGGATTTAAGGAGTATGCTCAGCGATGGAGGGAATTGGCTGCCAGAGTGCAACCTCCTCTTGTTGATAGGGAGATGTCTGATTTGTTCATGGGAACCCTGCAGGGGGCGTTTGCTGAGAGAATGGTTGGTTGTCCGGTGACTAACTTTTCTGATATTGTTGTGGCAGGGGAGAGAATAGAGAGCTGGCTGAAGCTCGGTAAAATTCAGGGTGCTTCTTCTTCTTCGTCGTCTGGGTCGAAGAAACCATTCGGTAATGGTGGCCAGAGGAAAAAAGAGGGTGATACCAGCGCCGTGTATGCTCAACGGGGACCCAGTAGGGATCGTTACTTCCAGCACACTGCTGCAGTAACTATTCCTGCTGAACATCAGCCTGCACCGTAACAACAGCAGCAACAGCAACAACAGCAACAGAGACAACCCTTTCAGCAGAGGCCTCAGAGGGCTGGTTATCAGATGAGGGGTAAAGCAGTGGACATGCAATTTGATAGGCCTCCGGTGACCTATTCTTTTCTGTTCAAGAAGTTGACAGATTTGGGCTCGTGCAGACAAGAACTCTGGCACCTTTGAGACCTGATCAAAGGCCAGCCAGTTATGACGAGAATGCAAGATGTGAATTCCACTCAGGTGCGCCTGGGCATAATATTGAGAACTGTAAAGCTTTTAAGCACACAGTTCAAGACTTGGTGGATTCAAAAGCAATCAACTTCGCACCCTCTCCCAATGTCAATGCTAATCCCATGCCCGCGCATGGTCAGAGGGGGGTGAATGCGATCTCCGAGGAGAGTCGAGTTGGGTTGTTGTCTGTGGATCAGTTGAAGACTCCTCTGGCTGAGGTCAAGAGGCAGTTGTTGAAAAATGGGGTCTACCCGGGTTGTGATTTTGGTTGCGCCGAGTGCACTATTGCTCCCAAAGGATGCGTATTGTTGAGGAGGACTGTCCAGGGTTTGATGGACGAGGGGAGTATTGTGGTTGAGAAGGTTGATAACGGAAAAGAGGAAGTCTCCACCATAACAATCTACTTTGACCCGGTGGATTTGTCTAATCTAGCTGAAGCGGCTCCAGTTACTATCACGGTACCTGGGCCGATTCCCTATGACAAAGATGATGCCGTGCCGTGGCATTATGGTGGGGAGGTATACTGTAATGGTGAAAAGATGGAGGAACAGACTGCTAGTGAAACCACCGTTTCAAAGGTGGATAATGCCGGTACCAGCGGTTTCACTCGCAGTGGAAGATTATTTGCTCCAGAGGCCCTGAGGGGAGGAGAAGGAGAAAAAGATAAAAAAGAAAAGGCCGAGGCTTTAGCCAGGGCAAAAGGAAAAGCTGTGGTTGGCAATGATGGTACTCCAGTGGTGACACCGGCGCCTGCGGGGTCGGAAAACAAACTTGATGATGATGCTGAAGAATTTCTGAGAATCATCAAAAAGTCGGAGTATAAACTGGTTGATCATTTGCAGCAGACCCCTTCCAAAATCTCGATCCTGTCATTGCTGTTAAGCTCTGAGGGGCATAGGGAGGCTTTATTGAAAATCTTGAAGAAGGCCTATGTTCCTCAAGAAATCACTATCAACCAATTGGAGACGGTCGTGTCTAATGTGCATGCCAGCCATGGGCTGGGTTTTACAGACATGGACCTAACTGTGGATGGGAGAAATCACAATAGGGCTTTACACATTGCTATGGAATGCAAAGGAGCCGTGCTTTCGCATGTGCTGGTTGATACCGGCTCCTCTTTAAATGTGTTGCCAAAGAAGGCTCTGGCAAAGCTTAACTGTGATGGGCTGATTTTGACCCCTACTGATTTGATTGTGCGGGCTTTCGATGGATCAAAGCGGGCCGTATTTGGGGAGGTAGAGCTGCCTGTGAAGATTGGACCTGAGGTGTTCAAGTCGACTTTCTATGTCATGCATATTCAGCCGGCATACAGTTGCCTGTTGGGTCGCCCATGGATTCATGCTGCTGGGGCAGTAACGTCGACTTTGCACCAGAAACTAAAGTATATCTGGGAAGGTCAAGTCGTCACTGTGTGCGGGGAGGAGGACATTTTTGTCAGCCATCTGTCCTCGTTCAAATATGTGGAGATGGATGGCGAAATCTGGGAGACGCCCAGTCAGGCTTTTGAAACCGTTAAGGTGGAGAATGCTCTGTTTGCTAAAGAGGAAGAGAAACCGTCCATCGCTTCATACAAGCAGGCCGCTGAGGTGGTTAAAAGTGGAGAGGCTCCTGGTTGGGGCAGAATGATGGAAGTCCCTGCGAAGAAGGACAGATTCGGGGTCGGATATCAACCGGGTCGAGGCTCAGGGCAAGGAAGAGGACGTCGTATGTCGGTAACCTTCACCAGTGCCGGAATGCTGGATCCGGATCACATCTGCATGATGGGTGAAGACGCTGATAGTGACTGCGACATGGACCAATGGATAAAGCCGTGCACACCAGGGATGGGAATCCAGAACTGGAAGGCTGAAAAGATCATCCGGGTCACTCTCCTTGAAGAGTAATATTTTTCCTGTTTTTAGTCTTAAATGCATGAAAGCCATGCGTGTTGCCCGACACGTAATGGTTCATTGTAAGGGCCACCTCATGTCATAAATTTGCAAATTTGCATCATTAATAAAAGGATGTTTTTCAGTTAAAAGCGGTGTTCCCTGTTTTTCATTTATTTTTGCAGTTTAAAAATAAAAACAGAATAAAAATGGCAATGTTTTCATTTTTTCTTTTTCAATTTCTCACACCGGTTCTAAAGCAATGCATGAATCAACATTCATGCAGATGCGATTCCTCCCCGGATCTCATTGATAACAATCCTGTTACGCCCTTGTATGACTTCGACAATCCTATCTATCTTGCTGAGGAAGAAGACGAAGAAGATTGCGAACTGCCAGGGGAATTAGCCAGATTGTTGAAACAAGAGGAGAAGGTGATTCAGCCGCATGAAGAGCCGATTGAGGTGGTGAACTTGGGTACCGACGAGGTAAAGAAAGAAGTGAAAATCGGGGCTGCTTTGGAGGAAAGTGTAAAGAGCAGAATGGTAGCATTATTGAAAGAGTATGTCGACATCTTTGCCTGGTCTTATCAAGATATGCCAGGATTGGATACCGATATCGTTGTGCACAAGCTACCGTTGAGAACAGATTGTCCTCCAGTGAAGCAGAAATTGCGCAGGACACGACCTGATATGGCGATGAAAATCAAGGAAGAAGTGCAGAAGCAGTGGGATGCTGGTTTCCTTGCTGTCACTAATTATCCGCCATGGGTTGCGAACATTGTGCCAATCCCGAAAAAGGACGGAAAAGTAAGAATGTGTGTGTACTACCGAGATCTGAATAGAGCTAGTCCGAAAGATGATTTTCCATTACCTCACATTGACGTGTTGGTAGATAATACAGCTCAATTCTCGGTGTTTTCCTTCATGGATGGTTTTTCTGGCTATAATCAAATCAAAATGTCGCCAGAGGATATGGAGAAAACAACGTTCATCACACCGTGGGGTACCTTTTGTTACAAGGTGATGCCATTCGGTCTCAAGAACGCCGGTGCTACTTATCAGAGGGCCATGGTGACTTTGTTTCATGATATGATTCATCATGAAATTGAATGCTATGTTGATGACATGATAGCAAAGTCCCAAACAGAAGAGGGGCATTTGGTAGATCTGGCCAAGTTGTTCGACCGGCTGAGACAGTTCAGATTGAGGTTGAATCCGAACAAGTGCACTTTCGGAGTGCGGTCCAGTAAATTGTTGGGGTTCATTGTGAGCGAGAAAGGAATCGAGGTTGATCCTGCAAAAGTAAAAGCGATAAAAGAGATGCCTGAACCGAGAACGGAAAAAGAGGTTCGTGGTTTCTTAGGTAGATTGAACTACATTTCACGGTTCATATCTCACCTAACAGCCACGTGTGAACCAATTTTCAAATTGTTGAGAAAAGATCAAACGGTCAGGTGGAATGATGATTGCCAAGCGGCATTTGAAAGAATAAAAGAATATTTGCAGGAGCCTCCGATTCTGATGCCTCCTGTGGAAGGAAGACCGTTAATTCTGTACCTGACGGTCCTCGAGGGGTCTATGGGGTGTGTATTGGGGCAGCATGACGAGTCTGGTCGAAAAGAGCATGCCATATACTACCTTAGCAAAAAGTTTACCGACTGTGAAACAAGATATTCACTGCTCGAGAAAACTTGCTGTGCTTTGGTCTGGGCTGCTCGCCGACTAAGGCAGTACATGCTGGTTCATACCACTTTGTTGATTTCCAAGATGGACCCAATCAAGTACATTTTTGAGAAGCCAGCATTGACCGGACGGGTTGCGAGGTGGCAAATGATTTTGACTGAATATGATATACAGTATACTTCTCAGAAGGCGATCAAGGGGAGTGTATTGTCTGATTACCTCGCTCAGCAACCTATTGATGATTATCAACCGATGAAGTTTGAATTCCCTGATGAGGACATCATGTTTCTCAAATCGAAAGATTGTGAGGAACCAATCCCGGAGGAGGGGCCTGACCCTGAATCTGAATGGATTTTGATGTTTGATGGGGCCGTTAACGTGAATGGAAGCGGTGTTGGTGCTGTTTTGGTTACGCCGAAAGGATCCCACATTCCTTTTGCTGCCCGGCTAACATTTGAGTGTACCAACAACGTGGCTGAATACGAAGCTTGTATATTGGGGATTGAGGAGGCGATTGATTTGAGGATCAAGAACCTTGTCATATATGGAGATTCAGCTCTGATAATAAATCAGGTTAACGGAAAATGGTATACGCATCAGTCTCATTTAGTGCCGTATCGAGATTATACGAGGAGATTGTTGACGTTTTTCACCAAGGTGAAGTTGCATCATGTGCCCAGAGAGGAGAATCCTTTGGCAGATGCTTTGGCTACTCTGGCTGCCTTGATTAAGGTGCAGAGGTGGAATCAGTTCCCCAGTGTTGAAGTAGGTCGTCTGGATAGACCGGCTTATGTGTTTGCTGTTGATACAACGTCTGAGGATGAGAAGCCGTGGTATTACGATATCAAGCGCTATCTAGAGACTCAAGAGTATCCCGAGGGAGCATCTAAGAAGGACCGAAAGACTCTGCGGAGGTTAGCCATGGTGTTCTACCTGAATAAGGATGGGGTTTTGTATAAGCGGAATTTTGATTGGGTCTTGCTCAGATGTGTTGATGATAAAGAAGCAAGCCAATTGATGAAAGAGGTTCATGAGGGATCGTTCGGTACCCATGCCAGTGGGAATGCAATGGTAAAGAAGCTACTGAGGGCAGGTTATTATTGGATGACTATGGAGGCCCAATGTTTTAATTTCGTGCGGAAGTGTCATAAATGCCAGATTTATGCTGATAAGGTGCACGTGCCTCCAAATCCGCTGAGCTTAATGTCGTCTCCATGGCCGTTTGCTATGTGGGGCATTGACATGATCGGAAAGATCGAGCCTACAGCTTCGAACGGGCATCAGTTCATATTAGTGGCTATTGATTACTTCACCAAGTGGGTTGAAGCAGCCTCTTATACGAATGTGACGAAGCAGGTCATGGCCAGATTTCTCAAGAGAGACATCATTTGCAGATATGGGGTTCCCGAGAGAATCATTACTGATAATGGTTCTAATCTGAATAATAAGATGATGGCAGAGCTGTGCCGGGAATTCAAGATTGAGCATCACAATTCTTCTCCTTATCGTCCGAAGATGAATGGGGCGGTTGAGGCAGCCAATAAGAATATAAAGAAGATTGTGCAGAAAATGGTGGTAACCTACAAAGACTGGCATGAGATGTTGCCGTTTGCGTTGCATGGGTATCGGACGTCGGTGCGCACATCTACTGGGGCAACTCCTTTCTCATTGGTATATGGAATGGAGGTTGTATTACCTGTTGAAGTTCAGATTCCCTCTTTGAGAGTCCTGATGGATGTGAAGTTGCAAGAGGCTGAATGGGTAAGGACCCGGTATGAGGAGTTGAGCCTAATAGAGGAAAAGAGGCTAGCAGCCATCTGTCATGGGCAGTTATACCAGCAAAGGATGAAGTGTGCTTTTGACAAGAAGGTACGACCTCGGGTGTATCACGTAGGTGATATGGTGCTGAAAAGGATCCTTCCTCCTCAAAACAATCGAAGGGGCAAATGGACACCGAATTATGAAGGTCCGTTCGTGGTCAAGAAGGTTTTCTCTGGTGGAGCCTTGTTGTTAACAACCATGGATGGTGAGGATTTTCCATCCCCTGTGAATGCGGACGCAGTTAAAAAATACTTCGTATAATTGACCCGCTGGACGAAAAGAACAAAATAGTCCAAGCAAAAATGGGCATCCCGGCGAACCAAAAAACAGAAAGAAAAGGTTCGGGCAAAAATTAGGGATAAAATGAGATATGTACACCCGGCAGGTCGAAAACCTGAGAAGGCGACTTGGGCAAAAAAGGGTATCTCGGTGGACTGAAAACCTGAGAGGGCGGTCCAGGCAAAAGAGGGATTGAAACGAACAACTGCGTCTAGCATGATCGTTTGCGCTTTGGTTAAAGCATCATGGATAAGACCCGGTAGGGATCAATCAGAATCGTCTTGTTCAGAAGGCAGAATGCATGGAGAGTCTGAGGACATATGGGGTGTAACCGAGTTGGAACTCGATGAGATCACGGGTTTCACATTGCCATTAGGATAGATTTTTCCTTTTGTGCGCAATTACCTCTTTTCAGGAATTGCTTCCTTTGTATTGCTCATTTGAGCCACACTTTTCCAATCAATAAAATGCATATTCAGTCAAATAATTTTGTTTTTGTTTTTCATTACCGCTTTGATTGCAAAAACATCCGATTATTTTGATAAAGAATTTTGCATTTTAAGACATACAGGTTCCTTCCAAGGCATGTTTATAAGATTGAAAGCTTGAAATCTTATTCGGAAGGTTGAGTGACCCAAGTGTTGAAATTTTGACACGCCTGGGGCACGGTTTTATCTAACGATCTGTCTTGCAGGAACTGTTAGATATTTTCGCTCACTTGCAGGTTGTGATGTGGAAGCTGTTGGAAAACAAATCCCCAGAGAGTCCAATCAGGAACGAATGAATGAAAGGGTGACGAGGAGACGTTAAGACGTACGATGATCCCTGAATGATATCAAGAAGACTCTTCAAAATTGGAAGATTAGAAAGTCTGTAGAAATTCCCCGCAGGGTTCGATCAGGAACGAATGGGTAAAGAAGCAGTGAGAGACGTCGAGACGTCCGACGACCTGGGAATACAAGATGATGGAGCAGAAAAGGTCCAGAAGAGTCTGGGAATTCTCAAAAGTGGAAAGCTGATACGAGTTTGGGAGGTGGATACCATGGTTCGACGAGTCGACGGGTGTTCTATACCAACTTTTCTCATTTCCCCATCGAGATCCCCAAGCAGAATTAAAGGACCAAATCCCTAGCAGAGCAAGATCTGTGGATTCCCCAGCCGAGTCAGGATGGTTATCCCCGGCAGGTTTAAGCGATATTTCCTCAGCAGCCAGGCCAGAAGGTTGCTATTCCCCGAGTGGAGCGGGTTTCAATGAAATATATCTCCAGCAGTGTTCATCCTACCAGTGGATTGGAATGAGTTTCCATCGCAGACTGATATCTGCATCCCCAGCTAAGTTGATTCTACTTATGGATTGCATGGGTAGTCCCCAGCGGAGTGACATTCATTTCCCTAGCAGGGTCGGGATGGTTATCCCCAGCAGGTGTCAGATCGATGCTTCCCCAGTCGCCAGGCCTGGAGGTTGCTGTTTCCCAGCAGAGTATCTGTGAGCATTTCCCCAGTGAAGTCGTTGGGTATCTGTGAGGGTTTCTCGAAGCAGAGTAGGGATTGATATCCTCAGCAAATCGAAGACTGTTGTATCCCCACAGAATGTTGGTGTTGCTTATTTCCCAGCAGTTTCTCGAGCGGATTGGGTGCAAAGGAGGTTCTTCCCCAGCAAGGGTCGCCTTATCCCAGCAACAGTGCTTATCCCCAGCAGGGTGAAATCGGAGTATTGGCGAGTTCCTCAGCAGAGTATCTCATGCTCCTCAGCAGAATCCATTGAGGGGGATAAGTTTTTATACATTCATCATGAAAAAATAGCATAGCATGTTGCATAAAAAAATAATAAATCGAGTAGCATTTCCATAATTATGGAGCATTACGCAGAAAAAAAATCAATCATGCATCATATTGCAAGCATAAGCTAGTCTCAAGCCGTGGTTACCGTTTGAGAAGTGGTTTTTGCCAGACGGTGAAGATGTTACTCTGAGGAGTCTAGCATTATGATTGAATCGAAGATATTCCCCAGTAGTGCGATACTGGAGGAGATTTGCGTTTCCGTCGGACAGAGATGGGAAATATTTTGTGATCAGCACAATTCAAGCCGTGGTTACCGCTTGGAGTTTTGTTTCGCCAGATAGTGAAGATGTTACTCTGAGGAGTTTAGCATCAGGACGTCAGATCAGCAATGTTCCCCAGTAGTGCGATATTGGAGGAAACGTTTCCGTCGGACAGAGATGGAGATAAAATCAGAAGACGTTGCGCGATCAGCGCGATTTCGGGGTTCAAATGGAGAAAAGAAATGCTGAGGCATGTTCTGGGGTTCAAATGGAGAAAAGAAATGCTGAGGCATGTTCTGGGGTTCAAATGGAGATTGGGGTTGAAGATTATATCCGGGATGAGGTCCTTAGGATTTTCTTCTGTTCATGTGTTACCTTAGACTCTGGCTGAGGCCAATGGAGGTCGTTATAGGTGTCTTCTGAGGAAGAGATACACATGTTACCTTCCTTAGTGAAGGTATACCCTCTGACATGTCGCCCTCAGAGTGGTTCGGTGTTATTTCCGTCATTGCCAGCGGAATTATCACGAGAGATTGGAGATCGGGGTTCAAACGGAGAAAAGAAGATGTTGAGGCATTTTCTGGAGATGGGGTTCAAATGGAGAAAAGGAGATGTTGCGGCATTTTCTGGAGAACGGGGTTCATATTGGCGATCGTGAGTTATCGTCAGGCGACTGGGGTTCAAATCGGAGAATGGGGTTCGTTATTCTGGCAAACAGGAGAACGGGGTTCAAATGCGGTGATCCGAGGATCATTCGCGCAAGAGAAAATTTTGGGGTTCAAGAAAATGAAAAAACGAAGAAGAGAAAATTTCGGGGTTCAAGAAAAGCAAAAAAAAGAAGAAATAATAATAATCCCGAGCGGATGCGGTGATCAGGCCGACTTTCTCCGTACCAGACGGATTTTCTTTCAAGATTGTGTTCTTCGCCAATTCTGACAGGCGTTGTTAATTATTTTCCCATCAGAGTGCAAATTGTTCGTCTGTTCTTGGTATTCAATCACTCTTCATCCTGATCATCTGAAAGCCGAGGCTATTCATATCGACAGGTTCACAGTGGATTGAATAGGGGCAGCTGTAACACCTCAAAATTTGCCCTCCTCTCTTGGGACTAGCATAACATATTGCATGTCATTTTTAGGTCATTAGGCATTGCATATTGCATATCATGTGGTTACATTGTGCAAGTCATACTCACAAGTCTTGATCAGAAGATGAGGAAGGCAAAGTGTAAGCTAGGGTTTTATTGGACTGGTCATTAATCATCTGAGGATGTGGAGGTCCGAATTAGGGTTTCATCCTTGGGCCATTTCATTAGAAGAATGGAGCTCAGTTTGATCTATGCATTGCCAAATTCATCTATCAGTTGGAAAAGTCAACTGTGGGCAACTGTGCTTGATTTTATGGATTTGGAGGTGGGAGAGAGTTGGATACACTTCATTCATGTTGAAACAAGTGTTATTTGACATTTCAAAGCTCAAGAATGGAGAAAATAAAGTCAGGACAAAAATTGCCAAAAATAGAAAGTAACTTGTAATGGAAGTTTCCAAAAATGGAAAGTTTTTCACCACAAAATTACGTGTCCAAGAAAGCTTCAGATGAAAATTTGTTCAACATGAAAGTTGTAGATCTTGGTCTCACCTTTCCAGAAAGTCCAAGAACTTGAAAATCCCATGTGTGGTTGGCAAGTTATGGTCCATTCAATTTCAAAAATGACCCATAATCAAAGTGGCATAACTTCCACATGGAGTGTCCAAATGGGATGATCTTTTTATGTACAAACTCCATTTGACATGTACTTTCATGGTGCATAATTGGAATTCATCAAAAGTGGTCAATGCAAAAAGTCATTTTTCAAGTGTTCAAATTGGAAATTGGTGGGAAAATAGGTGAAATCTCAAAATACATGGTTTTTGAATGCAAGGCCAATTCTAATACACTCCATATGCCAAATAGAACTTGTTTGAGCTGTCATTTGTTGTCACATTGCATTATTTGGAGAGGACCATTTTGCTCTTGCACTTAAAAAGCTCATTAGCACTAATCACATGATTTTTGGTAATTATGGATTAAGAAGTGGATTAAGGAGATGGTATATATTGTTAATCATAACAGAATTTGTTAACCACATTTTCATTCTCCAAGATTCATAACTGAATTTCCCTCCAAAACCTCTCAAATCCTCTCAAAAACTTCATCACTTTTTTTCACATTTCTTCACCAAATCTTCATCAATTTGCTTCGTTCTTGATTGATTCATGCTCTACATGTGGTTGTGGTGAACTGTTTTGCAGAATTCGTGGCCAAATCTTCAAGAATTCCAACTGTCCAAAGCTTGCACAACAATGGCATCTTCATGATTCTTGCACTTGGAGCTGTTTCGAGCTAAGCTAGCTTCTCCATTCACCTTCCTAATCAACAAACTACATCTGTTTCGCATAATTGGAGCCAAAAATATCAAGATCAAGATCTGCAATCTCCATAAGGTGATTTTTCGAATTTCACCATTGCATGAACTATTATGTGGTTTAGATAGATCTTGCAACGTAGAACACACTGCAACTTGAATCATGCGTTTTCGTTAAGAATTGAATGAGATATGTAGATCTGAACTTTTGATGATAAACTTTCTTTTGCCCGATCCGGTTAGCATGAGTAGATTTAGGATGAATGCTTGTTGTTTCGATGTTCTACATGATGAGACGTTTCGATTGGTATATTGCTTGCATGATTCTGTGAAAATTTGTTCGTAAGTGCGTGTTGTGTTCACTGTTCCGTCGTCTTTTTCGCGAAGAAATCGCGCATTCGCCTAGCGAGTGATCTGTTCGCCTAGCGAAGGTGAAGAAGATGAGTGCTCGCCTAGCGAAGCTTCCGGTTCGCTTAGCGAATAGAGGCGCCAGATTCAAACAGTTCGCTGGATTTACAAGTTTGCCACTGGCACCAATTATTTCATTTTTTTTCCACAATTTCATTTCATTTTGATGCTTGATCTTTAGAAATTCGTATCTCACTCGTTTTTTATCCAATTTTGGTGAGATTTTTTGCATTGTTCTTCTGGAAATGCGTAGAATTTTATCATGATTTTTGTGGAATTTTTGCATGTATAGAAAAATAATTGGCTTAGGGTTTGTGGAATGTGTCTCATTTGTATATGTGTTGCCAAAACCTTCATGAAATACTCATACCTTAAAATAAATTCTTGAAATTTTTTATGGTGATTCTAGACATGTTGCTGGTGATTTACATGTAAAGTTCATGATTTTTGGATACTTGAGGAGTGAGTTATGATTTTTTGAACTTAGGTGTGACAATTTGTGTCACACCTAGCTAGGTCAACTTCATGAATATTTGTGCCTGGCCTATGATTGTTGGATTGGATTGAAATTTTGCATGGATGATCATTGATATGTTGAGATGTTATGTGAATTTTTCTGGATTTTTATATGGCATTTTCAATTTGATTGATAATTTTCTTCACTGTTGGCTCATTTTGAAGCTTTATGTGACACATGTTTGTATATTGTTTGTGAAATGCTCATATGGTATTGGATGAATGTGAAATTTGGTGTGCTGATTGTAGACACATTGTAGGACACCATGCTTTTGGTCCCATTCATTTATGATATGTTGTCACTCTGTTATGAATTTTTGAAGTGAATGCTTGTGTTGATGCTATGGATTGGCTTGAATAATTGTGTCTGGATTTCTTGATTTTCATTGACCTAGTTCCTTTTGTCCAATTGAGCTGAAAATTGACATGCTATACCTTGAATATGTCCTGTTTAGGTGTGATTTATTTGAGGATTTTTGGAATTGTTTTGGTATGCTTTTGATGGAATTCATTCTGTTTGGACTTTTGGTGTTGTGTTTGACCTAGTTTGGCTTGTTTTGATCATGAAATGAATATGATGAATGATATGAGTATGGGATCAATTGCATTAGGTTTCTATTTGTGTGAATTTGATTTTGGTTGAGAATCCCTTGCTGTTGAGGATTTTTTATCCCTTTTGGACCCTAGGCTTGGCCTAGTGGTCTAGTTTCTCACATTTGGATTGATTTTTCAGGTTAAAAGCACAAAGCTTAAGGAGAATGATTCAAGTCAATAAAATTGAATTTGTTTGATGTGGAGAACTAACATAACTTTGTTTTGTAGGTTGTGAAGCTTGAGCTTGAGCTTATAGCTTGCCTTTGTGGGCATTAATCTGTATAGATTAACTGATTGACATTTGCTGTTTACTGTTTGTCTGTCTGAGTACTGATGATACTTGATTGATTTCAGGTACATTTAGTTGCTTACAGTTCTTTAAGAACTTGCTTGCTGCTGCTTGGTTTTTTAACCACTTGAGGTAGGACTTCTATTCTTCATGTAGTCTGGAGACCCAGCCTGTTACTTGGCCGGGCAAACTGTCTGAAGTCCTCCTTAAGAGGCGATGTTTGTGATTGTTTAAAATTGTGCCTAAGCAGGTAAAGTCCTTGATTAAGGCAATTGGTGGAAGCCAAGGGATATGCAATCTATCCCCCACTAATCTGTGAGTTGTCCCTCTGCTCACACGGCTGTGTGTTGACGCATTGGGACACAAACCCAAGATCTCGTGCTGTTGCACAATCGAATCAGAGTCTTTGAGCGTAGAAGGGTCCCACCATTCTGGACCCACGCTCCTTTGTCTGAAGCTCTCCCTGGTCAGGGATAAGAGCTGTGAGGTCTCATCCTCACTTCTCCTTTTCATCTGCTTCACCTTAGCCTCGTAATGGCAAGGTTAAGAGCGAATAATACCCATGTACAGAAGACTTGCTTAGGCAGTCGAACCCTTTGTTTGAGCCTCACTTGACTGGTTATAGTGTGTGCTATGTGAATATTTGTTTGTATGATTGTATGCTTGTATGCTTGCTTCCTGGATAGGATTAGCTTGCAGTTGCGCAAGTAGGTAGAAACCTGAACGTAGGGTAATGATGCATGACAACACTAGGCTCGAGTACAGCTCCCTGGTAGTGTGTCTTCCCTCGGTTTCTGGCTAGATTTTCTTTCCCTTTAGGGGGAACTACATCGCCCTGATCCTTGTTCCAGACGAGGTATGTAGGCAGGTGGTCGTGCGAGACCACTCCGGGCAACCTTTTTCTTTTTGCGTGTGTTTACTTGTTATCTGATTGTGTGTTTGGTTCGGATGCCGACGTAAGTCCAGTGATTGGCTGTCGGGCTCCATGTTTGCCCTTTTGAGTGTGTTTTGGTTCGGATGCTGATGTAAGTCCAGTGATTGGCTGTCGGGCTCCATGTCTGCCATCTGTTGGTGTGTTTTGTGTTGTTTGGCGTGCGTAAGCCGAACTACAGTGGCTCTGATTCTCGTTCCAGACGAGATATGTAGGCATAGGATGCGATGTCCTATCGAGCTCTCTTCTCTTAACCCCACCTGCGTTGTCTTCGGTGTGTGTGTGTGTGTGATGTTTAGCAACCTATTCTTTATTTTAGAACGTGGATCCCGTCGAGTACGACGAACGTGAGGGGTGCTAATACCTTCCCCTTGCGTAACCGACTCCCTTACCCTTTCTCTTTGGTCGCGAGACCATTTCCTTTCCAGGTTTCTCTGAGCGTTTCCTTTCCCTATTTTGGGATAAATAACGCGCAGTGGCGGCTCTGTGTTGTGTTTTGTTTTAGCCCGCCGGTTGTTTTTTCGCGGATGCGACAGTTATGAACACAGCCTGCTATGTTCACAATAGAGTAACCTTGAAGAAAGGGACTCCTACTACCTTATATGAAGTCTGGAAAGGGAGAAGACCTACAGTCAAATACTTCCATTTGTTTGGTAGTAAGTGCTATATCTTGACTGATCGTGAGCAAAGAAGGAAGATGGATCCCAAAAGTGATGAAGGAATATTTCTGGGCTACTCAACAAACAGCAGAGCATATAGAGTCTTTAATTCCAGAACAAAAGTAATGATGGAATCTATCAATGTTGTGGTTGATGATCAACAGACTGATGTCACAGACGATGTTGAGACTTCTCCAAATGATCCCCCAACTGATTTCTCAGACAAAAATAATGAGAGTGAACCTCCTCAAGCTGAAAGTGAAGATGACAAAATCAACAAGGGACCCTCCATCAGGATTCAGAAGGATCATCCCAAAGATCTCATTATAGGAGACCCAAATAAAGGGGTTACAACTAGATCAAGGGAAGTGATCGCACATGGCTGCTTTGTGTCCAAGATTGAACCTAGGAATGTCAAGGAAGCCTTGACTGATGAGTTATGGATCAATGCCATGCAGGAGGAGTTAGGTCAATTTAAGAGGAATGAAGTATGGGAACTGGTTCCTAAACCTGAAGGAATACATGTCATAGGTACAAAGTGAGTGTATAAGAATAAATCTGATGAACAAGGGGTGGTTACTAAAAACAAAGCAAGATTAGTAGCACAAGGATATACTCAAGTTGAAGGAGTGGATTTTGATGAAACATTTGCTCCTGTAACTCGCCTTGAGTCCATTAGACTTTTGCTTGGAGTGACATGTATTCTGAAGTTCAAACTGTTCCAAATGGATGTAAAAAGTGCCTTCTTGAATGGCTACTTAAATGAGGAAGTATATGTTGAACAACCTAAAGGATTCACAGATCCAAACCTTCCAAAGCATGTGTACAGATTGAAGAAAACCCTCTATGGTTTGAAACAAGCTCTTAGGGCTTGGTATGAGAGACTCACAATGTTCCTCACTAACAATGGATACAGGAAGAGAGGTATTGACAAAACCCTATTTGTTAAGAATGAAGGAGGAAAACTCATGGTGGCTCAAATATATGTGGATGATATTGTGTTTGGTGGGATGTCAGATCAGATGGTCGAACATTTTGTTAGACAAATGCAGTCTGAGTTTGAGATGAGCCTTGTTGGAGAGATGGCCTATTTCCTTGGGCTACAAATCAAGCAGATGGAAGATTCTATCTTTCTATCTCAAAGCAAATATGCCAAGAACATTATTAAGAAGTTTGGCATGGAGAATGCAAGTCATAAAAGGACACCTGCTCCTACACATTTGAAAGTCTCAAAAGATGAAAATGGTGTTAGTGTAGATCAAAGTTTGTACAGAAGCATGATAGAAAGTCTGATATATCTCACAACAAGTAAACCTGACATTGCCTTTGCTGTAGGTGTTTGTGCTAGATATCAAGCTGAACCAAAAGTCAGTCACATAAACCAACTGAAGAGGATACTGAAATATGTCAATGGCACCAGTGACTATGGAATGTTATATACTCATGGTTCTGGATCCATGCTGACTTGATACTATGATGCTGACTGAGCTGGAAGTGTTGATGATAGGAAAAGCACATCATGAGGATGTTTCTTCTTGGGGAACAACTTGATATCATGGTTTAGCAAGAAACAAAATTGTGTGTCTCTATCCACTGCTGAAGCTGAATACATAGCAGTTGGGAGTAGTTGTTCTCAACTGGTTTGGATGAAACAAATGTTGACTGAATACAATGTCACACAAGATGTCATGACATTTTACTGTGACAACCTGAGTGCTATAAATATTTCTAAGAATCCTATTCAGCACAGCAGGACAAAGCACATTGATATTCGTCATCACTTTATTAGAGAACTAGTGGATGAGAAAATCATAGCCCTGGAGCATGTTACTACTGAAATGAAATTAGCTGACATATTTACAAAGGCTTTGGATGCTAATCAATTTAAATGTTTAAGAGGGAAATTAGGGATTTGTATTCATGAGAATTTATAGCAATTAATTTGGAGTGGAAAAGGTAATAAAAATATTGTCTGCCCATTTAAAAGAAAGTGCCCCATTTATGGTAAATCATTACCTAGTATTGGAACTACCATCTATACCATTTTCACACGCAACCACAACACAACCACTTCCATCTTCATCAAACTGTATCGACCATCTCTGCTAGGGCAACAAAAATTCTTTCACAAGTTCAACAAAATGTCACAACATCCTTCATCTTCTGGTTCTAAACCTACTCACAAAGCAAGAACACCCTCCATGGATTTTCTGGATGAAGACATTTTGGAAGTTATTCCTCTTTCAGTCATCCCAAGCGACGCCCCTGGTCCTTCTTCCACTACAGGAAACACTCAAGGTAACAGTTCTGACAACCCTCATCCTAAGGATGACATGCATTATACTGATCGTGTCATTAGGAATCTGGTCACAAGGATCCTAAATGAAGGACACTCAGTCAAGGGAGTTTCGACTCCTCTGTCTAGAAGGGACCCCTCACCTGAGGTGGAACCTCAAAATGAGAAAGATGATGATTCATCTAGGTCAGAGAAAGATATTGCTGCAGAAGGATTGTGTTCTTTAGGGAAAACCGTTCCTAGTAAGAAACCTGTAGATGCTTCTCAGTCCAAGAAGCATGACACTGCTGAGAAGGTGATTGATTTGGAAGAAGAGAGCTCAGATGAGGAAGATGGCACCTTGCTTCATCACTTGAAGCCAAGTGTTGCAAAGAGAATGAAGACCAGGAAAGGCAGGTCTGTGGCTGAGATGATGACAGCCAGAACTAGTAAGAAGGCTGTTGTTGTAGGTCCTTCAAAGTCATGGAGTAAAGTAGAGGTCAAGAAGAGAAAGGCCAGAGAAAGTTCTGATTCAGAGGATGACGTCGAAGATGATGTCCCAGACATCTCTCCTGCCAAAAAGCAAACTGTTAGAAAATCTCCTGCCAAGGTTGCTGCTGTGCATTTGGATAACACTTCCTTCCATCTGGAAGATGGTGCAGCCAAGTGGAAATTTGTGATACAGAGGAGAGTTGCTGTGGAAAGGGAGATAGGGAAGGAGGTTGTGGAAGTAAAGGAGGTTATGGAGTTGATCAAGTCTGCTGGTCTAATGAAAACAGTTAGTGAATTACCCCAATGTTTTGAAGGTCTTGTGAAGGATTTTGTGGTGAACATCCCGGAGGATATTGCTGACAATAACAACAAAGAGTTTTGCAAAGTGTTTGTTAGAGGAAGGTGTGTAAGGTTCTTCCCTACTGTGATCAATAAGTTCCTAGGAAGAGGAACGGAAGGTGTTGTTGAGTTAGAGGCCACAAACAATGAAGTCTGTGTGACATTCTCTGTTGGACTGATTGACATTTATTTTGTCTAATTGGTCAGTTTGGTCTATTTTGACTAAAAAGGGGGAGAAGTTAATATGTGGAGAGTTGTAGTTAATGTGGAGATCTGCAGTTAATATGTTTGCAGTTAATGGGGAGATCTGCAGTTAGTATGTGCTGAAGTATGCTGAAGTAGCTAGGCTAAACAGGTGACATCTGATGTTAAACAAAATAATGTTTTGTGGTGTAAAGGTGATGTCAGATGGGGAGTTTCTGAATGTTATAGGAGTTGTTGAAGTTGTTGAAGGAGGTGTCTATGCTTAACATGTGTTTAATGTGTGTTTATTACTAGTTGCTATTATAGCTAGTAATTGTGTGTTTATTGCTTCTACTGCTGCTTAACTGCTGATATGTGTTTACTCTTGTGAACAAATGGACTGATATATGTTTTAGCCAAAATTTGCCAAAGGGGGAGTTTGTTGGTTCTTGTGTTGGCAGCAATTTTGGTAAAACCTAGAGTGTTCACAAGGTGTCACATGTGTTGTCTTAACATAAGATATCTTGTACCTGTTGGATGTTTAAAATGTGATTATGCAGGATTTTACTGAGATGTCAGACCCGATGTCATGACATCTGTATACAGAACATTCAATGTGAATGTTATATATTATGTGATTGCGATTTTAATGCAAACCTGGTATGATTGATGAGTTGATTGAACACACTATCAATCAGTAATTACAACGAGATTAACTTATTTTCCAAAGAGATCTAATCAACTGTCATGAGAAGATATGAATGGAAAATAGTTTTAGGGTTTTATGATGTCCAAGCCCAGCCAATTGCTTCTATAAAAAGGACATGGAAAACCTGATTTAATACACAAGAAATAACAAACGAAATATTGAGAGAGAATAAGGGTTTTAGTCTTGTGTGGTCGTGTGAATTATAAGTCATTCAATTCATCCATAGATGATTGAATTGGTATGATTTTTGAGTTGTAATTTGTCACTCTAAGCTTTCAAGCATGAGTGTGTGTCTACTTGATTGAAGCTGTTAAGTAAGATCAAGTGTGTGTCTTTGAAGAGTGTCTTCTTTTCATTGTAATTCTTGTTTTATATCACTGGTGCGATTGAGGGGGAGTGAGTGGGATCTCATATCTAAGAGTTCTTAGGTAGAAGTCACACGGGTAGAGATTAGGTGAGAAGACTGTAACTTGAAGTTGTTTACTGAGAGTCTTTGAACTGATTCTATTTAGTGGATTTCCTTCCTGGATTGGTAGCCTCCAGACGTAGGTGAGTTTGCACCGAACTGGGTTAACAATTGCTTGTGTCTCTTGCATTACTGTTCTTTATCTTTTATCCTGTTTGTATTGTTCAGATATTAGTGTCGTGACATTACCTTCGACATCTCATATCTGATACCAAAATTTCACACTCATTATAGCTTATCATGTATATAGTTGAATAGAGAGATCAGTGTAATATATAAGGTAATGATACAGTTAGATTGTAACTAACTTTGATATAACAAATTTGAATTCAATTGAACCTTTTCATCATCTTCCTCGTGTATTTCTCTCTGAACTTCCTGAAACTTCGTCCATTAACATGGTATTAGAGCTTAACAAGCTCTGGTAGACATGTTCTTCACTCTTTGATCGATTCTTTTTCTTTCTTGAATCATTTTCATTCTGCGATTTTTCTTGCTTCTTGATTTCTTGAGTGAATTCATATGTTTATGGCGTATTAGAGCTATGTAGATTTTTCCACAAATTTAACAAGCCCTTACTATCTGCATCCAAATGAAAATCCTTCTATGATTCTTGTTTCACCGCTGCTTGATGATAAGAACTATCACACATGGGCAAGAACAATGCACATAACTTTGATTTCCAAGAACAAAGAGAAATTCATTGATGAAACTCTCACGAAGCCGCCAATTTTTGATCTTATGTATGCTCCTTGGATTCGTCGTAACACCATGGTTTTAGCTTGGATCCATCGTTCCATTTCTGAATCCATTGCAAAGTGAGTTCTCTGGATCGACAGTGCAGCTGGTGTACGGAAAATTCCGCAACTTCGATTTTCTCAAAGTGATGTATTTCGTATTTCAGATATTCAGAAAGATTTATACAAGTTTCGCCAAGGTACTCTCGATGTTTCAAATTACTTTACTCAACTGAAAGTTATGTGGGATGAGTTGGAGAATTATCGCCTGATTCTTGCTTGTTCTCGTGTTATTCCTTATTCATGTGGTGTCATTGCATCAGTTAAGAAGTATAGAGAACAAGACTATGTCATTCGATTTCTCAAGGGATTGAATGAGAAATTCACACATTCTAAATCTCAGATCGTGATGATGAATCCCTTGCCTGATATTGATAAGGCTTTCTCACTTGTTGTTCAACAAGAATGAGAGATAAATAGTTCAGTTTCTTCCAATGTTCCCAGTGTTGTCATTTGAAAATAAATTTCAGTCCAACACACATTTGAAAACATGTGATGTATATATGTGCTATATAAATTTTATAGACATTGTGGAAGGATTACTGGTAGATTCAGTAGGAGTAGGGTGGCTTTGTGGACTAGTATATGAATGGTCGTAATCAGTAGGGCATGAAATGTCAATAGAACTAGGGAACTGACTTATGTTCACAGGGCCATCATAGGTAAGAAAATGTGTTTTGACAAGATTGACATTGGACATTGGCTGACTAGGTTTGAATGGAAACTGGTCTTCATAGAAAATCACATTTCTAGAGACAAATATGTTGTGACTATTGATATCATATAAGATGTAACCCTTGGTTCCATCCCTAAACCCAAGGAAGATAGATTTTCTGACTCTAAGATCAAATTTTGTCCTATGTGCTTCCATTATAGTAGCATAACTAAGACATCCAGAAACTTTTAAGTGAATCAAGAAGGGTGGTTGAAGATATAACAATTCATAAGGGCATTTATATTCTAAGAGAGGTGTGGGCAATCTGTTTATTATGTGGATGACATGTTGGACGCATAAATTCCACATGTTAAGAGGAAGATGGTAGTGAAAGAATAATGTTCTAGCCACATTCAAAATATGTTGATGTTTCCTTTCTACCACCCTATTTTGTTGGGGTGTTTCAACACAAGATTTTTGGTGTACAATACCTTTTGACATAAGAAACTCAGACATGGCAATAAATTTTATACCATTGTCTGATCTTAAGAATTTTAATGAGGTATTGAATTGATTTTCTATGTATATTATAAACTGTATCAAACTATTTTTGGTTTGATCTTTAGTTTTGAGAAATATCACCTGGGTGTATCTAGTATAATCATCAACCAAGGTCAAGAAATACTTGTGTCCTAGGATTGAAATGGTGGAAAAAGGACCACATAAATCAGCATGGAAGATTTCAAAAGGTGCAAATGGAAAAGTAATGCTATTAGGGGATGGTAATTTCTTTTATTTACCAAAAGGACATGAATCACAAGGAATGTTATTACTTTTATAAGGAATGAAAGGAAAAGTTTTGGATACATTGTGTAAACCTACACTAGATATATGGTTGTTGGTGTAAGCCCTAGAGGCCAATACTTTTGGTACTTGTATCGAATTATTTATTAATAATAAAAAGGTTTTTTCTTTATTACGTTTGTTTAATAAAGTCCCTAGAATAGCTAGTCCGTTTAATGTATCAAGTGTGACTTGATCATGAGATCACATTAAACATAACGACACTATTCTTAAAGTATCCGTAGTCGAGCTTTATTGTGAAGTGGGATAACATTAAAGCATTAAGACTATTATCTATATAGACTGATGATCACATCTCATGGATCATGGATAAGGAGTTATCAAGTCTTAAACATAGGTATGAATGTTAAGAGTAATATTTATATTGGATTGACCCGTTATGAGAATACTGTATAGAATGTTATGCAAAGTGTCATAAGTTATTCTCATGGTGATAATGGTGTATACCACCCTTCGACCTGAAACCACTATGGATCCTAGATGTAGAGTCGAGTGCTTTATTGCTGATCAAACGTTGTCCGTAACTGGATAACCATAAAGACAGTTGATGGGTACTCCACGAAGCATGTTGAGGGACATGAGTGACCTAGATGGAATTTGCCCATCCTGCATAATAGGATAAATGTCTATGGAACCAATATTGAACTGGACAAGGATGCCACGGTCTATGCCCTGTGTTCAATATAGACATAAGGGCAAAAGGGTAATTATACGCATAAGTATTATCACAGAAGGATTTGTCAGATCACGTGACATTTTCGTGTCTTGGGTAGCAGTGATGTGTTGCTAGATACCGCTCACTGTTTATTATGTTAAATACGTGATTTAATATAATTGTCAATGCCGCGAAAACCTACAGGGTCACACACAAAGGACAGATTGATGAGAGATAGAGTAACTAAGAAACACCGTAAGGTACGGCGCACTTAAGTGAATTGTAGAACATCGTAAGATACAGTGTACTTAAGTAGAATACGAAATATGGTAAGGTACCACACGCTTAAGTGAATTTGGCATATTATAAGATATGGGCCAAATACACTTAAGTGAGCTTTTTAGCTTGAAGCCCACACAAGTGGTTCTATAAATAGAACTCTTGTGCAGAAGCATTCATAGCGGTTACATTTTTGTTCTCTCTCTCTCTCTCTCTCTCTCTCACACACACACACACACACACACACACACACACACACACACACTCAAAGCCTTCATTCGTAGCAGCTAGCACTAAGATTGAAGGAATCCGTTCGTGTGGACTGAGTAGAGACGTTGTCATCGTTCAACGTTCGTGATTGCTCTATAGATCTGCATCAAAGGTTTCAATCGTCACAAGAGGTAACCTTTCTATCACTGATCATGCCCATTCGTAAGGATCACTAAAGGAGAAAATTTTAATGAGGTATTGAATTGATTTTCTATGTATATTATAAACTGTATCAAACTATTTTTGGTTTGATCTTTAGTTTTGAGAAATATCACCTAGGTGTATCTAGTATAATCATCAACCAAGGTCAAGAAATACTTGTGTCCTAGGTGTCGCATTACGCGAAAAACCGGCAGGAAAACGAAACAACAGAGCCGCCACCGTGCGTTATTTATCCCAAAGGAGGGAAAGGAAACGCTCGAAGTAAACCTGGAAAAGACATGGTCTCGCGACCAGAGATTAATGGGATCGGGAGTCGGTTATGCGAAGGGAAGGTATTAGCACCCCTACGCATCCGTCGTACTCGACGAGATCCACGCACAAAAGAAAGGATAAAGGTTGCTAAAAACTGCTCAAACACTGCACACACAGGCTGAAAGGAGACACAGAAAGATAACAGAAACTAACTCGGCAGGACATCGCATCCTGGGCCTACATAGTCTGTCAGGCACAGACATCAGAGTCGACGTAGTTCGGGACGGGGAAAACGTGCTCGCTAGGATGTCGTATCCTATGCATACGTATCTTCTCTGATCGGAGAAGAATCAGAGCACTCGTAGCTCGGCTAACGCACGCCAAACAAAACACAAACAGGAAAACCTGGAAACCGAATGCCAATCGCTGGACTTACATCAGACTCCGAACCAACAAACACACACAGGAAACCAACTGCCAATCGTTGGACTTATGTCGGACTCCAAACAAAGAAATAAGACACAGGAAACCAACTGCCAATCGTTGGACTTACGTCATACTCCAAACACACACAAAGGGGTTAAAAAAGAAAAAGGGCGCCCGGAGAGATCAGCTCATCTCCTGCCTACGTACCTCCTTTGGTATGAGGATCAGGGCGACGTAGTTCCCATACGCAGTGAAAAAGGACTAGCCTAACCAGATACAAAGGGAGACACAAACTACTAGGGAGACTACGACTCGAGCCTAGAAGTTGTCATGCATACGATCCCTATGTTAAGGTTGCTATCTAACTTGCACAGGGAGAAAGCTATCTTAAACAGCACAGGCAAAACAGACATACACACAATTAGCACACACTATATACAAACAAAGTGGGCTCACACAAGGTTAGGATGTGAAACACAAGCCAACTGGAAATGGGTGTAGTTAGCTCTTAACCCTAACATTGAGAGTTAGGGTGAAGCAGATGAAATGGGAAGTGAGGATAAGGCCTCACAGCTCTTATCCCTGGCCTGGGAGAGCTTTAGACAAATGAAAGTGTGGGAGTTCAGAAAGTTGGAACTCTTCTCCACAGATGACTGACACAACAAAGATCTCGGGTTAATATCCACAATGCATCAACACAAGGTGTGTGAGCAAAGTGAATGACACTGAATAGAAGGAGATGGATTGCACATCTCTTTTATCTGCCAATTGCCTCATAGAGGTCTTTTCCTGCTTGGCACAAAAATAAACAAACACAAGCATTGCCTCTTAAGGAGGGCTTCAGACAGGTGCCTGCCCCCATAACAGGACAGGTCTTCCAGACTACATGAAGTCAGAGAGTTATACCTCAATGGTTAAGCAACCAAGCAAAGCAAAAAGCAAGTTCAAAAGAACTCAAAGCAACTTATGTACCTGAAAAAACTCTAACTCAATCAGTATACAATTCAAACAATCAAACAGACAGTCAATCACACAATCAGACAGATAAGCAAGCAATGTGCAAGGCACAAGCCAATGGGCACAACACAAACAACTTGGCATCAACCTACAAAACAATTCAAAGTTAGTCAACATCAACCACTTAATCAACTCAAGAGAGTGAACCACTTCAATCATGGCAATGTGCTTCTTAACCTGAAATCCACAACCCAAACAGTGAGTCCAAACCACTAGGTCAAAGCCTAGGGTCAAAAGAGGGTCAAACATTCAAAACAGAACATGTAATTCAACATGAATCAACTTCATTCAATCAAGAACACAAGCCAAAAAGTCCCATATCAATATCATTAACCAAATTCATTTCATGAACCAAATATGGCAAAGTATGCAAGTTGTGACCATATTGTGACATCAGAAGAAACAAATGCACATCAATTCAAAAATGATTCAAATAATCTCAACAAAATTCACGAGTAAACAGGACATAAAACATGATCATCACACAAAAAATTAGGAGCATTGGACATCAATAGGCATGGTAATCACATTGCATAAGTAAAGGCAAACATAAACAAGCCCATGTGTGACACCAATTGTCACACCAACTTAGCATAAGCATAAAACAAAAATGAATCATGGTAAAAACCTCAAACCAAATCCAAAACACCATTCAACATGACTAGAAATAGTGTGCAAAGTTTCACATCCATTGGATAAACCACAAGCATTTCATGATCAAATGAAAATCAAGGCAATTCAAAAGCTCAAATATGACCATCCAGAATGAAAAATCTCAATTGAATCAGAAATCAATCCAAAAATTCTAACAAAAATCATGAGCAATAACAACATCCATATCAAGCATCATGCAAAAAATCAAGGCATTTGGATAACATTTGGCATGGAAAATTCATCAATCAAGTTGAACATCACAAGGTGTGACACACATTGTCACACCTACCTTAACATGATCATAAAACAGAAACTACAAATGGTAAAAATACCAAATCAACACCAAAATGTCAAGCCAAGAGTCTAGTTTCAACATGTAAAATTTCATGAGCATTGGATAAACAACCAACATTTCACAAAGGATATGGCAAGGCAATGTCAATAATGGACACGTGTACACAAACCCTAGCACCAAATATTTTCCAGCCGTGCACAATTTATGAAAAAATGCTCATAAAATACTAGACAGGATAAGGAACATCATGCAAAAAATCTCACAATTTTTGGATCATTATTCAATTATTTATGAATTTTGGAAGGTGAAGAAAAAATGAAAAATGATATGAGAAGCATGTATGAACATATGGAGGGAAAAGGAAAAAATAGGCAAGGCATTTGAATTTTTGCATTGAGCCGGAATCGAATGGAGTATCATTTCAAATGTTAGCGCGCCAGCATGAAACGATGACGTATCACTTAAACCCTAAACAAACGTGCATGCATGGCCTTAAGAAATCCGCAGGAAACAGGATGAACTGGCAAGTAAATTCGCAGCAAGGCTTATGCGTTTCAAAGGAAAATTCGCAGCTAGTATGCAGCCATGAAGAACACATGAAAATCTTCATCAACCAATTTCCAGAAAAATTAAAAGTGTCCAGAAATCAACATGGCGCATATCATTGTAAAGATCGTTCAACATACATCACGAATCCACAATTATTTCATCAAGAAACAACAAATTATGCACGGATCGAAGAAAAGAAAAATCATCAACCAAACTTCAATCCATCGAATCTCACTCAATTTGGCACGGAATTGCACGATTTAAAGCTCAACATCATCAGCATTCAAAGATCAACAACAATAGCACAAGAATTTTAAGAAATAAGAGATTCGATTTTGTGACCTCTTGAAGAAACAAAACTGGAATTGGTGGATTCACGCCTTGCAATGCTCAAACAGATCTTCCAAAGTGCTTGTGAAGTTGATTGGATGAAGAATTGAAGCTCAACTGCACACGATTTGGTCAGAATTTTGATTTGCCATGGATGAACTCAAGCTTCAATATGCTGCAAAAAGGCACGGATTCTCTTGGATCTATGTTCAATCTTGCTCCATGATGCTTCCAAATGATGAATTGATCAAGAAAAGTGGACTATGTTTGAAGAACTTCAAAGAAATTTGAGAGAAAAAGTTTGAAGAATTTTTCTAGATCTGAAAATATGGTTGTGTTCATTATGAAAACAGTTAGGATTTTAGGCTTTATACTTCCTCCTAATCATGCTTTTAATCATGTTTAAGCATTGGTAATGGGATTAGCAAGAAATGAGGTGCATATGCCAATTTGATATTTCACCTTATGCATGAAAATTATGGATGAACAGTACAAGGGTTTGGGCTCAAATTCACTTAAAAAACCATTTTTGAGCTATTGGAAATGATAGAATGCTTAAACAATGCACCAATTTTAAACTTTAATTTTCCCTCCAAAAATTAAGTGAAATACCAAATGTTCATGTGATCATAATTCATGAAATGAAATGCATGATTTAGAAAGTATAGGTCAAAAGAAGAATGTTGCAAAAAGAACCACTTGAATTGGACTTTTGGTTTGAAAGTTATGCACATTTGAAGTTCAAGTACACCTTGCCATGATTGATCCATATCTCTTCAACCACACATGAGAAATCCATGATCTTGGACTTTTTGGAAATGGGAGAGAAAGATCTTCAACTTTCATGTTGGACAAAATTTCATTTGAAGCTTTCTTGATGATGTAATCTTGAGTTGAAAACCTTTCCATTTTTGACAAATTCAAATTACAGGTCACCTGCTATTTTTGGAAAGTTTTGATCTGACCTCAAATTCTTCAATGTTGATGTTTGAAATGTCAAATGAGACTTGTATGAACATGAATGAGGCATCTCTAACCATCTCCCACCTCCAACTCCATGGTTGAACTGATAGTTGACTTTTGTTGACTTTTTAGGGTTTCAGATGAATTGATCATTGACTGATGAACCTTGAACCTTCAATTCTTGGCCAAACCACTTCCAAATGATCCTTGAATCATATGAACTCAATGTACCAACCCTAGGGCTTTGATTCCATAGAAAATGCACTTGCTTGCTTGCACAGTTGAATCTCCTGACCAGTCTTGCCTGATGACTTGATGGACTATGCAATGAACAATGCAATGTTAATGACCTAAAAATGAAAATGTATATACAAAATGGGAGGTGCAAATTTGAGGTGCTACAGCTGCCCCTATTCAATCAATTGGGAACCTGAACGGATGAGAGCAATGGCTGTCAAACCTTCAAGGTACACAGGGATTGAATACCAAAGAACCGTAGAAATTTGCACTCTGCGGGGATCCAAGAAAGGACTGTCCACCAAGGACAACTTCCACTGGGATCTGATGTTTGTCACTGAACCAGACAAGACATCTACCAACGACTTCACTAGGGATTTTGATTTTTTTTCCAAAGGTACAGCCACATCCAGACATCGAAAGATGATGAATGGGAATAGAAATCACAACTAGACGCCAACGAACGACTAGGAAAAACTCGACGTTTATCGAAACCAACGGAGAGGTGACCAAACATCAACGGGTGAATGGAAAGAAAGGGATACAACCAGACGTCAATGGACAAATGGGAAAAACTCAACGTTTATCGAAACCAACGGAGAGGTAACCAGACATCAACGGATAAATGGGAAAGACTCGACCAGACGTCAACGGACGAACGAGAGAAGCTCGACGTTTATCGACACCAACGGAGAGAGGTGACCAGACATCAACGGATGACTGGGAAGAAAGAGATACAACCATACGTCAACGGACGAATGGGAAAAACTCAACGTTTATCGAAACCAACGGAGAGGTAACCAGACATCAACGGATGAATGGGAAAGACTCGACCAGACGTCAACGGACGAACGGGAGAAGCTCGACGTTTATCGAAACCAACAGAGAGGTAACCAGACATCAACGGATGAATGGGAAAGACTCGACCAGACGTCAACAGATGAATAGGAGAAGCTCGACGTTTATCGACACCAACGGAGAGAGGTGACCAGACATTAATGAGTGACTGGGAAGAAAGAGATACAACCATACGTCAACGGACGAATGGGAAAAACTCAACGTTTATCGAAACCAACGGAGAGGTAACCATACATCAACGGATGAATGGGAAAGACTCGACCAGACGTCAACGGACGAATGGGAGAAGCTCGACGTTTATCGAAACCAACAAAGAGGTAACCAGACATCAACGAATGCCTGGGAAAGACTCGACCAGACGTCAACGGACGAACGGGAGAAACTCAACGTTTATCGAAACCAACGGAGAGAGGTGACCAGACATTAATGAATGACTGGAAAAAAAATACAACTAGATGTCAACGGACAACTAGGAAAAACTCGACGTTTATCGAAACCAATGGAGAGGTGAACAGACATCAACGGATGACCTGTGGGGAAAATACAACTAGATGTCAACGGACAACTAGGAAAAACTCGACGTTTATCGAAACCAACGGAGAGGTAACCAGACATCAACGAATGAATGCGAAAGACTCGACCAGACATCAACGGACGAACGGGAGAAGCTCGACGTTTATCGACACCAACGGAGAGAGGTGACCAGACATCAACGGATGACTGGGAAGAAAGAGATACAACCATACGTCAACGGACGAATGGGAAAAACTCAACGTTTATCGAAACCAACGGAGAGGTAACCAGACATCAACGGATGAATGGGAAAGACTCGACCAGACGTCAACGGACGAACGAGAGAAGCTCGACGTTTATCGAAACCAACGGAGAGGTAACTAGACATCAACGGATGAATGGGAAAGACTCGACCAGACGTCAACGGACGAACGGGAGAAGCTCGACGTTTATCGACACCAACGGAGAGAGGTGACCAGACATTAATGAATGACTGGGAAGAAAGAGATACAACCATACGTCAACGGACAAATGGGAAAAACTCAACGTTTATCGAAACCAACGGAGAGGTAACCAAACATCAACAGATGAATGGGAAAGACTCGACCAGACGTCAACGGACGAACGGGAGAAGCTCGATGTTTATCGAAACCAACGGAGAGGTAACCAGACATCAACGAATGCCTGGGAAAGACTCGATCAGACGTCAACGGACGAACGGGAGAAACCCAACGTTTATCGAAACCAACGGAGAGAGGTGACCAGACATTAATGAATGACTGGAAAGAAAATACAACTAGATGTCAACAGACAACTAGGAAAAACTCGACGTTTATCGAAACCAACGGAGAGGTGAACAGACATCAACGGATGACCTATGGGGAAAATACAACTAGATGTCAACGGACAACTAGGAAAAACTCGACGTTTATCGAAACCAACGGAGAGGTGAACAGACATCAACGGATGACCTGTGGGGAAAATACAACTAGATGTCAACGGACAACTAGGAAAAACTCGACGTTTATCGAAACCAACGGAGAGGTGACTCACTGGGGATAATATTGCTTAATCAAAGCAAATACCCAAAAGGGGAAAGAAATATCAATACCAAAACGGGATAATGATAACCACAAAGAGGGGATTACATCTACCGGTTAGTAGGTAGAAAACCACGGAAAAATAACCGTCATCAATTAGGATGAGCACAAGGGTTAACTCCACAAAGGGGAGAACATGGAGTTCACATCTACCGCTTAGTAGGTAGAAGACCACAAAGATAGGACTTACAACTACCAGTTTGTAGATAGCAGCCAACAAATTCCGCTGAGGATAAGATGAATGAGTGCCGGTTAGTGAGCAACTATTCATTTATACCACAGGGAAGCACAAGAGACAGCCACAAGGAAGCCAATTTAGGATCGATCCAAAAAGGCAAACTGAATCAAGACTCATCCTAATGAGGAAAGAACTCAATAAGGAAAACCCATCCCATTATGTGTGCAGGGAGGGAACGGAAACAACCGTCATCCACGAGGATATAACTCGGTGGGGAGTGCAGAAGGAAATGACAGACACTTTCTGCCTAAGGGGTCGACTCTATATGGAGAGATCAGACACACCCACATCTGCTTGTGGAATCGATCCAAGCTTGCAAAATGCTACCAATTTTGGGGAGTAACACTGCTGGGGATACCCGCTCAACTAAGGAGTCACTTGTTGGGAAAACACCAACCTCTCAACCCTGCTGGGGAACTCAATTCTGAAATCGATCCAATGGCGCGATGCTAAACCTTTTCCGACAACCCAATCTCGGATGGTCACCACGGCCTAGGGCTAATGGATATGTTTGCAATGCTGATGCACGAGTTTTTTTTTAGCGCAATGCTCCATGATCATGGAAATGCTACACACTAATGATGCAATATGCTATGCTTATCTAAATGATGAATGCATAAAAACACGTCTCCTCTAGAGACAACACCGGGGAGCTCAAGGAACTATGCTGAGGATTTCAATACCACGTCAATTTCCACCCTGCTGGGGAAAGACAATCACAACCCTGCTGGGGAAAGGCATTCACGACCATGCTAAGGATTACAGTACTTCGTACCCGAATGCTGAGAAACAGACTACTCATTAATACCTCCGCTGGGGATACAACATCCTTCAGACTCAGTGGGGACCAACACCCTTCGGACTAGCTGGGAATAGACCAACTCTCAGGTCTGCTGGGGAAACATCCTCAACCCTGATGAGGAATCCCTGAACTTGAATATGCTGGGGAGACAAATCCTGAACCTGCTGTGGAGATAACACTCCCAAATCCACTGGAGAAATACGGTCTATTTGACACAGAACCCCCGTCGATTCGTCGAACACCGGCATTTATCATCCAACCGCAGTGTCAACTTTCCACTTTTGAGAGCTCCCAGACTCATCTGGTCTCTTCTGATTCATCACCCAGTACTCTCATCTTTTCTTTGCTTCGAGACAATTGCTCCTCAGATCCGAGCTACTTTAATCTTCAGACTTTGAAGAGTCTTCTTGATCACCCTCTAGGATCGTCGTCCTTCTTTCGCCGTCTTTTCACCGTTCTTCTATCCCTTGACCCTGATTGGACTCTGCAGGGATCTTTTGTCAAAAGGTTATCCATCACAAACTTCAAGTGAATGAAGATATCTAACAGCACCTACACAAGAGATCGTTAGTAAAAGCGTGCCCCAGGCGTGCCAACATTTCAACACCTAGGTCACTCAAACTTCTGAATAAGATTTCCAGATTTCAACCTTATAAGCATGCATCGGAAGGGACCTCTATGTTTCAAAATGCAAATATTCTTGTAAAAAATAAACGGATGTTTTCGCAATCAAAGCAGAAATGAAGACAAAAACAAAATTATTTGACTGAACACGCATTTTATTGACTGAAAAAAAGGTGGCTCAAAAACCGAGCAACACACAGGAAGCAAACCCTGAAAAGAGGTGATTGCGTACAAAAGGAAAAATCTATCCTGATGGCAATGTGAAACCGTGATCTCATCGAGTTCCAACCCGGTTACACCCCATATGTCCTCAAGACTTTCCGCACTTGCTGTCTTCTGAACAAGACGCTTCCGATCGATCTCTGTCGGAGATTATCCAAGTCATATCTCAAGCACAAACGATCATGCTAGACACAGTTGTTCGTTTCATTCCCTCTTTTGCCTGGACCGCCCTTTCGGGTTTTCAGTCCACCGGGATACCCTTTTTTGCCCAAGCCGCCCTTGTAGGGTTTTCGACTTGCCAGGTGTACGGTTTTTTCCTTTTATCCCTAATTTTTGCCCGAACCTTTTCTCTTTTTTTTTTGGTTCGCCGAGATGCCCTTTTTTGCATGGACTATTTTGTTCTTTTCGTCCAGCGGGTCAATCTTACGAAGTATCTTTTAACTGCGTCCGCATTCACAAGGGATGGAAAATCCTCACCATCTATGATCGTCAACCACAAGGCTCTTCCAGAGAACGCCTTCTTGACCACGAATGGACATTCATATATGTGTGTCCACTTGCCCCTACGATCGTTGAGGAGGAAGGATCCTTTTCAATACCAGCTCTTCCACGTGGTACGCACGAGGTCGCCCTTTTCGGTCAACAACACGCTTCATTCACTGGGTACAACTGCCCCATGACAAGTAACTGCTAGCCTCTTTTCCTCAGTCAGGCTCGACGTGTCATACCGAGTCCTTATCCACTCAGCCTTCTCTAATTTCTCATCCATCAGGACTCTCCACAATGGGATCTAGACTTCAGTAGGTAGTACCACTTCTATCCCCATACACGAGCGAGCGCGGCGTTGCCCCAGTAGACGTACGCACCGAAGATCAATACCCAGGATACAAGCTTCGTACTCAGCCACCATTGTTGGTGCATTCAAATGTTATCTGGGCAACAAAAGGAATGTGGGATCTTTTCGGCGTAACCAAAACGGCACTAACTCATCCACATTAACCTCCCCCATCAGACATCAGAATCCGTTCGGATTCAGGGTCAGGCCCCTCCTCCGGGATCGGTTCCTCACAATCTTTCGATTCGAGCACCTCGAGATGTCCTCATCAGGGAACTCAAACTTCCTTGGTCGATAATCCTCAATGGGTTGCGGGGCGATATAATCGGACAATACACTCCCCTCGATTGCTTTCTGAAATAAGTATACTGACTATCGTATTCAGTCAACATCATTTGCCCTTTCGCAACCCGTCCGGTCAATGCTAGCTTCTCAAACGCATACTTGATCGGATCCATCTTGGAAATCCACAAAGTGGTATGAACCAGCATATACTACCTCAGTCGGCGAGCATCCTATGCCAAAGTACAGCAAGTTTTCTCGAGCAGTGAATGTATTGTTTCATAGTCGATAAACTTTTTGCTAAGGTAAATTGCATGCTCTTTTCGACCAGACTCGTCATGTTGACACAATACGCACCTCATAGACCCCTCGAGGGCTGTCAAGTACCAGATTAACAGTCGTTCCTTCCACGGGAGGCATCAGAATCAGAGGTTCCTGCAACTTATTCTTTTATCTTTCAATGCCCCTTGGCAATCATTATCCACCTGACCGTTTGCTCTTTTTTCGTTTGCTTTTTTTCGGTTCAGGCCTTTCTCGTATTGCTTTTTCCTTTTCTTTTCTTTTCTTTCTCTTTTCTTTTTTTTCTTCTCTTTTTTTTTTAGCAGGATCAACCTCGATTCCTCTTTCGTTCACAATAAGCCTCGGCAACTTACCGGACAACACTCCATAAGTGTACTGATTCGGACTCAACCTCAGTCTGAGTTGTCTCAACCGATCAAACAACTTGGCCAGATCCACCAGATGCCCCTCTTCTGCTTGGGATTTTGCTATCATGTCATCAACATCATTTGATTCCACGATGAATCATACCATGAAGCAAAGTCACTCTGATACGTGGCACTGGCGTTCTGTTTCTCTAGAGGACAATCTTCTCTCCATGGTAGCTTGCGTATAACGACATTGGTACCCGACCCTGGCATATCCTGACACGACCAGGCAAAGGTATCCACATGCTCTTTCAACAGGGCTACCATTCTGCTCTCGACTCGCCTCTGAAGCGGCTCCAATTTTCACTTCCTTTCAGACCTTGGCGGTGCCTGGAATAACAATCTTGAATCGCTCCTCGTGCGGTTGAATCACCTTCTCCTCTTGTTTCAACAACCTGGCTAATTCCAGCAGATCACAATCTTCTTTGCCTTATTCTTCGGCATGATAGATCGGATTGTCGAAGTCATACAGAGGTGTAACCGAATTGTTATCAATGAGATCAGGAGGATAGTCACTTTTGAGGTCGGAACAAGACAAATCAAAAGGAAAGAAAATGAAAACAAACATTGCCATTTTTATTTTTTTATTTTTAAATTGCAAAAATAAATGAAAGACAGGGAACACCGCTTTTAATCACAAAAACATCCATTTATTACTGATGCAAAATGTTGCACAATGAAACACATGAGATGACCCTTACAATGGACCATTACGTTTCGGGCAAAATGTATGGCTTTCATGCAAACAAAATTGAAAAACAGAAATACTACACTTCAGGATGAGTGACAGTGGTAATCTTTGAGGCCTTCCAGTTTCCTGGTACGCACGATTTTATCCACGAGTCAAGCTCGCGGTCACGGTCAATCTTTTCACCCACTGTACAGGCGTGACCTGGATCCAGCATTCCGGCACTGACGAATGTGAACGGTTGACGACGTCCTCTGTTTTGTCTAGACGAGTCTTGATCTGGCTGATAGCCAACCCCGAACATATCCGCTTTCACCACAATGTTTATGATCTTCCCCCAGCCTAGGGCTTCTCCGTTCTTCACCACTTCCATGGCCTGTTTGTAAGAAGAAATGGACAACTTCTTCTCTTTGTCAACAACAACGGCGTTCTCCACCTTGACGGTTTTAACTGCCTGACTTGGCGTTTTAAATTTTTCACCGTCCATTTCTACTTCCGACATCTTCTGAGTCGCCTCCCTCATCATTGCACACCCATTTGTGGCACTCTTTATCAGATATTTCGAAACCACAGACACAGGAGTTTTTAACTGATCCCCATCAGTCACATCTGTTCCTCTCTTGTCTTTTGACATCACTTTCACTCCCACGGGACCTGGCACGGGGTTAGGGTTAACATTCAGTGTTGGCGCCAAACTGATGGCCTTAGAATCCACCATGTCTTGGACGACGTGCTTGAAAGCTCTACAACCCTCAATGTTATGCCTTGGTGCCCCATAATGGAACTCGCACCTGGCCTTCTCATCGTAATTTGCAGGCCTCCGATGCGGTTCTACAGGAACCAATATCCTCGGCCGAACTAACCCAAGATCCCTCAACCTTTTGAACAGAAGGGTATAAGTCACGGGTGGCTTATCAAACTGACGATTTGTCCCCTTTTTCACTTGGCTCTTAGCTTTCTGTACTTTCTGTTGAGGTGGCGGTTGCTGCTGTGGTACATGTGGATTACCAACAGAAGTGGTTACAGTGGCAGCATAAGGGTGGTAACGATCTTTACCGTGTTCCTTTCGGGTAGGCACACCACCTAATTCAACCTCCTTCTTGAGCTGACCACTGTCGGAGGACTTCTTTACTACGGATGACGGAGCCTTTCCCTGAACATTCTCCTTTATCATCCAACTCTCAATCCTCTCCAACCTCTCAACAATTGCCTTCTGCCCCAAGGCGAGCCCCTGCACGACTTTGAACAAATCTCCCATCATCTCTTTCAACTCGAGAATGTTGGCGTTGGGTGGATCCATCAGCTTGGATTTGTTGAGTCTGGCCAAATATCTGAACGGAAGAGCTATGCACACCAGTTAGACACCTACAAAACAACAAATAGGTTAGTATGACTCACACATGCAATGTCTATCAGTGTGAGGAATGTCCTTTGATCCTAGCTTCATTGAGACGGATAATATTTCAACAACAACATTCTGACACCCAGATATCTCTCGACCAGAATCTCAATCAAAAATGGACCCTGAGTACGGATAGACATGGTTTAAATGCAGATGAATGCGAAATGGGACTTATGCAAATGCATGAATGCAGGTCATTGTGCCATCTCCAAGTCGTTTGAAGACCCATTGAGTCTCTGAACCAGTCACAGTCATCTGAGGACCCATGTAACCATAAGTCCAACTTGGAAAGTTCCAAAATAAACGGAGCAGGGGATATATCACCCTCATCACAGGACAATCTCTGGACAGGTAGTCACAAGATCCTCTGAACAAGTGCCCTCAAATTCAGCCTAGGGATCCGAAATAAACGGAACCCTCTGATAGATATCACGGACAGAACTCCAACGTGTCAGAGATAGATATCCATAAGTCCATCTGAACCATAGTCACCATCAGTACCTGCAAATGATTTAACCCCTCCCCACTCACGGGTGTCATCTAGGCCAGGGTAAGGTCAAGAGAAACGCAGGATAAACAACCCTTTCATAGAATATCATCATGTACACACCCGGAGTATGTAACGATAATACCCCATCAGAGTCTGAACTGCTCGTGATATCAAGTTCCGCTAAGTGGCGCAATACCACCCGCTTCCCAAGAATCACTCTATTCCTAGGTGTCCTAGAGTTCACTCGTAGCCTGGGTATTGGGCCTTTTACCTCATGTAACTCCCACCCCAACAGAGAGATAACACAACACAACCAGATGAACAGATGAATGCAAACATAAATGCAAACATAAATGCAAATATAAACAAATAAATGCAATAAACGAAACAGCAAAAGCAACCAAACCCTATCCTAGAGAGCGCTAGGAGAGACTCGCTTAGGGAAGATGGACCAGCAGGAGGTCAACTTCTCTATGTCCCCAGCAGAGTCGCCAGCTGTCGCATTACACGAAAAACCGGCAGGAAAACGAAACAACAGAGCCGCCACCGTGCGTTATTTATCCTAAAGGAGGGAAAGGAAACGCTCGAAGTAAACCTGGAAAAGACATGGTCTCGCGACCAGAGATTAATGGGATCGGGAGTCGGTTATGCGAAGGGAAGGTATTAGCACCCCTACGCATCCGTCGTACTCGATGGGATCCACGCACAAAAGAAAGGATAAAGGTTGCTAAAATCTGCTCAAACACTGCATACACAGGCTGAAAGGAGACACAGAAAGACAACAGAAACTAACTCGGCAGGACATCGCATCCTGGGCCTACGTAGTCTATCAGGCACAGACATCAGAGTTGACGTAGTTCGGGACGGGGAAAACGTGCTCGCTAGGATGTCGCATCCTATGCATACGTATCTTCTCTGACCGAAGAAGAATCAGAGCACTCGTAGCCCGGCTAACGCACGCCAAACAAAACACAAACAGGAAAACCTGGAAACCGAATGCCAATCGCTGGACTTACATCAGACTCCAAACCAACAAACACACACAGGAAACCAACTGCCAATCGCTGGACTTATGTCGGACTCCAAACAAAGAAATAAGACACAGGAAACCAACTGCCAATCGCTGGACTTACGTCAGACTCCAAACACACACAAAGGGGTTAAAAAAGAAAAAGGGCGTCCGGAGAGATCAGCTCATCTCCTGCCTACGTACCTCCTCTGGTATGAGGATCAGGGCGACGTAGTTCCCCTACGCAGGGAAAAAGGACTAGCCTAACCAGATACAAAGGGAGACATAAACTACTAGGGAGACTACGACTCGAGCCTAGAAGTTGTCATGCATACGATCCCTATGTTAAGGTTGCTATCTAACTTGCACAGGGAGCAAGCTATCTTAAACAGCACAGGCAAAACAGACATACACATAATTAGCACACACTATATACAAACAAAGTGGGCTCACACAAGGTTAGGCTGTGAAACACAAGCCAACTGGAATCAGGTGTAGTTAGCTCTTAACCCTAACATTGAGAGTTAGGGTGAAGCATATGAAATGGGAAGTGAGGATAAGGCCTCACAGCTCTTATCCCTGGCCTGGGAGAGCTTTAGACAAATGAAAGTGTGGGAGTTCAGAAAGTTGGAACTCTTCTCCACAGATGACTGACACAACAAAGATCTTGGATTAATATCCACAATGCATCAACACAAGGTGTGTGAGCAAAGTGAATGACACACTGAATAGCAGGAGATGGATTGCACATCTCTTTTATCTGCCAATTGCCTCATAGAGGTCTTTTCCTGCTTGGCACAAAAATAAACAAACATAAGCATTGCCTCTTAAGGAGGGCTTCAGACAGGTGCCTGCCCCCATAACAGGACAGGTCTTCCAGACTACATGAAGTCAGAGAGTTATACCTTAATGGTTAAGCAACCAAGCAAAGCAAAAAGCAAGTTCAAAAGAACTCAAAGCAACTTATGTACCTGAAAAAAATCTAACTCAATCAGTATACAATTCAAACAATCAAACAGACAGTCAATCACACAATCAGACAGATAAGCAAGCAATGTGCAAGGCACAAGCCAATGGGCACAACACAAACAACTTGGCATTAACCTACAAAACAATTCAAAGTTAGTCAACATCAACCACTTAATCAACTCAAGAGAGTGAACCACTTCAATCATGGCAGTGTGCTTCTTAACCTGAAATCCACAACCCAAACAGTGAGTCCAAACCACTAGGTCAAAGCCTAGGGTCAAAAGAGGGTCAAACATTCAAAACAGAACATGAAATTCAACATGAATCAACTTCATTCAATCAAGAACACAAGCCAAAAAGTCCCATATCAATATCATTAACCAAATTCATTTCATGAACCAAATATGGCAAAGTATGCAAGTTGTGACCACATTGTGACATCAGAAGAAACAAATGCACATCAATTCAAAAAAGATTCAAATAATCTCAACAAGATTCATGAGTAAACAGGACATACAACATGATCATCACACAAAAAATTAGGAGCATTGGACATCAATAGGCATGGTAATCACATTGCATAAGTCAAGGCAAACATAAACAAGCCCATGTGTGACACCAATTGTCACACCAACTTAGCATAAGCATAAAACAAAAATGAATCATGGTAAAAACCTCAAACCAAAGCCAAAACACCATTCAACATGTCTAGAAATAGTGTGCAAAGTTTCACATCCATTGGATAAACCACAAGCATTTCATGATCAAATGAAAATCAAGGCAATTCAAAAGCTCAAATATGACCATCCAGAATGAAAAATCTCAATTAAATTAGAAATCAATCTAAAAATTCTAACAAAAATCATGAGCAATTACAACATCCATATCAAGCATCATGTAAAAAATCAAGGCATTTGGATAACATTTGGCATGGAAAATTCATCAATCAAGTTGAACATCACAAGGTGTGACACACATTGTCACACCTACCTTAACATGATCATAAAACAGAAACTACAAATGGTAAAAATACCAAATCAACACCAAAATGTCAAGCCAAGAGTCTAGTTTTAACATGTAAAATTTCATGAGCATTGGATAAACAACCAGCATTTCACAAAGGATATGGCAAGGCAATGTCAATAATGGACACATGTACACAAACCCTAGCACCAAATATTTTCCAGCCGTGCACAATTTATGAAAAAATGCTCATAAAATACTAGACAGGATAAGGAACATCATGCAAAAAGTCTCACAATTTTTGGATCATTATTCAATTATTTATGAATTTTGGAAGGTGAAGAAAAAATGAAAAATGATATGAGAAGCATGTATGAACATATGGAGGGAAAAGGAAAAAATAGGCAAGGCATTTGAATTTTTGCATTGAGCCGGAATCGAATGGAGTAGCATTTCAAATGTTAGCGCGCCAGCATGAAACGACGACGTATCACTTAAACCCTAAACAAACGTGCATGCATGGCCTTAAGAAATCCGCAGGAAATAGGATGAACTGGCAAGTAAATTCGCAGCAAGGCTTATGCGTTTCAAAGGAAAATTCGCAGGTAATATGCAGCCATGAAGAACACATGAAGATCTTCATCAACCAATTTCTAGAAAAATTAAAAGTGTCCAGAAATCAACATGGCGCATATCATTGTAAAGATCATTCAACATACATCACGAATCCACAATTATTTCATCAAGAAACAACAAATTATGCACGGATCGAAGAAAAGAAAAATCATCAACCAAACTTCAATCCATCGAATCTCACTCAATTTGGCACGGAATTGCACGATTTAAAGCTCAACATCATCAGCATTCAAAGATCAACAACAATAGCACAAGAATTTTAAGAAATAAGAGATTCGATTTTGTGACCTCTTGAAGAAACAAAACTGGAATTGGTGGATTCACGCCTTGCAATGCTCAAACAGATCTTCCAAAGTGCTTGTGAAGTTGATTGGATGAAGAATTGAAGCTCAACTGCACACGATTTGGTCAGAATTTTGATTTGCCATGGATGAACTCAAGCTTCAATATGCTGCAAAAAGGCACGGATTCTCTTGGATCTATGTTCAATCTTGCTCCATGATGCTTCCAAATGATGAATTGATCAAGAAAAGTGGACTATGTTTGAAGAACTTCAAAGAAATTTGAGAGAAAAAGTTTGAAGAATTTTTCTAGATCTGAAAATATGGTTGTGTTCATTATGAAAACAGTTAGGATTTTAGGCTTTATACTTCCTCCTAATCATGCTTTTAATCATGTTTAAGCATTGGTAATGGGATTAGCAAGAAATGAGGTGCATATGCCAATTTGATATTTCACCTTATGCATGAAAATTATGGATGAACAGTACACGGGTTTGGGCTCAAATTCACTTAAAAAACCATTTTTGAGCTATTGGAAATGATAGAATGCTTAAACAATGCACCAATTTTAAACTTTAATTTTCCCTCCAAAAATCAAGTGAAATACCAAATGTTCATGTGATCATAATTCATGAAATGCAATGCATGATTTAGAAAGTATAGGTCAAAAGAAGAATGTTGCAAAAAGAACCACTTGAATTGGACTTTTGGTTTGAAAGTTATGCACATTTGAAGTTCAAGTACACCTTGCCATGATTGATCCATATCTCTTCAACCACACATGAGAAATCCATGATCTTGGACTTTTTGGAAATGGGAGAGAAAGATCTTCAACTTTCATGTTGGACAAAATTTCATTTGAAGCTTTCTTGATGATGTAATCTTGAGTTGAAAACCTTTCCATTTTTGACAAATTCAAATTACAGGTCACCTGCTATTTTTGGAAAGTTTTGATCTGACCTCAAATTCTTCAATGTTGATGTTTGAAATGTCAAATGAGACTTGTATGAACATGAATGAGGCATCTCTAACCATCTCCCACCTCCAACTCCATGGTTGAACTGATAGTTGACTTTTGTTGACTTTTTAGGGTTTCAGATGAATTGATCATTGACTGATGAACCTTGAACCTTCAATTCTTGGCCAAACCACTTCCAAATGATCCTTGAATCATATGAACTCAATGTACCAACCCTAGGGCTTTGATTCCATAGAAAATGCACTTGCTTGCTTGCACAGTTGAATCTCCTGACCAGTCTTGCCTGATGACTTGATGGACTATGCAATGAACAATGCAATGTTAATGACCTAAAAATGAAAATGTATATACAAAATGGGAGGTGCAAATTTGAGGTGCTACAGTTGCCCCTATTCAATCAATTGGGAACCTGAACGGATGAGAGCAATGGCTGTCAGACCTTCAAGGTACACAGGGATTGAATACCAAAGAACCGTAGAAATTTGCACTCTGCGGGGATCCAAGAAAGGACTGTCCACCAAGGACAACTTCCACTGGGATCTGATGTTTGTCACTGAACCAGACAAGACATCTACCAACGACTTCACTGGGGATTTTGATTTTTTTTCCAAAGGTACAGCCACATCCAGACATCGAAAGATGATGAATGGGAATAGAAATCACAACTAGACGCCAACGAACGACTAGGAAAAACTCGACGTTTATCGAAACCAACGGAGAGGTGAACAGACATCAACGGATGACCTGTGGGGAAAATACAACTAGATGTCAACGGACAACTAGGAAAAACTCGACGTTTATCGAAACCAACTGAGAGGTAACCAGACATCAACGGATGAATAGGAAAGACTCGACCAGACGTCAACGGACGAACGGGAGAAGCTCGATGTTTATCGACACCAACAGAGAGAGGTGACCAGACATCAACGGATGACTGGGAAGAAAGAGATACAACCATACGTCAACGGACGAATGGGAAAAACTCAACGTTTATCGAAACCAACGGAGAGGTAACCAGACATCAACGGATGAATGGGAAAGACTCGACCAGACGTCAACGGACGAACGGGAGAAGCTCGACGTTTATCGAAACCAACGGAGAGGTAACCAGACATCAACGGATGAATGGGAAAGACTCGACCAGACGTCAACGGACGAACGGGAGAAGCTCGACGTTTATCGACACCAACGGAGAGAGGTGACCAGACATTAATGAATGACTGGGAAGAAATAGATACAACCATACGTCAACGGACGAATGGGAAAAACTCAACGTTTATCGAAACCAACGGAGAGGTAACCAGACATCAACGGATGAATGGGAAAGACTCGACCAGACGTCAACGGACGAACGGGAGAAGCTCGATGTTTATCGAAACCAACGGAGAGGTAACCAGACATCAACGAATGCCTGGGAAAGACTCGACCAGACGTCAACGGACGAATGGGAGAAACTCAACGTTTATCGAAACCAACGGAGAGAGGTGACCAGACATTAATGTATGACTGGAAAGAAAATACAACTAGATGTCAACGGACAACTAGGAAAAACTCGACGTTTATCGAAACCAACGGAGAGGTGAACAGACATCAACGGATGACCTGTGGGGAAAATACAACTAGATGTCAACGGACAAATAGGAAAAACTCGACGTTTATCGAAACCAACGGAGAGGTGAACAGACATCAACGGATGACCTGTGGGGAAAATACAACTAGATGTCAACGGACAACTAGGAAAAACTCGACGTTTATCGAAACCAACGGAGAGGTGACTCACTGGGGATAATATTGCTTAATCAAAGCAAATACCCAAAAGGGGAAAGAAATATCAATACCAAAACGGGATAATGATAACCACAAAGAGGGGATTACATCTACCGGTTAGTAGGTAGAAAACCACGGAAAAATAACCGTCATCAATTAGGATGAGCACAAGGGTTAACTCCACCAAGGGGAGAACATGGAGTTCACATCTACCGCTTAGTAGGTAGAAGACCACAAAGATAGGACTTACAACTACCAGTTTGTAGATAGCAGCCAACAAATTCCGCTGAGGATAAGATGAATGAGTGCCGGTTAGTGAGCAACTATTCATTTATACCACAAGGAAGCACAAGAGACAGCCACAAGGAAGCCAATTTAGGATCGATCCAAAAAGGCAAACTGAATCAAGACTCATCCTAATGAGGAAAGAACTCAATAGGGAAAACCCATCCCATTATGTGTGCAGGGAGGGAACGGAAACAACCGTCATCCACGAGGATATAACTCGGTGGGGAGTGCAGAAGGAAATGACAGACACTTTCTGCCTAAGGGGTCGACTCTATATGGAGAGATCAGACACACCCACATCTGCTTGTGGAATCGATCCAAGCTTGCAAAATGCTACCAATTTTGGGGAGTAACACTGCTGGGGATACCCGCTCAACTAAGGAGTCACTTGTTGGGAAAACACCAACCTCTCAACCCTGCTGGGGAACTCAATTCTGAAATCGATCCAATGGCGCGATGCTAAACCTTTTCCGACAACCCAATCTCGGATGGTCACCACGGCCTAGGGCTAATGGATATGTTTGCAATGCTGATGCACGAGTTTTTTTTTAGCGCAATGCTCCATGATCATGGAAATGCTACGCACTAATGATGCAATATGCTATGCTTATCTAAATGATGAATGCATAAAAACACGTCTCCTCTAGAGACAACACCGGGGAGCTCAAGGAACTATGCTGAGGATTTCAATACCACGTCAATTTCCACCCTGCTGGGTTAAGACAATCACAACCCTGCTGGGGAAAGGCATTCACGACCATGCTGAGGATTACAGTACTTCGTACCCGACTGCTGAGGAACAGACTACTCATTAATACCTCCGCTGGGGATACAACATCCTTCAGATTCAGTGGGGACCAACACCCTTCGGACTAGCTGGGAATAGACTAACTCTCAGGTCTGCTGGGGAAACATCCTCAACCCTGATGAGGAATCCCTGAACTTGAATATGCTGGGGAGACAAATCCTGAACCTGCTGTGGAGATAACACTCCCAAATCCACGGGAGAAATACAGTCTATTTGACACAGAACCCCCGTCGATTCGTCGAACACCGGCATTCATCATCCAACCGCAGTGTCAACTTTCCACTTTTGTGAGCTCCCAGACTCATCTGGTCTCATCTGATTCATCACCCAGTACTCTCATCTTTTCTTTGCTTCGAGACAATTGCTCCTCAGATCTGAGCTACTTTAATCTTCAGACTTTGAAGAGTCTTCTTGATTACCCTCTAGGATCGTCGTCCTTCTTTCGCCGTCTTTTCACCGTTCTTCTATCCCTTGCCCCTGATTGGACTCTGCAGGGATCTTTTGTCAAAAGGTTATCCATCACAAACTTCAAGTGAATGAAGATATCTAACAACACCTGCACAAGAGATCGTTAGATAAAATCGTGCCCCAGGCGTGCCAACATTTCAACACCTAGGTCACTCAAACTTCCGAATAAGATTTCCAGATTTCAACCTTATAAGCATGCATCGGAAGGGACCTCTATGTTTCAAAATGCAAATATTCTTATAAAAAATAAACAAATGTTTTCGCAATCAAAGCAGAAATGAAGACAAAAACAAAATTATTTGACTGAACACGCATTTTATTGACTGAAAAAAAGGTGGCTCAAAAACCGAGCAACACACAGGAAGAAAACCCTGAAAAGAGGTGATTGCGTACAAAAGGAAAAATCTATCCTAATGGCAATGTGAAACCGTGATCTCATCGAGTTCCAACCCGGTTACACCCCATATGTCCTCAAGACTTTCCGCACTTGCTGTCTTCTGAACAAGACGCTTCCGATCGATCTCTGTCGGAGATTATCCAAGTCATATCTCAAGCACAAACGATCATGCTAGACACAGTTGTTCGTTTCATTCCCTCTTTTGCCTGGACCGTCCTTTCGGGTTTTCAGTCCACCGGGATACCCTTTTTTGCCCAAGCCGCCCTTGTAGGGTTTTCGACTTGCCAGGTGTACGGTTTTTTCCTTTTATCCCTAATTTTTGCCCGAACCTTTTCTCTTTTTTTTTTGGTTCGCCGGGATGCCCTTTTTTGCCTGGACTATTTTGTTCTTTTCGTCCAGCGGGTCAATCTTACGAAGTATCTTTTAACTGCGTCCGCATTCACAAGGGATGGAAAATCCTCACCATCTATGGTCGTCAACCACAAGGCTCTGCCAGAGAACGCCTTCTTGACCACGAATGGACATTCATATCTGTGTGTCCACTTGCCCCTACGATCGTTGAGGAGGAAGGATCCTTTTCAATACCAGCTCTCCCACGTGGTACGCACGAGGTCGCCCTTTTCGGTCAACAACACGCTTCATTCACTGGGTACAACTGCCCCATGACAAGTAACTGCCAGCCTCTTTTCCTCAGTCAGGCTCGACGTGTCATACCGAGTCCTTATCCACTCAGCCTTCTCTAATTTCTCATCCATCAGGACTCTCCACAATGGGATCTAGACTTCAGTAGGTAGTACTACTTCTATCCCCATACACGAGCGAGCGCGGCGTTGCCCCAGTAGACGTACGCACCGAAGATCAATACCCAGGATACAAGCTTCGTACTCAGCCACCATTGTTGGTGCATTCAAATGTTATCTGGGCAACAAAAGGAATGTGGGATCTTTTCGGCGTAACCAAAACGACACTAACTCATCCATATTAACCTCCCCCATCAGACATCAGAATCCGTTCGGATTCAGGGTCAGGCCCCTCCTCCGGGATCGGTTCCTCACAATCTTTCGATTCGAGCACCTCGAGATGTCCTCATCAGGGAACTCAAACTTCCTCGAGGGCTGTCAAGTACCAGATTAACAGTTGTTCCTTCCACGGGAGGCATCAAAATCAGAGGTTCCTGCAACTTATTCTTTTATCTTTCAATGCCCCTTGGTGTAGCACCTCAAATTTGCACCTATCATTGTACATACATTTTCATATTAGGTCATAGCATATCATGGTCCATTGCATAGCATTGCATTGCCTCTTTTGCCTCAAGTGCAAGCCAATCAAGAAATCAGGTCAAACTGATCAGGAGATCAGTCAGTCAAGCAAGCAAGCACAATTCTCAAGGAGCCAAGGCCCTAGGGTTTGTCCAACAAGTTCACATGACTTGGAGGTCCATTTGAAGTGTTAAAGTCAAGGGTTGAAGGCTCAGAGGTCATCAGTTCATGCACAGACAGTCAAAAGTCAAAGAAAGTCAACAGTCAGTCAAAGCAGTGGATGGTGACCATTCTTGTGGAATTTGGGCACCATGATCAATAATCAAGAGTTCATACAACTTGGGACATCATTTGAAGTCAAGTTCTCAAGGAATTAGGGTTTGGAAGTCATCAGTCAATGTTCAGTCAGGCAGAAACCCTAAAAGTCAACTGTTGGTCAACCGTCCATTTAATCAGTGATTTGATGAATGGAAATGGTTTGGGAGATCTTATTCATGTCCAAATAGTCATCATATATCATGCCAAACACCATCATGGAAGAATTTGAAGCCAAATCAGAAATTTCCAAAAATGGAAACTGGACCTGTAACTGAAACTTACCAAAAATGGAAAGTCTTGATCCTCAAACTTACATCATGATACAAGCCTAAAATGAATTTTTGCCCAACATGAAAGTTGAAGATCTTGTTCTCCCATTTCCAAAAAGTCCAAGAACTCTCAATTCCCATGTGTGGTTGGCAAGTTATGATCGAATCGATTTCAGAAAATCTTGAACTTCAAAGGGCCATATCTCTCAAACCGTTTGGCCAATTTTGGTGGGGTTTTTTCCTACAAGTCACATTTGATCCCCTCTTTCCAAAAATATAAATTTCATGAGCCAAAACTTCACCAATCAAAATGGCATTTTTTGACCTATCTCATTTAAATGCAAGTTTGACCAATGTTTGACTTTTTGATATAAACATTTTTCTAACATTTGGCCAATTGGAATAGCTCAGAAATATCATTTAGAATGTGTTTGCAAGCTCAATTATGCAGTACATGAAGCCATTCTTTAACTTGCTTGAGTTGGAAGGAAAGTACAATGTCACCATACTACCCCATACATCCCACAACCATGCCTTGTACCTCAAAGGAACAGCAGCATTATGCAGTATTTTTTTCTGTCATTATGAACACATTTTGCAGCCATAACCAACAGTACAAGGAGGCCATGCCAAGTTGCTTGGATTGAGGAAAGGAAGTACATGTTCTCACCAAATGCATCTCATGAACCATACTTGTACCACTCTCACATAGCAGAATTTTTGGCCATCATTTTCTGTCTTGGACAAGCACATTTGGACAGCACAAACCAACATAACAAGACTTCACTCATCCTGGCTTTGCATTTTTTTTCTGTTTTTTTCTATCCAAAAAGCAACCATGACAGCAGACCCTTCATCTTCTTTCTGTCATGAGTAATGCCAATAGCAAGAGCAAAACCATTTTTGATGCATCATCCTGCTCTGCATCTTCAAAGAATCCTGTCCAAAACACCAAAAAGCCTAACTCATCCTAAAACTGCCCTCACCTTGCTATTTGATTTCCAATGCTTCTGTCCAAACACAATGAACTAAACCTGGCTTGACAACATATCCTGCATCATTTCCTGTCACTTGTAGACAACAGCTGCATAACACAAAGCCATGGCTCACTCATCCTAAAACTGCATTCATCTTGCTGTTTGCATTCAAAAGTTTTCTGTCAAAAGAATTCCCAAGGAACAAACCCTGCCATGCCAAGAGCAACATCCAACAGCAAACCAAACTTCATTTTCTGTCACTAACAAACTCTGCAGCTAACCTAACCAACAAACACAAACCATTGTGCACTCATTCTCCAAAAAATTCACTCACTTTTGCTCAAAAAACACATTTTATGCATTTTCCAAAATCTGTTCAAGAACTCTCAATGAACTGAACCTGGCATTGCTATTTCATCATCCATTTCATAACTGGAGAAACCTAGCAGCAGCCACACACGACCAAGCTCTCTCATTTTCTCTCAAGGCTATTTTTCACATTTTGAGATTTTTCTGCTCAAAGCTCCAAAACCCTCAAGCCTTTCTTCATTGTTCCATCATATGGACATCATCTGAAGCCTTTTGCAAGAACCATTCATCACCTGTGCAGCCTCCTTCTCACTCTGTTTTCACCAAGCTCCAACAATGGCAAAACACGATTTGGACATTTTCATGCATAGCTGAGCAAAAAGGCATCAAGCATCCATCATTACACACCATTGTCTTCATCTGTTTGCACTTGTATCACCAAAAGAAGCCCTGTTTCACCATTTTCTTCAGATTCAAGTAAGACTTCGAGTTCCACTTTTCTCAAATTAATGCCATGTGTCTTGTAGTTCTTCCCATGCTTGTTCCATTGCAACTTGAATCATGCTAAATGGTTGACCATGCTGTGTTAAATCTGAGTTTTCATTTTTGTGTACAAATGTGTTTTCCATCGATTTGCCATGCTTGCAATGATTTACTGAAATTTGATGCTATATTCTTGTTGCTGGATGTCTGATGATGCTATTGATATGCTTGCCATGGATTTCTGGACATTTCGAAATTTCAAGTTGCATGATGATGATGAATACTGCTGCTGTTTTAAAACCCTAAGGCTGCCCAGAAATATTGAGCATGATTGGCTGTTGATTGCTGTATGTTGCATGAGCATTTTGATTGTGTTGCCATTTGGTTTGTAGCATTTGTTTTGAATCCATTTTGCTGTGATCAACGTGAAACCATGCTGTTAAACCCTAGGGTTTTTAGAAACCCAGAATTTGAGCTCCATTGGCCGAGTCACTGTTCCATTGGAATTGGACCAATGAGAACATTCCATTCTCCTTGCCAAAACGCAGTGTTTAAGTTAGTGACGCGCCTTATTACCAAATTGCCATTCAGTCAACCATTTTGACCATTATGCCATGTTATTTGATCATGTTTCATCCAATTATTCACTCAACTTCAACAATTCATTTCTCCTTCATTATTCATCCAAAAATCATGAAAATTTTTCCATCATCTTCACATGGATGTCTAGTATTTGATTATGATTTTTAATTAATTTTTCATTGGCTGGATTTTAATTGGTAATTGTTTTCCTAACATGTATGCACATTTGATACCTTGTGCCAATACCTTTGTGAAATAATGAGAATGTATCCATTGCCCCTGAAACTTTTTGTGGTGAAACTAGACTCACTCATCTTTGTTTTGATGTAGAGTTTATGCATTTATCATTTGTGGTTTGCTAGATATGAATTTTTGAACTAGGGTGTGACAATTTGTGTCACACCAATGTTATACAAATTCATGATTTTTGTTCACATGTCTCCTGGCCTTCAAATAACTTGAAATTTGGCATGAATGATCTCTTACATGTCTAGTTTGTGTGTGAATTTTCTTGGATTTAATCATGCTGTTTTCCATTTATTTGAGAATTTTCTTCCCTGCCTAGTCAATTGTTGACTTTGTGTGATACATGATGCCAAATCCTTTGTGAAATCCTCATACCATATTGAATGATCATGAAATTTCATATGTGATAACTAGACATCTTGAGCTTTGCATTGGTGTTAATCTCATTCATTTCTCATCTGTTTTCAATTTGATATGATTTTTTGAAGTTGACCCATGTTTGTTGTCCTTCATTGTGCATACTTGAAATTATGTTGACTTCATGATTTTCATTGACTGCCTTCCTCTCATCCAAATGCTATGAAATTTGACATGCTTACCATGCTAGATGTTAGGATTGAGAGTGATTTATTTGATAATTTTTGAGATTGTTTGGGTTGACTTTTTATGCAAGTCATTCTGTTGACTTTTTTGTGCTTTCATTTGCCTTACTTTGACTTCAAATGTTCATGAAATGATAATAATGCATGATTTGAATGTGGGCCCAATTGTGATAGCTTCTTAAATGTTTGACCTTGACTTTGGTTGACTTTTCTTTGATGTTTTAACTTTTTTCTTTCATCCTTGACCCTAGGCTAGTCCTAGTGGTCTTTTGTACTTACAATTGAGTTAATGTTTCAGGTTAAGCACCAATGGCTCAAATATCATTGCCTAACTTGTTTGTTTTGTAGGTGGCTTGGCTCACATGCCCTAAGCCTTGTGCCTTGCACATCCATGTGCCTCTAATTAACTGTTGGTGTCTGTTTCTTTTTGCTTTGTTTGAACTTACATACTAACTGTGCTTGACTGATTTCAGGTACTTTAGTTGCTTTTAGTTCCTTGTGAACTTTTGCTCTGCTTTGCTTGTATAAGCAATTTGCATTGAGGTATGTCTCTTTGTCTTCATGTAGTCTGGAAGACCTGGCCTGTTACTTGGCCAGGCAACTGTCTGAAGTCCTCCTTAAGAGGCAATGTTTGTGGATGTTTAATCTTGTCCTTGCATAGAGTCAAAGTCCTCCTAAGTGAAGAGGCAATTGGTGGAAGGTAGGGATATGCAATCTATCCCCCACTATTCAGTGTGTCATCTGCTTTGCTCACACCACTGTGTTGATGCATTACAGATAAAAACCCAAGATCTTGTACGATTGTACAGTTGAGTCAGTTTCAAATGTGTAGAAGGGTTCCCACTTTCTGAACCCACACATTCTTGTCTTGAGCTCTCCCAGGCCAGGGATAAGAGCTGTGAAGTCTTATCTTCACTCACCTTTCATCTGCTTCACCTTAGCCCCTCAATGGCAAGGTTAAGAGCACATTCACCCAGTTCCAGAGGTTTGTTTGTCGAGGTTGATATGACCCCTTGACTAAAACCTAACCCTTGTTTGAGCCACTTGTTTGTGTATAGCGTGTGCTATCTGTGTTTGTAGGATTGTTTGACTTGCTTCCTGTGCAAGTTAGGATTGTTTGACTTGCTTCCTGTGCAAGTTAGGATTGTTTGACTTGCTTCCTGTGCAAGTTAGGATTGTTTGACTTGCTTCCTGTGCAAGTTAGGATTAGTTTAGACTTGCTTCCTGTGCAAGTTAGGTTTTGCTTGGCTTGCTTCCTGTGCAAGTTAAGTGTGTGTGGCTTGCTTCCTGTGTGAGCCATGCTTAGGATAGGTTGGCCCTTGTGCCATTTAGCTAGAAACCTTAACTTAGGGATGATTTTGCATGATAACATCTAGGCTCGAGTCGTAGTCTCCCTAGTTGTGTCTCCCTCTGTTATCTGGTTAGGCTAGTCCTTTATCCCTCCGTAGGGGAACTACATCGCCCTGATCTTCATACCAGATGAAGTATGTAGGCAGGAGATTGAGCTGATCTCTCCGGGCGCCCTTTTTCTTTTTTGTGTGTGTTGTTTGACAATTGCTAGGCTCGAGTGCCTGACTCCTTAGCAATTTGTTGTTTGTCTGTTTGAGTGTGTGCTTGACAGTTATAGGCTCGAGTCCCCGACTCCCTATTAACTTATTGTGTTGTTGTGTGCTTGGAAGCTGATGTAAGTCCATCGAGTGGCAGTTAGGTTCCAGTGTGCGTGTGTTTGGTTCGGATGCTGATGTAAGTCCAACGATTGGCATTCAGGCTCCACGTTTGCCTTTGCCTGTGTTTTGTTTGTGTGCGTGTCAGCCGAGCTACGAATGCTCTGATTCTTCTCTCGTCCAAGAAGATACGTATGCATAGGATGCGATATCCTAGCGAGCATGTGTCGTTTCCCCAGTCCGAACTACTTCGACTCTGATGTCTATGCCTGATAGACTAAGTAGGCCCAGGATGCGACATCCTGCCGAGTCAGTTTCAGTCAGTTTCTTTTGTCTCTTTCAGCCAGTGAGTGTGAGTATTTGAGCAGTGTTATAGCAACCAATTTCCTTCCTTTTGTGCGTGGATCCCGTAGAATACTACGGATGCGTAGGGGTGCTAATACCTTCCCTTCGCATAACCGACTCCCGAACCCATCCTCTTTGGTCGCGAGACCATGTTCTTTCCAGGTTTACTCTGAGCGTTTCCTTTCCCTCTTTTGGGATAAATAACGCACGGTGGCGGCTCTGTTGTTTCTTTCTTTTCCCGCCGGTTTTTCGCGCGATGCGACAGCTGGCGACTCTGCTGGGGATTATAGAGAAGTTGACCTGTGCTGGTCCATCTTCCCTGAGCGAGTCTCTCCTAGCGCTCTCTAGGTTAGGGTTTTGGTTGCTTTCTGCTTGTTGTATTTTATTGCATTCATTGTATATATGTACATTTATTGTTTGCATTTATTGTGTGCATTAATGTTTGCATTCATATTCATTATTCATTCTTCCTGGCTGGTTGTCTGTTTTTCTTTGTGGGGTGGGAGTCAGTTGAGGTAAAAGGTCCAATACCCAGACCATGAGTGAAATCTAGGAAACCTAGGAATAGAGTGATTCATGGGAAGCGGGTGGTGTACGCCACTTAGCGGAACATTGATATCACGAGCAGTTCAGACTCTGATGGGGTATTATCGGTGCATACATCGGGTGTGCACAGGATGATATTCTTGAAAGGGTTGTTTATCCTGCGTTTCTCTTGACCTTACCCTGGCCTAGACTACACCCGTGAGTGGGGAAGGGTTCATCATTACAGGTACTGTCGGTGACTTATGGTTCTGTTGGTGACTTTGGGTTCAGACAACAGTATATTCAGTTGACCTTGGGTTTTCAAGTTGGATTTGGGTTCTGAGTTTAGACCGAAGCTTCGACTTTGTGATCAGAGATGCACCGCCAGCCAGTTGTGTCTACATCATGTGCATCATAGCATATTTATTTTCAAAAAGATACGCAAAAAAAAAAAAAAAAAAAAAAAAAAGAAAAAAAAGAGAAAGAAAAAAAACTAATCCCTGCATGCATATCATTTCTCAGGTACATTCCAGAGCTTGTCCACTAATAGAGATGGCAACAGTCCCAGAGTTGAAGCAGAAGACTTGTATCTACGTTTTTCACCGGGAGCCTTTGACGCCTCTGATTGAGTTGGGCAGTCTTGTGACCAGTGATCGTCTGGGGGGTTTCGTGAATCAGTATGGGGATATCCTGACAGTGTTGAAGACAGTAGTTGACCCGGTGCCGTTGCAGACACTTCTTCAGTTCTATGACCCGGAGCTTAGATGTTTCACGTTCCAAGATTACCAGTTAGCACCTACTCTCGAGGAGTATTCTATACTGTTGAGCATCCCGATTCAGCATCAGGTTCCTTTCTTGGACGTACCAAAGGAGGTTGACTTTAAGGTTGTTGCCAGAGCTCTCCGGTTGAGTGTTAAGGAAGTTTGTGATAATTGGAAGCCCAGTGGGGGAGTTGTGGGTCTGCCGTTGAAGTTTCTTCTGAGAGTAGCCAGAGATGAAGCAGAGAAGGGAAATTGGGAAGCTTTTCACGCACAGCTTGCCGCCTTGATATATGGGATCATCCTATTTCCCAGTATGCCAAATTTTGTTGACCATGCTGCCATCAGCATTTTCATCAGAGGAAATCCAGTCCCCACCTTGTTAGCTGATACTTACTATGCCATCCACAGTAGGCATGGTAAGGGTGGAGCCATCAGGTGCTGTCTACCTCTCCTGTTTAGATGGTTCATGTCACTCCTGCCTGGTAGTGGACCCTTTATGGACACTCAGAGCACTCTCAAGTGGACTCAGAGGGTCATGTCGCTCACCTCCTATGACATCAGATGGCAATCTTACCGGATGAATGTGAAGAATGTTATTATGAGCTGTGGAGAATTCCGGAATGTGCCACTCGTGGGGACCAAGGGTTGTATAAATTATAATCCAGTTCTTTCTCTTCGCCAGTTAGGTTTTGTTATGAGTAGAAGACCACTTGAAGCTGAGATAGCTGAGAGTGTGTACTTTGAGAAGAAGGATGACCCTGTTAGGTTGGAGCAGATTGGAAGAGCTTGGAAGTCCATTGGTGTCAGAGATGGATCCGTCCTAGGGAAGAAGTTTGCCATAGCCATGCCTGATTACACAGATTGGGTAAAGAAGAGAGTGGAAACTTTGTTGCTACCCTACGATAGGATGGAACCGTTGCAAGAGCAACCACCCTTGATTCTTGCTGATAGTGTGCCTGCTGAGCACTATAAGCAAGCTCTGATGGAGAGTCGTCGGTTGAGGGAGAAGGAGCAAGACACCCATATGGAGTTGTACAAAGCTAAAGCTGATAGGTTGCACATGGCCCATCAACTCAGGGAAGTGCAAGGAGAAGATGCTGGCAGAGCAAGGAGCAAGAAGAGATCATATGAGGAGATAGAGTCTATGTTGGATGAGGAGCATAGGGAGCGCTTGAGACTGCAGAGAGCAGAAGCCAACTATCAGAAGAAGATCAGAGACCTAGAGAAGCAACTCAGAGATAAAGATATCCAGTTGAAGAAGGAAGTAGACTTGAGACAGAAATCAGAGGATTACCTTGGAGGAGAAGTGGTAGAGCTTAGACGACAACTGAAGGAGAAGATCACTTTTTTGCCAGAATGTTCAGAATGCACACTGTTGATAGACCAGTGCCATTACCTGAAGACCCTCATTCCGGAAGACCGTCTGTCTTAGTTTGTATCTCTGATTGTATTTTGTTGAGAATCACCTCCAGGCTTGTTGGATGGGATTCATTTGCGTGTAAGCCATCTCTTGGATCTTTTGTTAAGAATCACCTCCAGGCTTGTTGGATGGGATTCTTTTTCTTTGTACGTTGTTTATTCAGATATTCTGTTGACATTGGTTGTATGCCTTTTTACCCTTATGTATATATAAGGATGTCAGCATTTCCTTGTATCTGTTTTGCTCTCTTGCTGCTGCAGGTTGCCATCTTTTCAGGATGGGTCAGGCTCTTTGAATGCCTGAGAAATGAGCATATCATGTGCATCATACGCATCATTAGCATCATACTCATATCATTTCGCATAACAGGTGTTCTTGGTCGTGACTTCTCACTCTTGGTTCCTGTTCAGGCAGGATAGATGATCAACGTCCGCACCGCTACTCAACAAGACTGAATCAACAGAGAAGTATGGACCAATTTCAAGCTGAGTTGGCCGAGATGAAGGCTAGCATGGCCCAGTTTATGAATATGATGCAAGGGGTTGCACAAGGTCAAGAAGAACTTCGAGCTATGGTTCAGAGACAAGAGGCTACAAATCCACCTGTCAACCATGCTCCGCCAGAGGGAGGCCCGGTCAATGATAACAATGTTGCTGCTGCTGTACCCGTCAACAACTATGTTGTAGGTGATGAGCTGGGGGGTATTCGAATCAACGGTCAACCTATTGTTCCAGATGCCGCTAATGCCAGAGTAGTCCGTGCTCCGGCCCGTAATCCTGTTCCGATTGTTGACAGACAAGAGGATATGTTCTCTCTGCTCAGTGAAGACGAAGACGTTCTGGGAAGGGTCAATGAGAGAGACCGCAAAGTTGAAGCTCTTGCTGAGAAGATCCGCGCTATAGAATGTCAGAATTCCCTCGGTTTTGATGTTACCAACATGGGATTGGTTGAAGGTTTGAGAATCCCACACAAGTTCAAAGCACCGTCCTTCGACAAATACAACGGTACTTCTTGCCCTCGCACCCATGTGCAGGCTTATTATCGAAAAATCTGCGTATACTGATGATGAAAAGATGTGGATGTATTTTTTCCAAGATAGTCTATCTGGGGCTTCTTTGGACTGGTACATGGAATTGAAGAGAGATTCGATCCGATGCTGGAGAGATCTGGGTGAGGCCTTCTTGAGGCAATATAAGCATAATATGGACATGGCACCGAGCCGGACTCAGCTGCAGAGTCTTTGTCAGAAATCCAATGAAAGCTTCAAGGAGTACGCCCAGAGGTGGCGTGAACTGGCTGCTAGAGTTCAACCCCCTATGCTGGAGAGGGAGTTGACAGACATGTTTATCGGTACTCTTCAAGGTGTGTTTATGGACCGGATGGGGAGCTGCCCATTCGGTAGTTTTTCTGATGTTGTCATTTGTGGAGAGAGGACTGAGAGCTTGATTAAAACTGGGAAGATCCAAGATGCTGGTTCCTCTTCCTCTAAGAAGCCGTTTGCTGGGGCACCTCGTCGAAGAGAGGGTGAAACTAATGCTGTTCAACACCGCCGAGATCAGAACAGAATTGAATACCGTCAAGCTGCTGCAGTGACCATTCCGGCACCTCAACCTCGTCAACAACAACAACAAAGAGTTCAACAACCGCAACAACAACAACAACAGCAACGTCCGTATCAGCCCAAACAAAGGATGCCTGATCGACGTTTTGATTCGATACCCATGTCATACGCCGAGCTGCTGCCCGAATTACTCAGGTTGGGGATGGTTGAGTTGCGTACAACGGCTCCGCCTACAGTATTGCCTCCTGGGTACGACGCCAACGTCCGTTGTGACTTTCACTCTGGGGCACCAGGGCATCATACTGAGAAGTGTCGGGCTCTCCAGCACAAGGTTCAAGATTTGATCGATGCCAAAGCAATCAACTTCGCTCCAGTGCCTAACGTCGTAAACAACCCTATGCCTCAGCATGGTGGGCATAGAGTGAACAATATTGAGGGGAAAGAAGCTGAAGATCCGTTGTTAATGTTGATGATGCTCAAACTTCTCTGTTAGTTGTGAAGGGCCGTCTGCTGAATGGGGGTGTCTACCCGGGCTGTAATGAGGATTGTTTGGGCTGTGCAGAATCTGAGAATGGCTGCGACCGGTTAAGGGCCGGTATCCAGGGTATGATGGATGAAGGTCGTTTGCAATTCAGTAGGGCTGTAAAAGATCGTGGGACAGTGTCAACTATCACCATTTACTTTAAACCGTCTGAAGAACGTGGACAAAGGGTCGTTGGTGCACCTGCAGCAAATGGTACCCCAGTTACCATTCCCGTGCCTGTAACCATCAGTGCTCCAACTACTATCGCTGCGTCTGGAAGAAGGGCTGTTGAGAATAGTAGAGCCGTGCCGTGGAAGTATGATAATGCTCACCGCAGTTACAGAAGGGCTGAAAGTCAGACGAGACCAGTAAATCAAACTCCAGTGACGATTGGTGTACCGAATAGAGTTCCTGCAACTGTTGGTCCGGCTGTGGATAATGTAGGGGGTCCAGGAGGTTTTACCAGAAGCGGTCGTCTGTTCGCACCGCAGCCTTTGAGGGACAATAATGCTGAGGCTCTCGCCAGAGCAAAGGGTAAGCAAGCTGTGGTTGAGGAAGAGCCTGTCCAGAAGGAAGCGCCTGAGGGTCATTTGAGAAGGACGTGGAGGAGTTTATGAAAATAATCAAGAAGAGTGACTACAAAATTGTAGATCAGTTGAATCAAACTCCGTCCAAGATTTCTATACTTTCACTGTTGTTGTGCTCTGAGGCACACCGTAATGCCTTGCTGAAGATGTTGAATCTGGCTTACGTGCCTCAGGAGATTTCTGTCAATCAACTGGAGGGTGTGATGGCCAATGTGAGCACCAGGCATGGTGTAGGTTTCACTAACCTGGACTTACCGCCAGAAGGGCGAAACCATAACAAAGCCTTGCACATCACCATGGAGTGCAAGGGGGCAGTGTTGTCTCACGTATTGGTAGACACCGGGTCGTCGCTGAATGTGTTGCCTAAGCAGATTTTGAGGAAGATTGATGCGGAAGGGTTCGTGCTTAATCCCAGTGATCTGATCGTTCGTGCTTTCGACGGATCCAAACGTTCTGTGTGTGGGGAAGTTACCTTGCCTGTGAAGATAGGTCCTGAGGTTTTCGATATCATCTTCTATGTTATGGACATCCAGCCTGCCTATAGTTGTTTGTTGGGGTGTCCATGGATTCATGCAGCAGGGGCAGTCTCGTCGACTCTCCATCAAAAGCTCAAATATGTCTGGAATGGTCAGATTGTGACTGTGTGCGGTGAAGAAGAGATTCTGGTGAGTCATCTATCCTCGTTCAAATATGTTGAGGTGGATGGCGAGATCCACGAAACCTTGTGCCAGGCGTTTGAGACTGTGGCTCTTGAGAAGGTGGCGTACGCTGAGCAGAGGAAGCCAGGTGCTTCAATTACTTCTTACAAGCAGGCTAAGGAGGTTGTTGATTCTGGCAAAACTGAAGGCTGGGGCAAGATGGTGGATTTGCCGGTTAAAGAAGACAAATTTGGCGTTGGTTATGAGCCTCTCCGAGCAGAACAGAATGGTCAAGCGGGTCCGAGTACCTTTACCAGCGCTGGGCTGATGAATCATGGCGATGTCTCTGCAACCGGTAGTGAAGACTGTGACAGTGGTTGTGATTTGGACAACTGGGTTCGCCCGTGTGCACCAGGGGGGTCTATCAACAACTGGACGGCTGAAGAAGTGGTTCAAGTTACTCTTCTGACAGAGTAATTTTCTGTTGTTTTGTCATTTTTGCATGAAAATCCTACGATCTGCCCAAGGCGTAGTGATTCATTGTAGGGCCTCATCATGTTTCAATGATTATCATTAATGAAGGACATTTTTTGAAATCAAACTTTGTGATCCCTGTCTTTCAAATTTTTTGTTTTCATCTTTTTCAAAAAACAATAAAAATGGCAATGTTTTTGTTTTTTGTGACTTTTTTGAACTCTTTTTCTAAAACAAAGCATTAAACATGCAGAAGCGATCTTATGGCATTCACTATGAACAGTTCTGTTATGGCTCAGTATGATTTCGACAATCCCATCTACCAAGCTGAAGAGGAGAGTGAGGAAGACTGTGAACTCCCTGCAGAATTGGTCAGATTACTGAAGCAGGAGGAAAGGGTCATCCAACCTCATCAGGAGGAGTTGGAAACTATTAATTTGGGTACTGAGGACGCCAAAAGAGAAATCAAGATTGGGGCTGTTTAGAGGACTCTGTCAAGAGGAGGCTGATTGAGATGCTGAGAGAATATGTGGAAGTGTTCGCCTGGTCATATCAAGATATGCCTGGTTTGGATACAGACATTGTGGTGCATCGATTACCTCTTAGAGAAGGATGTCCTTCTGTCAAGCAGAAGCTTCGTAGAACGAGTCCTGACATGGCGACTAAGATCAAGGAAGAGGTCCAGAAGCAGTGGGATGCAGGTTTTCTGGCTGTTACAAGTTATCCGCCGTGGGTGGCCAACATCGTTCCTGTGCCGAAGAAGGATGGTAAAGTCAGAATGTGTGTCGATTACCGGGATTTGAATAGAGCGAGTCCGAAAGATGATTTCCCATTACCTCACATTGATGTATTGGTTGATAATACGGCTCAATCCTCGGTATTCTCTTTCATGGATGGTTTCTCGGATATAATCAGATCAAGATGGCACCGGAAGACATGGAAAAGACAACATTCATTACACCCTGGGGCACGTTCTGCTATAAAGTGATGCCATTTGGGCTAAAGAATGCTGGTGCTACCTATCAGAGGGCTATGACGACTCTCTTTCATGACATGATGCACAAAGAAATTGAAGTGTACGTAGATGACATGATTGCGAAGTCGCAGACAGAAGAGGAGCACCTGGTTAATTTGCAGAAGCTGTTTGACCGGTTGAGAAAGTTCAAGCTGAGGTTGAATCCGAACAAGTGTACGTTTGGGGTGAGATCAGGGAAGCTTTTAGGCTTCATTGTCAGTGAGAAAGGGATTGAGGTTGATCCAGCAAAAGTCAAAGCTATTCAAGAGATGCCTGAACCAAAAACGGAAAAGCAAGTCCTTGGGTTTTAGGGAGATTGAACTACATTGCAAGGTTCATATCTCACCTAACTGCCACGTGTGAACCAATTTTCAAACTGCTTAGAAAGAATCAAGCGATCAAGTGGAATGATGATTGTCAGAAAGCTTTTGACAAGATTAAAGAGTATTTACAGAAACCTCCAATCCTTATACCTCCAGTTCCAGGGAGACCTCTGATAATGTACCTGTCAGTGACTGAGAACTCGATGGGGTGTGTATTGGGACAGCATGACGAGTCTGGTCGAAAAGAGCATGCCATATACTACCTTAGCAAAAAGTTTACCGACTGTGAAACAAGATATTCACTGCTCGAGAAAACTTGCTGTGCTTTGGCCTGGGCTGCTCGCCGACTAAGGCAGTATATGTTGAACCATACTACCTTATTGATTTCTAAGATGGATCCAGTAAAGTACATCTTTGAGAAACCAGCTCTCACCGGACGTGTTGCCCGTTGGCAGATGATTCTAACGAATATGACATTCAGTACACGTCTCAGAAGGCCATCAAGGGTAGTATTCTGTCAGACTACCTGCCGAACAACCGATTGAAGATTATCAGCCTATGATGTTTGAATTCCCTGATGAAGACATCATGTATCTTAAGATGAAAGATTGCGAAGAGCCTCTTGTCGAGGAAGGACCGGACCCGGATGACAAATGGACACTGATGTTTGATGGGGCTGTGAACATGAATGGAAACGGTGTTGGGGCAGTATTGATCAATCCTAAAGGTGCTCATATACCTTTCTCTGCCAGATTGACGTTTGACGTCACAACAACGAAGCTGAGTATGAGGCTTGTATCATGGGGATAGAAGAAGCCATTGATCTGAGGATCAAAACGCTTGACATTTACGGAGATTCAGCTCTGGTGGTCAATCAAGTCAATGGAGATTGGAATACGAATCAGCCGCATTAATTCCGTATAGAGATTACACCAGAAGAATACTGACGTTCTTCAAGAAGGTGAAGTTGTATCATGTCCCCCGGGATGAGAATCAGATGGCTGATGCCTTGGCTACTTTGTCGTCAATGATCAAAGTTCATTGGTGGAATCATGTGCCACATGTTGCGGTGAATCGACTTGAGAGGCCTGCATATGTGTTTGCAGCCGAGTCTGTTGTGACTGACGAGAAGCCGTGGTATTATGACATCAAGAATTTCCTCAAGACTCAGGAGTATCCTGAAGGTGCGTCGAAGAATGACAAGAAAACTCTGAGGAGGCTAGCTGGAAGCTTCTATTTGAATCAGGATGATGTGTGTATAAGAGAAACTTTGACATGGTCTTGCTCAGATGCGTGGACAGACCCGAGGCGGACATGTTGATGCAGGAAGTTCATGAAGGTTCCTTCGGTACTCATGCCGGCGGACATGCAATGGCTAAGAAATTGTTGAGAGCGGGTTATTACTGGATGACCATGGAATCCGATTGTTTCAAGTATGCTCGGAAGTGCCATAAGTGTCAAATCTATGCTGATAAGGTGCATGTACCACCAAGCCCTCTGAATGTCATGAATTCGCCTTGGCCGTTTGCCATGTGGGGCATTGATATGATTGGGAAGATTGAGCCTACTGCTTCGAATGGACATCGCTTCATCTTGGTTGCGATCGATTACTTCACCAAATGGGTAGAAGCAGCTTCCTATGCTACGTTACCAAACAAGTGGTTACCCGGTTCATCAAGAAAGAAATCATATGTCGTTATGGAGTTCCTGAGAGAATCATCACTGACAATGGTTCGAATCTCAACAACAAGATGATGAAAGAGCTTTGTAAAGATTTCAAGATTGAACATCACAATTCTTCTCCTTACAGACCGAAGATGAATGGTGCTGTAGAAGCGGCAAACAAGAATATCAAGAAGATTGTGCAGAAGATGGTCGTTACGTACAAGGATTGGCATGAGATGCTGCCTTTCGCTTTGCATGGGTACCGTACCTCAGTACGTACGTCGACCGGGGCAACCCCTTACTCCCTTGTGTATGGTATGGAAGCTGTCCTACTGTTGAAGTGGAGATTCCTTCTCTGAGAGTTTTATTGGATGTCAAGCTGGACGAAGCTGAGTGGATTCAAACAAGGTTTAACGAGTTGAGCCTTATCGAGGAGAGACGGTTAGCAGCTGTATGCCATGGACAGTTGTATCAGCGAAGGATGAAGCGAGCCTTTGATCAGAAGTGCGTCCTCGAAGCTATCAGATCGGTGATCTAGTTTTGAAGAGGATCCTCCCTCCGGTACAGATAACAGGGGCAAGTGGACTCCTAATTATGAAGGTCCGTATGTTGTGAAGAAGGTCTTCTCCGGTGGAGCCTTGATGCTTACAACTATGGATGGTGAAGATTTTCCGTCTCCTGTTAACTCAGATGTAGTCAAAAATACTTCGCATAAATTGACCCGCTGGACAAAAAGAAAAAAAGAGTCCAGACAAAAAAAGGGCATCCCGACGAACCAAAAAACAGAAAGAAAAGGTTCGGGCAAAAATTAGGGATAAAATGAAAAGAATTTGTACACCCGGTAAGTCGAAAACCCGCAAGGGCGGCTTAGGCAAAAAAGGGTATCCCGGTGGATTGAAAACCCGAAAGGGCGATCCAGGCAAAAGTTAGGGATTAAAGCGAAGACTACAGTCTGAGTTGTCTGCACTTCATCGAGCTTTGTCGTCTGCCATCTCGAAAGATGTGATCTGTCCAGTCATTCTTCTCAGAAAGCAAGGAGTTGGGAGGAAAACTGATGATCTGTGAGTTATAACAGAATTGGGAAATGGTGGATGCCGTGTTCACATTGCCATTAGGATAGATTTTTCCTTTTGTGCGCAATTACCTCTTTCTAGGAATTGCTTCCCAATGTATTTGCCTCTTCAGGCACGTGTTCAATCAATAAAATCGTTATTCAGATAAATAGGCTTGTTTTATTTTTATGTTTTGTTTGCCAAAATGTCCGAATTTTTGATAAGCATTGCATATAAGAACATGGAGGCTACACAATAACGTGCAGAAAGATAAAACATTTGAAAATCATTTTGAATGTCGAGGACACTTGAGGTATCTGTCCATGTATCCCCTGGGGGCATTTTGTTTGCTGTTTTCAGATTGGCATCTGTGAGGACGTGATCCTAACAGATATTTTCCCCAAGCAAGTTTGGGAAGCTATCAGAGCTATGTTCCCCCGCGAAGACGCTGTGGATAGTGCCTTCTATTCCCCAACAGATCTAGGGATTGCTACCCCCAGCAGGCCTGTATTGCCGATGTCCTCCCCAAGTGAGGCAGGTTCATTGAAATTTATCTCCAGCATTTATTCTACCTGTGGATGAAGGGTACCCCAGCGGAGTTACTTTCCCAGCAGCAGTGTAATCTTAAAAATGAGTGTGAAGTCGCTTTACCATTCCTCAAGCAGATTCCCCGCAGAGTATTTCCCCAAGAGGAATCCCCCACAGAGTCAGAGTATCGGATCATTAGGCTCCCAGCCAGGGTCATTGAATTTCGCCGGTGTAATCAGTGCATCCTCAAATTGCGTAGCATTCCAATTCAATATGGAGCATTACGCCATAGAAAAATTCAAACATATGCATTCA